>NC_064618.1:689415778-689728487 GCF_023898315.1 Schistocerca nitens | reverse complement strand
ACCACGGAAACTAGGAATGATTTCTGCGATAGGAGTATGTGAATATGGAAAGAGGGAAAAATAGATAGGTTCTCAAAAGAGAAGTAAGAAAGGCAGAAAAACAGATGTGGTTGTTAAGATTGAAGAAGAGAAAGAAGATAGCCCCAACGACAGGAAACCCTTCCCACCCCACTTCTCCAGGATCCCTACCTCGCATGTACTTGAGTGAGATGCCAGAGGATGTTTGGTGTTAAATCGTCTCCTACAGAATGGACACTCCCACCTTCACCCTTGTAGCAACCCTAAGCAAATGGAAAATGTTAAAGAATCAGGCACACTTGTTGGTGAGGGTTGTTTGGAAGGTGTGGTGTGTGTTTTGTGTTAGTCATGACTTGTGTGTTCTCATAAACCATGCTTTTATCCACAATACCCACCTCTTTCAAAATTGATACAAACCCTCTCATCTACATCACATCTCAAAAAGGTACAAAATATTCTGTGCAAAGCAGAAAATATGTATACTATATTATCACTGTTGTTTAATTAGTCACACAATATTATATCTTCTGCTAACTTAATATTTCCGTCAGTTCACTAAGAAAAATAAGCGTCATGAAATCTAACTGAATGGAACAAGGAAATCCTCCACCAGGAACAACTGTGGATGACATAATCACAAATCCTAGCTGGTACGATTTCATAGTATCTCTGAGTGTGCGATGACAGAATAGTTCAAGATTTTGAAGGAATTAGGAGCAGGAGGACTGTTTCAGAAGAAACACTGAAAACAGCTTGGGGTCCGACGCCCGTCATTCTGCCCGTTAACACAGAACATTAACGTCTCTGGGGGATATACAACTTTACGTCTTTCACTTTGTACTTCCCTTTATCTGATCCAGTTGTAGGAGCTACTAAAAGTAATGTCTTAGGGTGGATTACTGTCCGTACCCAGTATGGTTGTTCATATTTCTGGAGAAATTGGTGGGTCTCTTTTTTCAGAGTCGAGATTTGAATATGATGTCTTATGAGAACAAGGTCATCGACTATGTATTGAGGTTCTACAGCCATTTCTTTATGCTTACTCACTCTTTGTTGTGCTTTTTCAACTAAATTCTTAGAAACTATTTCCTGGTTCACTTTATAATTGACACTCGGTTGTTCAGGCCAACAAAAATATTTAATGGGAGGTTCACCGACAGTTTAACAACAACTTCTAAAGGTGTCAGCCCAGTTGATAAATGTGGTAATTCCTTTAGGATGATTTCAAAGTCCTTAACTTTTGTTGCCCATGAAGAATGTTTTTCATAGCCGTAAGTATGGCATAATTTCCCAATTTCTGTCATAACTCTTTTACACGGCTTTGACTATGGGGTAAAATTATATATCAAAACTTGCTGAATACCTTCAAATGCTAGCAATTCCTTAAATTCGTTACTCATGAACTGTGGTCCATTATCTGTTAGAAACAGCTTTGGTTTACTTACTTCCAGAAAGTATTGTTGTAAACAGTGTATAACTGTCTGCTTATTTGCTTTTTTAATAGGTTATAGTTTGACATATTTCGACCAACAGTCCATGATGACCAAAATGTATGATACTCCTCCCTTTCCTTTTGGAACTGGCCCACAGAAATCTGCTGCTGTGAAATCGTGTAACGGCTTAGGAATAATCAGATACATTTTGTATTTCACGGGAGTGTTGTTCTCTTTCACATTCCGACAGGTTTCACAAGTTCTAATCAAAGATGCTATCTTAGAGCCTAAATTCTTAAAATAATAGAACTTATTGATATGGGTTATACACTTTTTGATTCAGAAGTGTCCATATCTTGTATGAACACACCACACAAGAGTGTCTTCCATTACCTTCAGAATTCATAAGCGCCAGTGTTGCGATGTTACACTGTCTCTCCAAAAGAAATTATGACCTATAATTTTCCATTTTCCTACTTGATTAGGAGGCATGGAATTCTGGATACACATAACAAAATTTCTGTAAAACAGGGATCATGACAGATATTTTCTGTTATTCTTTGCACTATCTCTTGTACCCTGATGTTCGGATATTGTACTGACATAAAATTAATTGCAGAAATAATGCCCGGTCTTCTGATGTTTTAATTCTTCCATTCCTGAGTAACCTAGGCACAGCATCTGGTACCATACTCTCAGAACCTTTTACACACTGTATTCTAATATCCATCGCATTTATCTACTGTGTAATGATAGACTACTCATTAGAAAGGATAGAGCTTGATGCTCTGTATAAACATGGATTTCTGACCCCCATACTAGTGTTTGAAATTTCTGGACATTTCATACAATTGTCAACACTACTCTTTCAGTAGCTGTGTAATTTAACTCATGCTTATTTAGACTATGACTGGCAAAATCTATGGTTTGGTTTTCCCCATTATTTAGGTCACACTCTCCTTGGAAAAGTTCTGAAGCAATACCGTAATCAGCTGCACTTGTTGAAATTTTAAATGGTTTGCCCATAAACGGATGATTTAATATGGACGATTCAACAAGCGCACTTTTCACGTTTTCAAATGCATCATTTGATTCTTGATCCCAAATCCACGGTACTCCTTCCTTCATAAACATAAAATTCTCGGGTCATTCAGTTCTTGACCTCATTATGTACCGTCCATAGTATCCTGCCATTCCTATAGATCCCTTCAACTGTCTTACATTTTTGGGGTATGGACATTGTTTAATAGCTTTGATGTATTCAGGGTCCAGTCTAATACCCTGCACCCCTACAACCTAAAAACTTAAGATAATAGCATGCGACATACGATTTTGATAGCTTCACCGTAATACCTTTCTCCTTAAATTTTTTCAGAGTTCTATGTAAGGTGACACAATGTTCTTCCCAAGTAGCTGATATTATTAGGACAGCGTCTACATATATTATCAAATCCCTTAATAAATCTCTCCCTAATGCCTCATCCAGCACACGTATAAATAGAGATACAGAAATATTAAGTCCGAATCGCAGTACACTGAAATGATATGATTTACCATCAAACAGAAACGCTGTATACTTTTTGGATTCTAGGTGTAATTTTATTTGCCAATATCCCAGTGCTAGGTCCATCACGCTAAAAAAAAACCTGCTTTTTCAAATTTAGATAACAATTTGTCAATATTAATTGGTCTGTCTCTTTCTGTCTCTATATGCTTATTCAATGTACATGTGTCTAACATTAATCGTACCCCACCTGTAGCTTTTTTCACCACAATCAAAGATTTATTCATGATGCTGGAAATATGTTCTATTATATTGTTATCAATTGATTTTTGATTTCCTCCCTAAATGCTTCTTTCAAACATACAGATATTGGATACCGCTTACAGAAGAATGGAGTGTCATCTTTGATATTGAATTTACAAATATAGTCACTGATGTTACTAGGACAATCAGAGAACACTATTTCACACTCCATTAAAACTTTATATAAATCTCGCTTTTGTCGATCGGTTAATATTAGAGATTCATTAACTTTGTCCTGTATGTCAATTCAATGTTTTACTTGAACTACATCACCCATCTTTGGTGACAGTTGTGCTGTAGCTGTTAATCACAGACATTGACACTCAGTTGTTTGTTTTCCCATACGGCTATCCGTCACAAATGGTGTCCAAGACCTACCATCCCCTTTTTACCAGAACAAAGAGGAAAATTTAAGATGTCTTTAAAGTCTAATAACCAATCTAAACCAAACAATACATCTCTGTCGATATTCTGTACTATTAACAGCGTTTGACGAAATAATATATTTCTGATACTGAAGTTCACATGAGTTTCTTACTTCACAACCTTACTTTTTGTTCCTGTTATTCCGAGTATGTAAACTCCGGTCACTGGTAATAACGGTAAGTGTTGTTTAGTCTGTAGTGCAGTAAAGAATGTTATGAAGATGAGTAATACCTCACTCCCTGAATCTATAAATATGTTAACCTCCGAATTTTACCTGGTCCCTGCTATTATAGATTGTGGATTATTGGTAGTCAAGCTTAGTTCTTCCATTAGTAACCATTCCTTTATGGACTAAGGCCTCCTAGTGTATTTCCATGACCTGCGCCCTGGCCCTGGATCCAGATCGCACTACGTTTTCTTCATTATTAGTAAACACAGGTTGGTTACCGAATCGAGATACTACATTACCACTTTGGGTTCTATTATTACTTGGTAAACGTTCCTGTGAAGTTACTGGACCTAAATTTGAAGGTTGATGCTTCTTCTGATAATTGTTGTTACCATTTTTTTCTGTTCTCTAGCTAGGTTAGCCTCATGTTTTTCTAAATGAATACCACTGTTCCTTTTGTAGTTCGAGCTATCACTTTAGTGTTAGTTTTCATTGCGGTACTTATTGTAGTGGATGGGTGCCAGGAGGTGCCGTATTAAAACTCATCTGGTGTGAGGTTTTCAAAAAAATGGTTCAAATGGCTCTGAGCACTATGGGACTCAACTGCTGAGGTCATTAGTCCCCTAGAACTTAGAACTAGTTAAACCTAACTAACCTAAGGACATCACAAACAACCATGCCCGAGGCAGGATTCGAACCTGCGACCGTAGCGGTCTTGCGGTTCCAGACTGCAGCGCCTTTAACCGCACGGCCACTTCGGCCGGCCGTGAGGTTTTCAAATGATTTATTTTTTTCCATTACAGAGCTTCATTCACCTCGGTCCGCATCACAGGCCCCGCAATGCTGAGATAGCACCCCAACAGCCTGTGCAACGCACTGTGTCGAGCCGGCCTTGTACGCCAGCTGCAGGGTTCTAATTACGTCAGGATGGCTGCGCGAGCAGTCAACTCAGCAGCCACCATCCCTGTTGACTCCGCCCTGTTCCACCGGGAGCCGTAAGCCGGCAGCGCTGCTGCTTCTTCCTTGGCTGGCATAGCTGGTAATGCGGTGGCAACGACTGCACACGATCCGAATCTGCGGCCCCACGCCACGGAAGTCTCCAGCATGTGTCGGTAGCCGTGACGACTGTCCATGGTAGAGACTCGAAGGGTGGCCCACCCTGGCTGGCTGCGGACCCCGCATTGGCCTCAGAGGGTCTAACCAGCGACCCGCCGTAGACTAGGACGCTGTCGCCCCATCTGTTGCAATGTGACGCCAGTAGTGTGACATGCCCCGCTGTCCAGGAGAGCTGCCACACTTGAATGAATCTCATTAGAAAACCGCACCTATTTACACTCGGATTCGAGGCTCTGTTTCGCTAACGCATTGCTCCGAGTCACGTACGCCCCACACCACGGTTGCGCTTGTGGGCCCCTTCTGCCTATAGCTTGCGACATGCGAACCGCTGCATTTACGCTTTTCAGCTGTTCGATGGCCCCTGTCGCCTCCATTCCACTTTGCAACTGCTTGTCAGCATAACTTACTGCAATCCAGCCTGCACCCGGCTGTAACTTGTGCTCAGAACATCGCACAAAACTAACTTTCCCATTCTTAATCTGTGGTGCCGCTACATTATCCCCCTCTTTGGAAAGACCTGGTCCCTGGGTCGTCCTTTAACCAACTCTTAAACTTGTTTGGATTGGCACTTACAACATGCTTACTTACTACTGGCAAACTTAAATGTGGTCTAGTGCCCCCTTAAAACCATGATATAAAACAAAACGTAAAAATTCCTTACGGGACGACCACTGCTTGATCAACCCCTTACCTACGCGTCTCACACCCACGGTATCCAATCTACTGTGACTTGGACTGCCCTTGGTTCCCCTTTGAAATTAGCTCTCCACCTAATCAGAAAGTAAACAACACATAACAAAGCTAAGGCTGCGATGTCACTTGGCACAGAGGTGCTCAAAATGATTGTTATTTGCCATTGCATTTCCCTATACTGCGTGACATGTTGAACAAGCTGTTTGGCTGATATGCGCCCATCTTGCTCTATAATAGACTGGTTTACGGATCTCAACACACCTGGCTCCAGAGTTTGATTTAACAAGGTCAGACTCTCCCTTGGCAAAAACTCTAAAGTGGTTTCTGGCCAGTACAGCTGTGGCTGCGTAACGTTCAATTGTGTGACTCCTGAAATTGACGCAGGCAGATTGAAGGTTGGTCCTATTATGTTACACGTAGGTCCATTGATTAAAATTCCACTTCCTTCGAGCTCTACACGTTTCGCTTCCATAAACACTCCTTGCTCAAAACAACTTGCTACTACTACCAAATTCTCGTATGTGGCAAAGATCCAATCAAACCTCAATTTTGGCTCCACAATGTCCCTTGGACAGTCTATTCCATTCCCCCTAGCTAAAAATAACTGCTCGGTGCATGTGTCCCGTATTTGTAACTTCACAGATTTTCCTCCAACATTCACTATTTTTGATTCAAACTCAACACCGATTATGTGATCACTTTTATCTTTAAATTTACATTATATGAACTGGTGCAATAAACACGACTTTCCTGACCCAGCACTGTCGATAACTAAAAATTTAAACAGGAAATCGTATGACTCTGACATCGTTCAACACATATTTATTACGGCTTTGCCGCAAAATTTACTCCAATGCATCTATTTCTCCAGAACTGCATCTGATTTCTCCTCCAACAACAATCCACATACGTCAGACGCTACACTTCCCTTTCCAGTGAGCTGAGGACAGGGATCACCTCCCTCTTCAAAAAGACTGCTGCCCCTAGCAGGCTCACAATACTCGAAAATACATATAAAATACAACACGTAATTAATCTACACAAATCCAATAATAAATGCCATGAAAAAAAAACTACAAATACTCCACTACTTTCTAGAACGCAAAGCATACGGTACTTCATGCTGTACTCTATCTTCCTGGTTTGCTCTGAGCTTAGAACCTATCTTCACTCTCTCTTTCTTCCTCTTTCTTTCCTTGACACCGCAGGTCAGTGTAACTTACTGCAATCCAGCCTGCACCCGGCTGTAACTTGTGCTCAGAACATCGCGCAAAACTAACTTTCCCTATCTTAATCTGTGGTGCCGCTACATTATTTAGTGCATCCAGTGCGTCCACAAAGGACAACAATTCTTCTACTGTTTTCCAACCACTACTTACTAAATCTTTCGTAGCACAAATGGGTAATCGTCTTATTAAAATTCTCACTAACCCTTATTCTTCCATTGGCTTATCTAAGAATTTCGCCCATGTTAGATGCCAGTTAATATACTTTCTCATAGTACCCAATGTATTATTTTAATATTTTAGGTCCCACAAATCTGATATTAATTTCTCTTGCGCACTATCAGACGAGTATTTCTCTTTAAATTTCTTCTGGAAGTCTCCCCAAGAAGAAAAGTTCTCAATATTTACAGTAACCCATTCTGAGGCTTTCCCTAAAAGGTACCCCACAGCCAATTCAATCTTTTTAGAATCCTCCCAGTTCTTTGGCAAAGCTTGGTTGAATCTTTTCAAAAAATGAGTCAGATGTAGATCCCCACCCGGCTTAAACTTAGGGAATTGCCTGGATAATCCTGAATTGGACCCCCCATTGCAAATGAGTCACCACTTCACTAGTCAGTACCACGTTAGGAGAATCACCCTATTGTCTACTTTATCCTGGATAAGTTTAAATTCTTTCCACAAGTCATCTATATCCTTTTGGGTATCTGAAAGTTTGGAAGAAATTATAGGCGATACGTACCCAGAGGTTACTCTCCCGGCAACTTGTCGATTTATCATTTCCTCTACCTGTTCCTTCAAACTACTTACATCTATGATGTCTGAGTTGGCTAGTTTCTCTTTGAAATTTCTTTCTACATTATCTCACGTATTAAAGCCTGTAATTTGCGATTGATTTATTGTCATTAACTTATCTTGCTTTTGAACACTTTCTTTCAAAGTAGGCGATCCCTGCTCTACAGCATCAAATTAACGTTAAGTACATTTTCCAATGATCCTAACTTTTCATTAATCTCTGATTCCACACTATGACATTTATCCTTCATGTTCAGTTCCAATATTTTTGTCAGATTCTGATAATCTTCATTCTGTTTTTGGTTGAATTCAGTAAACATTTGATTTGCGTGAATGTTCAAAGAGTTAGTTATTTCATTCTTTAAATCTAATTTCAAATTTTCAACTTTACTATTTAGGGTGTCAAATTCAGTCTATAAAGTATCCATACCTTCGCATAGATTACTAAATCCTCTAGTCTGAGCGTCAACCATGGCATTTAATAAACCTAGATTTGTTGCTTGACTGTTCAAGGTTTCAATCTGGTTATTTAGAACTTCACTCTGAGCATTTCAACTAGAATGTAACAAATCTATTTCTAACCTTAGAGTTTCATTCTGAACATTTGACCGCTGACTCTGGTCATACAACTTAGCATTTAAAGTTTTACTTTGATCATCTAATCGAGAATTCATTAAGTCTAATTTTATACTCTAAGCTTTGATTGGATTTACTAACTCAGACCAGTGGGGCCCTTCTTTGGTAGTTTTCATAGCCATGGCCAGTTGTGAAGTCTATCCAAGTTGCTGAATGTTATCCATGATTTTACAAGCCTTAGACCTTGTGAGCATTTAAAAATTAACTTTAAGTATAATAAATACAAATACAATGTTTTATTCCACCGTTGAGCATATTTACATGCAATTGGTATTGTCAGTGTTTACATAATAATAAGTATAATAATAATAATATAAACTTCGACATGACAGATGTTATTAACTACAATATAATAATCCAGGATGGATGCAATACATACTTGTGCAAATGTAAGTAACAACAAGAAGTTTCCTAACAGATCAATTACAAGATAAATGAACTACATAGCTCATTGAATGAAATAAATAATCAAACAGATAATTAACAATAAGTACATGAAGCAGTAATAAAATAATTGCACAGTGTGGCATATGTATAGTTTGCAGTTAATTTATAGTTCACTCTCATCAAGAAAGTGGGTCATTTGTCACATACTCAAGGAACTCTTGAGCAGAGTAAATTACTTTACTTTTAATCCACCTCGAAAGACTACATTTAGATTTATTTACTGGCACTGTGTAGGCATTTTCAGGTAATTTGTTGAAGTAGACAGGACCAAGATATTTGTAGCTGTTATGTGTCTTTGCAAGCCTAGCATATGGCATATTAATAGTATGTCCACTTCTTATGTTACGGTCATGAACTAATAATTTCACTAGTAAAGTTCACTAAATAGTTTGTATCGCTTCTTGCTAAAGTACTAAAGTTTTGTTTTGCACTCATCCAGCATAGACTTCTCGCAGAGTAGGTGAGTGGATATGATGGCCAGTCAGCACCAGTGAACAGCAGCTGGTGCTGGAGACATCAGATGTAGGCTAGTTTCGAAGTCTGCATCCCCACGATGCCTGTGAGAGCTGTATAGGCCTACTCCCTACACCAGACCTACTTAGTCATATCGTTCTAGGCATATCTCTTCTTAGTCTAGTAAGTCGAGATGTTCCCTCCAGTTTTTCATGTTGTGACTTTCTCACGTCTTCTCCCTTGTTTGCATTTACAAATTTTCTCCCTCGTATACTCCAGCATAGTCCAGTTTCTCCTGATGGTTCTCTTGGCATGTTATGCTCGGTTGCTATGGACCCACTTGATATTTTGATCTCGTTTTCGTCTCAAAATTCCTTTTTTTCTTCGGTACTTTCACACCAGTCGCCACATTCTAACGTTTTTGAGGACAAGAATGTGTAAAGCTGAATTGCAACCTTCCCACTTCTTTTACATGAGTCAACTTACTTGTACACGAAGCCAATCTTCTTCTCTGGATAGCCAGCTACAACAATCTCTAAAAACTTCTTCTCCCACGACTGATGCTAGTTAAAGGAATATGTAAGACTCTCTCTTTACTCGTGAAAGTAGGTGCTCTAAGAATACTTTTAGTTCACTCTCGATATATTTCAACTTCGACAAAGAACAAAATTACCATTTCTCCCATAAATACTCGATTTATTGTAAGAAACCAGTGCCGTCTCACATTAGACACTTTTAAGATACATTTACAACAGAGTTTGTTTAATAGTCACAGATATAATAAGCATTTCTTGCCTCTAACAAGTCTGTGTTAAGAGTCTCTAAAAAGTCTTTTCATCTCAACTGTTCTTTCACCACTAACAATAGCCACAGTTACAAAACAGCGCATAATAACGCAGAAGTCTGTTGGTTCTTTCGTGTGTTTTCACTATGACTTACATGGATTGAGCAACAAGTAGTTGTTGGTGCCGTTCGACCGCCGTGTTTACAGTCTTACAAACTTCGGACCTGCACACACAGACAGGTGACGCACAGTAGCTAGGGTTCCTTTTTCCCACTCTCATCTAAAATACGTGTGTTCGTGATGGTGGAAGGCTGAGTGGTTCTAGAATTTATGCAGAAATTCTCGAATCACTACATATATTTACAATCGCAATAATTTCACAGCCACAGAGTAAAAACACATTAATGTAAAAGCAAGAAACTGTTAATATACATAAATCTATAGACGATAGTCACTATGAATCTTAAGTAGTGCGTGTGTAACAACCAGCTGAGTATGTTTTCAAAAAGTACCCCAAAAATTCTGACAGATCCTCATACCTCTGAATGTCAGAGAATAATTTCCATCACTAAAATAAAATTCAATTTAGCAGGTATAACATAATGTGCAGTTGCAATTTGTCCATTCTTTGGTTAACACTGCAAGGAATCAAATTGTATCATCACTGACATGTGGTCAGGAAACTGTCAACTAAACATTTCAAAATGCTAAACATTTACTTGTTCAGGATAATATACGTGTTCACTCATGAGCCAAAACTTTATGACCACCTACGTAAAAGCGTGTTGGTCCACCTCTGGAATGCAATTCAGCAGCTATTCTACATTCCATGAATTCTACAAGCACTTGATAGGTTTTCAGAAATTTGTGGCATCAGATGCGTACACACCGGTAACACACTTTCCATAATTTGTGGGCGATTGGTTTGTGGGCGCAGAGCCAGTGCCCGATTGCATCCCTGTTGGGTTTCATCAGAAACAGATTAACCAAAGTTGATGGCCATGACATCAACTATCATGCTCCTCAAACCATTGCAGCACGAGTCTGGCCTTGTGACATGGACAGTTATCCTGCTGGATGATGCCACTGCTGTTAGGAAGGACATCGAGAATTATGTGTTACAGGTGATATCAAATAATGTTCAGAGTGTCTACAGCTGTCATGATGCCTTCAGTTACTAATGGAGATCCCATGGAAGCCCAGATGAATGCCCTCACAGCAAAATACTGCTCCCGACGGCCTATGTGGGTGGCGTGCTGCATGTTTCAAGCAGCCATTCACCTCGATGACAGCGTATCTGGACACGAACTTCGATCAGATTTAACACTAACTGGATTCATCCAACCAGGCGACACGATTCCAATGATCTGTAGTCCAATCTTGATTATCCCGTGGCCACTGTAACCTTAATTGATGATGTTGTCATGTCACTGTGCGAACAGATATGGGCCCTCTGCTGCAAATATCATGTTCAACACTGTGCACTCAACACTGTATCCCAAAACACTTGTGCCTTCCGCCAGCACTGTACTTTGTCATGAGATCTGCCACAAATCGCCCGTTATTCTGCTTTATAGAGAGTGGGCAAGTCTCCGATCCCTATTTTCTGTGATGAGGTTTGGATATCCAACTTATTGTCACCTGCTCTTGGTTTCAGCATTCTTCAACCACTTTTCATAGATGCTCATTACAGCAGCCCGTGAACACTGACCAATTTTACCGTTTCCGAGATGTTCGCTCCCAGGCACTGGGCCACAACAATCTGGCTTCTGTCAGAGTCACTTAAGTCACCGAATCTCCGCAATTGCGCCACTTACCATCCCTAGAATGGTCCCACATTCATCTCTGTTCTGCTTGTATACATCTCTCACCGTCTTATGTGCCCTCAGCACCACCAGGCAGCACACAAACTAGTGCTGGGCAGTGGCCATAATGTTTTGACTCTTCAATGTACAAACATAATCACACAGTGTTTACGAGTAAGTTGCACCTTTTCATTTTATTTTATTTTTGTGTCTGTTTTTCTTTCTGAGTACCAAAAAACATGCAAAACTACTTTTCTCTTGCAGTTGAGCTCCATTCTTGAAACAGTTTTTCCTCTATTTGCGTCCTTATTTGAACACATTGTAGGCTTCTCTTTGTCCAAGTGCTGTAAAACGTAAATATTTTTGGACTTTAAAATATTTTGAATATTTACTCTCTTGTGGGAAAAAAGTCAGTTCAAAAATTATCACACCTTAATGAAATCTTTGCAATGTAACACAGGGCTTCATTATAAACAATATTTTTAGTTTCTCCCCCAAGTAAGTGAATAGATTACTCTGTTGGTGTCCTGGCGCTTGTTTAACCAACGCAACGATAATAGTGATAGAAACATTAAGCTTTTAAATCTGCACCACATTACTTCATATACCAGAATGAATCTCACTGAACATTACTGAAAATGCTAGTTTTACTGGAAATTGCAATCACTAACAATCGAAAACATCCAAGCTTTTAAATCTGCACCACATTACTTCATATACCAGAATGAATCTCACTGAACATTACTGAAAATGCTAGTTTTACTGGAAATTGCAATCACTAACAATCGAAAACATCCATTGGACTTAGTAATATCCATTGGATAAATGCTGTTTGTTTCACCATCTTCCTTCCCTGTTACAGTATTTAATTCATCTACTTTGTGCAGCATCTTCAGTACAAACAGTCTTGTGCAGTATCAACAATATTCCATAGTAAAGTAAATGGACACTGCATTTTGTGTAAATATGGTTCGGTGGCAATTGAACCAACTCTTGCAATTTTAATTCTTTACAGGAGGTTTAAAATTTTTCAATTCTTAATTTTTCTTTAAAAAAAAAAGACTGTGTTCATTCTATTCCACTAAACTATAAATGGGACATCACAAATCATGACATGTACAAATTTTGATCCTTTTTTTTTAATTTCTGGTGATTTTGCTGTTATTTTTAAGTATAACCCCATTCTATCCAATACCTATAATGAACATTATGTATGTCATTTATTTTGAATGTCATGAGGGGAGGTTGTATGTAAAAGGACAGATCATTTTGTTATTTTTCCTTGTGGTAGAAATTTTGTATTTCCACAATTTGTAATCATAGTACTGTAGCGTCCTGGGGGCAGAACTTCATGGAGTGTGGTACATCGAGGTCAGGTCTGGAGCAGAATGTCGACTGTTGATGACCCAAGAGATACGTGAAGGCTGACAAGGAGGGTAGTTGCCAGGCCAATAGTAGGGGACAAGGGCAGAGTGGCCCCACAGGGTGCCCCAAAAGTTCCATCAAAATGACGTCATCCATGATGGCGGCGGTGATGTCATCCCAACCCCAGGAGAGTTCTGCCCCACAGGGTGGCTCAAAAGTTCCAACATCCAAGATGGCTGCTGTTGCGTCATCCAACATAGTGGCAATGATGTCATTCAAGATGGCGGATTTTGGTGGACAATCTGAATTTTGGCAGGAAGAAAGTCAATTGGGCTACCACCACTAACCTAACCCCCCACCCTCCCTCCCCCAGAAAATGGCGGGAACTTCAAATTCCAACAGGATAATGCAACACACCACAGTTATCTCTACTAACACAAGAAAATCGCAGGAAGATAGGTCACTTGGGCTACATCCATTAACCTAAGTCACCCGACCGCCACCTCCTCCTATGGATTGGTGAGCATAGGACTCGACATGTGCTGGACATAAGTCTTTATTGTTTTGCATGCTCTGTTCTACTTAAACAATTAGAGGCACTACCACCATCCAGTGTGGTTGCCAAGGGGTCCAGACTCCAACTGACGTAGTACACAGTACCACCACCAGAGACTGCTGTCATCTCTCCTGTGACTTAATCCAAGATGGTAGGGCGAAATGGTGGGAAATTGTGTGGTCACCACAGGGTCCAGACTCCAACTGACCTAGTACACACTACCACCACCAGAGGGAATTGTCATCTCTCATGTGAAGTAATCCAGGATGGGGGGAAATGGTGGAAAACAGTGTGGTCACCATGGGGTCTGGACTCCAACTCACCTAGTACACTATAGCACTGCCAGAGGGTGCTGTCATCCCTCCTGTGACATAATCCAAGATGGTAGGGGGAAATGGTGGGAAACAGCATGTTTGCCATAGGGTCCAGAGTCCAACTGACCTAGTACACAGTACCACTGCCAGAGGGTGCTCTCATCCATGATGTAATCCAAGATGGCTGCCATGATGTCAGTTGATGACAGAAGTACCGTTATCCAAGGTGGAGGGAAACAGTGTGGTTACCATGGGCTCCAGACTCCAACTGACCTAGTACTCAGTACCACCACCAGAGGGCACTCTTATCCATTACGTAATCCAAGATGGCTGCCATGACATCAGCTGATGTGGCATCTTCTCCAAGATGGCGGCAGCCAGAGAGCGCTGTCATCCCTCATGTGACATAATCGAAGATGGGGGTCTGCGATGGGGGAAAATAGCGGGAAAAGTACTCTCCCTGTACTGGACATAAGTCTTTATTTTCCAGGCAGTGTCTCGACCATGAGATCTAGAGTCCAACTGACCTAGTACACAGAAAAGCCACCAGAAGTGCTGTCATCCCTCCTGTGACATAATCCAAGACGGTGGTCTGAAAGGGGAAAATGGCACGAAAATGACTCAGCCAGTGCTGGGCTGTCAGAGGGAGTAAGGAAGGAGTGTACTTTATTTACTTTGGAACAATTTATTTAGGGATGGAGTATATTTGTCACACTGATACAGAACACACGCTCTGACATGCTAGGGTTCACGCCACACAGCCCACAGACCTGTAAAATTCTCCTAAATAACGCTCTGCAGACACACAAACAACTCCTTTATTACCAAAATAATTTCAGTACAGACATATATTCTCCTCCTAAATAATGCAGTAAAAAGACACGAAATCAACTCGTAAACTGTGCGGATAGCACATAGCACAGCCTAGACACCTGCTCACAGAATAATACAACATACATAAAATCAACATACACAACCACTGTCCACCACCCCCTGTCCAGTAGACTGCACAGGAGGCTACATGCAGCCCCATGAAGTGACATGGCCATCAGCTGTCAAACCACGCACACGTGCTCGTTCAGGTCCCACAAGCATGATGCGGCAACATCCCATTCGTACTTGGTACCTGAGAAATTCCTCTCGAAATACATGTTCACCTACGCACTATTGCTGACGTGGCCAGGCAGGAGCGATGATGTTTTTGCAGAGCATGCCAACACAGCCGTGGGCTGCCGCTGGACACAAGACAACGTGACTTATCAGTCTCACGCCACTGCTGTCTACAGAGACTGGGTGAAAGTTGTTTCTATTTTCGAGTATACAGTTACAATTCTCCAAGTGTTATACTAACGTCACAGAACTCCAACATGCACTCACGCCAGTCCCATATGCGAGACACCTCTGGGCAGCACGTGTGTTTTACCATTGCTTACCCGATACCTGGGGATACTCTGAATAGCACAGGGCGCATTGCTCCTAGCGCGACATGAGAGATGTGCCTTGCCATGCTTAACTGCACAGCATGACTGACTCAACGCAGCGAAGTGCACACATGTAGATACAAAACATTGCAAGCACATCTAAGAAGTATCTCAGTCTTATACTGATGTCACATGACTATGTAAAAAATAAGAACAGAGTCGACCTCTGGGAAATTTATAGTGTCCCAGAAATAGATAATGCTCGCTTTCTTGATGTCTCAGCTTGTATGCACGCAAATTCTTGCCTAACAGAACATGTTTACGAAAATAGCGCAGAATAACGTCGAATGCCGTCTTCCTCGCAGTCTTCGTGGCACCCCATCCATCACATCTTACCCTTCCTGCTTTCAACACACACAAATGTTCCCATTGATATGTAGAGACTTCATATCCCAGCACAAAGAATGTTAATGAATCGAGCATTATGATTGGGTCTTATCGAATTTAACCTCTGAATTACTGATGCTGCAGGTGTGGGAGCACCATCTACCTTTCTTTTTTTCTTTCTGCAGACCACACTTTCAGCGGTTATTTTACACAGATAGACATATTGCATCGACAGTTAAACCCTGCAAAGTACCCCTACATATCGTCAAATTCGGAAAGACTCTTAATCCGTTACATTGCTCTCCCACTGACGACAGGGGCTTGAACATTAGAGCATGTAACCAAACTCCAACCCAGCCTTACATCACTGCGTACCGTGTCGATGTAGTAAACATACAAAACCGCCCCTTTTACATCATTCGTACATATACTGCGAAGACAGACAGCACCGTATATACTCATTCCAGCAGTAGATATCCCCCTGCGAATTCGACGGTCATCCAACCCTGCCAGGTTATCAGAGCGCCCTCAGTGGATCAAAGCCACTCTAGCAACTGTTCTACAAATTCAGGCTTGTTCCCCTCGACACAAATGCATTACTGTTTCTGGTCCGAACCCGCTTGCTTGCTTTTTTCTACACACATCTCCAGACTCTGGGATTACAATAACACATATATTTTCGCATGGTCTGCGCACAGTAGTGACCTACCAATCAGTCGTGCAACTTAATTCCGAAGATATACACTGGAAATTATTTCTCTACGAACACGAAACTTTAGCCCTTATCCCGTCTGTGAAGACCTTTAGCTGAGAACTCGAAACGAATAGAGGAAAATGATATTTCCACTCACGAATACCGATGTCAGTGATGTAATGGATTCCAAATCATCCAAATTGAAGTCAACTAATCATGTCTAGAGAACAATCAAGCATCTCTTTCACCTGCTAGATGCACGCACTACAATCGACGTACCCTCAACCATATAAAGGCGCGAAATGTGCAGAAGCAGTCAACCGAACAATTTACATGGGAGGGAATAACGGTCCAGTGCAAACACACCTCCATATTCAATCTTCTCAAATTTCCACATGATCACAAAAGCTGCCCAACACATATTGAGTATTAGTTCACTATTCTGCCCTTTAGAGGACGGCAAAGTTAACTCAGATACATCCTAAATTCCAACAGGCATTTGCATTCGGATGGCCACTGCCGTTAAGGGGAAACGTGAGTCATTCCCTAACAGGTGACCAGAGCTGCAAGCGCACATAAGCAGAATGATCCTACGAAATCCTTCACATATATGTTTTATCCCTGTACTTACAAGTAAATGTTACCATTGCAGTGTCAGTTGAATGACACTTGGCAATGAGCAAAGTATCAGGCTCTGGAAATAGAAATATCGGTTCCATTCTTATGATTTGACGTACTCTTCCCATGCCAGCACAGTACTCCACGTCAAATCCATACCTTCCTTACAACTAGACATAATCATTTCCTTTGCACATGTCGGAACACAAACACATACTTTATAAGCCTGATGCTCAAATGTGAACACATTACACACACGCTACCACTAAGTATAATACTTCGTCAATAACTGATCGCTGGCAATATGAAATAATACTGAGAGAAAATCAACCATAGGTGGGTATGTCTCGTAAGTGTTTCTTTCGAGTGCTACCACTGTGTCCTAGAAAGAGCGGTTTAACTGCCAGATGCTTAAAAAAAAAAAATTCCAACAACTACTGTATATTACCGTCACAAGCAGTCTTGGTTCTACAGGTGCATACAAGTATCAATGTTAAAAGCTACACCCACTTTACAAATCGAGGTATGACAATACATCTGAATGAGGTGGTTTTTTTGTCCAGACAAATACTGTGACAGCGATTGCAGGAGGATATAGTATCAGATCAACAGCGCACTTACACGTCGCCGACGGTGCAACCTCGTAATAAAATTACCCAATTTAGAAAGGGAGTCAGCTATGGAATGTGGTTTGAAACCGGTATCTGCGAATCCCTCACGCCACTACTGCTAGATATTTCTACAGTATTTGTACCACATTGTGTCTCGATTCCATGTCAGAGGTTCGGTAATATATCCACTGAGCTATAGGCAATGGTTGATTGAGAAGGATCACAAACAGTAGTAAATGGTATGCTGATTGAGATAGTAAGAAAATGTACACTAGCTTTTCCGATCTCTAGTGTTGCGCTATCTGCTAGAAATGATGTCTACGATTTGGAATCAGGTCTTTCCATTCAAGCACATACCTGCGTTGGATCCTATTGGCAATCCCTTTAATGATTACAACCACTACTCACAAGGGAACCTCCCCATCGCACCCCCCTCAGATTTAGTTATAAGTTGGCACAGTGGATAGGCCTTGAAAAACTGAACACAGATCAATCGAGAAAACAGGAAGAAGTTGTGTGGAACTATGAAAAAAATTAGCAAAATATACAAACTTAGTAGTCCATGCGCAGGATAAGCAACAACAAGGATAATCTGAGCTCAGGAGCGCCGTGGTCCCGTGGTTAGCGTGAGCACCTGTGGAAGGAGAGGTCCTTGGTTCAAATCTACACTAGAGTGAAAAGTTTAATTTTTTGTTTTCAGACAATTATCAAAGTTCAGGCACTCACACATAATCAACTTCGTTCTCCAAAATTTCAGGACATGTTCAGATTTGCTTGGACATATGCAGGATTTGACGGTCTACACACGGAAAAATTAGAAAACGTTAAAAACATATGTCTTGACAGAGCACAGGGAAAACTGTGCGACTGTGAAACTGTTGAATTCATTTGTTGCAGTTTATGTGACACTCTTATGTTTTCATCACTTTTTTGGGACTGATTATCACATCCACAAGAAAACCTAAATCGGGCAAGGTAGAAGAATCTTTTTACCCATTCGCCAAGTGTACAAGTTAGGTGGGTCGACAACATATTCCTGTCATGTGAGCACATGCCGTCACCAGTGTCGTATAGAATATATCAGACGTGTTTTCCTGTGGAGGAATCGGTTGACCTATGACCTTGCGATCAAATGTTTTCGATTCCCATTGGAGAGGCACGTCCTTTCGTCTACTAATCGCACGGTTTTGCGGTGCGGTCGCAAAACACAGACGCTAAACTTATTACAGTGAACAGAGACGTCAATGAACGAACGGACTGATCATAACTTTGCGAAAATAAAGAAATTAAAATTTTCACTCGAGGGAAGACTTGAACGAAGGACCTTTCATTCCGGAGGTGCTCACGCTAACCATGGGACCACGGCACTCCTGAGCTGTGATAATCCTTGATGTTGCTTATCCTGCACATGGACTACCCAGTTTGTATATTTTGCTTTTATTTTCATAGTTCCACATAACTTCTTCCTGTTTTCTCGATTGATCTGTGTTCAGTTTTTCAAGGCCTATCCACTGTGCCATCTTCTAACTAAATCTGAGGGCGGTGCGATGGGGAGGTTCCCTTGTCAGTCATATTTCTGGCACTCCCATATCTCGAAACGAGCCACCTTTCTTGAACCTGGTTGCTACAGTAAAATTCCAACCCGGTTTTAGTCAGCCCCTACACATCTTGCAACTGCTCCCATTTCTACAGATTTTCGCATGTGATCATTTCAATTTAAGTAGGAAGTGAGCAGAAGTCGGACAAACGCATATCCACCACCTTCTGCATCCCATGTAGAAACAGAACGACTTGAGTTAGTGCAACAGGACCGTGTTTTGACCATTCAGCGGAAATGCACGCAATGTGATATGTCTCCATACTAGATACAGATACTACAGTCTGAAGCAGTTATTATGCATCCATTCACATCTATGAGTCCAACATGCTGTCATCGTTATTCTGAACCATCCAACAGAGAAAAATTACGAACTATAAAAGCTCCACTAACTTCATCCGATATAGAACTCACATAGGCGCCATTGTAGGCGCGATAACGCATAGCTACAATGTGGATCTGGTGCAGAGAGAGAGTTGTTGCGATCCTCCCCAGAGTAGCATTCCTAACAGGACACCCCATCCGTCATCGAATTTACCTGTCAAACTGCTGCTGCTATCTATATGGGACGATCCTGTTAAATATACAGATTTTGATCCATAGCAGAGGGCAGTTTAAGGTTTCATCACCAGTACTGTAGGATAATGACTGTATCCCACAGACTATACTATAAGTCGCAGGAGTAGCTCCCTATGATCCTGTGTCATTGTTTGGAACATTGTTTTCTAACACGCTTTGTACAATGCCATACATTTTGTTTTTCTACCACATCTTCAAGGTCTGTGACAGGATCTAAACTGACGTTAAGATGCGCTGATCCACGGCCTCTCGCAGAAAATCATACATTGCACGGTGTAAATAATTTTGTTATGGTAGCTACCAAACTAGAAGAGTTTGGCTGCATTCTGGAGAGTTTCGAAACTGATGTCCGAAAGTGATCGACGACCTCTACTTTTTAAACTCATCTGTGACACTGACAGAATAGATTATAGCTCTGCATTCCATTTCAACTGATTCCTCACATTGTGCTCATGTACGCGAACATTGTTTCAGTGCTAGCAACCCCTAGAAGGTGTCACCCATCCACAAAACTCATTCCCCAACTCAAAGAAGCACTGTCAGTCAATCAATATGTAGTAACCAACAGTGCCAATGCACGGATGGGATGGAAACGACACCACCTTTGCACTGTAATAATAAACATCACAGTTGATAGCATGAAAAATTTTAGCAATTTTATAGTAACTTCAACACCGGCCAATGGTGTGACAGCATGTTTCCCCCATTTCAGTATCATAGCTAAACTGCCCCTTCTCTACTTCGCGAGTATCATTGTGAATGCATTAGTTCTTGAACACAAAAAAAAAGGTTCAAATGGCTCTGAGCACTATGGGACTTAACTTCTGAGGTCATCAGTCCCCTGGAACTTAGAACTACTTAAACCTAACTAACCTAAGGACATCACACACATCCGTGCCCGAGGCAGGATTCGAACCTGCGACCACAGCGGTCGCGTGGCTCCTGACTGTAGTGCCTAGAACCGCTTAGCCACTCCGGCTGGATCTCGAACACATAAATCATCAGAGCATACCAGAAAGAGCTCTGCAAATTTCTAACTCCAGCAAAGTGCTTAATTGGCGATCTATCTCTCTGTGTATGGGAGTCACAGAGCATTTTCGCTGTCTTAGGGTAAAATCAGAGAGTGACAGATCCTCCTCACATTGTCATTGACTGACCCACCCTGCAGCACCATTACAGAATTAATCTGCAACCGACCAGAAGAAGACTGCTACACTCCACGTCTCGTGAATGAATGGAGCTTGCGAAGTCCTAACCCATCCAAGAGCATGAGATTTCTCGAGATGTGCCCATGTCGAGGAGCTTAGTACTCCTTATCGATGTATAGTAACAGATTTCAAAGTGTCATGATGTAATAGCAGACTGTTAAGAAGAACAAGGAATGAATGATTTTTGTGCACGATGGAGATCCAGACGGATGGAGTTCGACGTATTTTTACGTAAATCAACGAAGCTATCAACTCTAAAAGTATTGTTCTAGAGTCTAGTATAGGGTACCTGGAAGGTATTGGTAAGAGAGAACATAAACACACACACTCCTAAGGCTACAACGTTCCGCACTTGAAACGGGCTATAATGCTAGATCGCTTGCATTTCCAACCTATCAGTCGTATAGAATGAAGCGCTGTTAATATTAGTGGGGGACAAAACTTTGAACATAGAATACGTGTCCAGATGTAACGCATGGTTGGTCCACCCGTGAACCCTATTGCAGATGTGATGTGTGGTGGATCTGTCTCTGAACATAGGTCCGTATATATAGTCCGTGGCAGATCCACAGTCAAACGCTAACTCGGATCTGGTATATTGTGGATCTGCATCCCAACACCGCTGCGTACATTGCGTGTGATGGATCTGCCTCCAAACCTTATTCCATGTGCGCCATATTGTGGATCCATATCTCAACACTGCTCCGAAAATGGTGTGTGGCAGATTCACATTCAGACCCTATCCCATGTGTGGCATAATGTGGATCTGCATCTCTATACCTCTCTGGATATAACACACGGCAGATACATATTCGAACGCTAACTTTGGACTACTGCTGGTCCTGGGAGCCGTCCGCGAGGCATGCATATACACAGACATACAGAAAACAGGGCAAACGCCACCCGAATTTGGAGTTGACTGGATACAATCGAGTACAGTGCTATATTACGACTCCCAATCAGTGCATTTGGGCTAGGTGTAGGCAGCTGTGCTACATTTACATGCAATTTTAGAGCACAGAACGAGATGTTATGTCGTGGTGGCATTTATAGATCTGACCTAAAATTGATAGAATTGTGAAAAATGACGAGCGAATACGTATAAACTGACAGAATATTAACTGAAATGCTGCGAAATTGAGGAAATACTTGCGTATATTATGGTTCATGCAGAACAGTTTGTACGTGGGAACAAGTATGCAGCAACAGTAGGAATTCGCGGAAACGTCGACATCAAAACAAAGGGAACCAGGGAGGCAGTCAATTTTTTTCCATCGAGGCAGTATTATACTGTATGTCTGTTGAGGTACCAGTGATACACGGGAGTTGACTATTGTATTTGATGCTTTTCAGGAGGACAGAGAACCATTCACCTCTAAACTTATTTGTATCTGCGTTAAAGGATAACAGAGAGTGGATTGGCTGATCGATTGAGATAGAGCTGTAACGAGGTACGATTTAATGGTTAACTGATTCATTCTAGAGAAGGGGAAGTTGCTGCAGGTCAATTTTTTTCCAGTGCTCTGTCCCGATGCATCAGTCACGTGACATAGTCTGCATTCTACTCGTATACAGCCACGTGTTCTGTATGTGGTTCAAATCACTGTCTACTTGCGATCATTAACGGTAAACCTGTCGGTCATCAGAGGACTTCCCTCTCATGTGTGATGAAACTTGACACATTTCTCTAAACGAACTTTGATTTATGTGATGTATTCCGTCCCCCCTATCACATCTTGTGTGTAAAATCGAGACTTCAACGTCATAACTAAGTTAGCGATAGGAGCTTGTGAGGTGTTGCAATCCCCATGTACACACTTGCCTGACAGATGTGCTGTTTACAGAGTTAGTGATGGAATGATCCATAATTTTCACATGTCGGACGCTGCTGCTATGCATTTATTTATTTCCTTCTAGGATGTATCTCCCGCTACTATGGATCATTTTATATAGGTCCGATGCAGGTATGGTATAGTTTCTGAACGGTGTTCGGATGTGAACAGTGGACACTATAATCTCCGGAAAGATATATTGTGCTCATATCACGTAGAGCAAGTGTTTTACGGTGCTATAACATGGTTTTTCGTATAGAAAGCGGGGAGGAGGATGTATGCCATATGCTTGAAATATATTTCTCACACGGGAATATTAACAAGGCTACATTCCATACATCTGATAGGTCGGAACCGCAGGTGATCTAACATTATAGGCTGGTTTTAAGTGCAGAACGTTGTAGCCTTAGGAGTGCGTGTGTTTATGTTCTCTCTTACCATACCTTCCATGTACCGATCCTAGACTCTAGAAGAGTACTTTATAGTTGATAGTTTGGTTGATTTATATAAAAATGCGTCGAACTCCATCCATCTAGAGCTCCATCGCTTATAAAAATCATTCATTTCTTGTTCTTCTTTACTGTCTGCTATTACATCACACCACTTTGAAATCTGTTACTATACATCGATAAGAAATGCTAAGCTCCTCGACATGGAAGCATCTCGAGATGGGTGACGGCTTGGGAAGTTCCATTTATTCACGAGAGGTGGAGTGTAGCGGTCTTCTTATGGTCGGTTGCAGATTAATTCGGTAATGGTGCTGCAGGGTGGGTCGGTCAGTGACAGTGTGAGGAGCGTCTTTCACACTCTAATTTTACCCTATGACAGTGAGAATGTTCTGTGACGCCCATACGCAGAGAGACAGACTGTAAATTAAAACTATGCTCAAGGTGATAGAAATATGTGGAGCGCTGTCTGGTATACTTTGATTATTTATTTGTTCGAGAGTTAACACTGAATGGATGTACTGCACAGTCATCTATCCATGTTCACACTGATACTCGCAAAGTGGAAAAGGGGTAGTTTAGCTATGATACTGAAATGGGGGAAACATACTGTCACATCAGTGGGCGGTGTTAAGTTAATGTAAAATAGTTCGCACTATCAACTGTGATGCTAATTATTAGAGTACATGGATGGTGTCTTTTCCATCCCATCCGTGCAATGGTTACCACATAGTAATTGACTGATATCACTTGTTTGAGTGGGGGAAAAGTTTTGGTGGATGGACAGCAGCTTCTGGGGTGGATAGTACTTAAACACTGTTCGCGTACATGAGTGCAATATGAGGAATCAGTAGAAAGGGAACGCAGAGTCATGAGCTATTCCGTCAGTGTGAGAGACGAGTCTAAACATAGAGCTCGTGAATCATCTTCGGATTGTAGTTTGGAGACTTACGCTAATGCAGTAAAACTGTTCCAGTTTGCTTATGTTGTAACTTTCTTTTATTTAAAATCAACCAGTGTGTTATGCTATCTGCCATAAGAATATCATTTACAGCATGCCACATGTATTTTTCAGTGAAAGGCCATGGATCAGAACTTCTTAATGTCAGCTTAGAACATGACGCTGGCCTCGAAGTCGTGGCAGAAAAACGAAATGTTTGGCATTGTACAAAAGCGTGTTAGAAAACAGTGTTTCAACCTGGACAAGAGGGATCTTCTCTTGTGACTTAGTGTAGTCTGTGGGATACGATCATTCGCCTAGAGTGTAGATGATCAAACTTTAAAGTGGCCTCTGCGGTGTCTTTATATTTAATAGGCAGCAGTAGCAGGGGCAGTTTGAGCTGTGAATTTGGTGAAGGAGTGGATATACCGTTATGAATGCTTGGAGGACGGCACGGTTCATTATTCTGGGGTGAGCATTGCGAAATCCCTTTCTCTGCGCTGGAGGCCCACCGCAGCTATGCATCACTGCATCGGCATCGGTGCCTATATGACTTCTATATCAGATGAAGTTAATGGTACTTCTATAGTTCGTAATTTTTCTATGTTGGGAGGTAGAGAATAACAATGATAGCACGTTGGGTTGATTGATTTGAATGGACACGGATCTGTAGTACTTGTATGTAGTTTGGGGATGTACTGTACTACAATGTGCGCATTTCCATCGAATGGTAAAAACCTGCTCCTGTTGCACTAACTCAGGTCGTTCTGTTTCTATACGGGATGCAGAAGTTGGTGAATGTGTCTTTCTCTGACTTCTGCTCAGTTATGACTTAAAATGGAGCGATCACATGCGCAAAGCTGTAGTAATGGGCGTGGCTGCAAGATGCTTAGGGGGTGACTTAAACGAGGTTGTAATTTTACTGTAGCAGACAGGTTCGAGGCAGGTGACTTATTTCGAGATATGAGAGTGTTAGAAATATGATTCACTTGCGGGTGTTATCCATTGCAGGTGTGTGCTTGAATGGAAAGACCTATTTCCAAATGATGGACATCATTTCTTGCTTATAGCGTAAGACTAGAGATCTGAAAAAGCTAGTGTACATTTCATATGACCTCAATTGGCACATCATCTACTCCTACTGTTTGTGTTCCTTCTCAATCAGCCATCGCCTATAACTCAGTGGATATATCGCAGAACCTCTGACATGGTATAGAGACAGAATGTGCTATAAATACTATATAATTATCTAGTTGGGGTGGTGTTAGGGAGTCGCAAATACCACTTACGTACTACATTCCTTAGCCTAATCACTTTGAAAATGTGGTAATTTTATCCCGAGGTTGCATCGTGGTCTGGTAATACGCATTCCTACGGTCACCTCATGGTATTTGACCTGAAACAACGACCTCATTCAGAGGCAATGTCGTATCTGGATTGGTAAAGCGGGTACAGCTTTTAACATGGATACTTGTGTGCACCTGTAGAACGAAGACGGCTTGTGACAGTTACATGCAATAGTTGCAGTGATCTGGTCGATAGCATCTCTCTTTCTAGGACATGGTGGTAGGATTCACAAGAATAAAATGTATGAGACATGTGCACGCATAGCCAATTTTCACTCAGTATTATTTCGTATCATCAGTTATTGATGAAGTATTATACTTAGTAGTAGTGGTGTGTGGGGGATATATTAGCATTTGAGCATCATGTTTATAAAGTATGTGTTTGTGGAAAGGAAATGACTATGTCCACTCCTAAGGAGGGTATGGATTTGACTTGGAGTACTGTGACAGCAAAGGGAAGAGTATGTCCAGTTGTAAGGAAGGTAGAGATGTTTCTATTTCCAGAGCCACTGCCGACAGCAGGGTGTATTTCCAATGCTTCTCTCATTGTCGAATGCTGTTCCATTGAGACTATGATCATAACATTTAATTGTAAGTATAATGATAAAACATATATGTGACCGGTTTTCTGGAGTAATTCCGTGTATGCATGGGCTGTGGTGGGAATGATTCAAGTTCCCCGTTAATGGCAGCAGCCATCCGAATGCAGAGACCTGTTGGAGTGTAGGAATGCATGTGAGTTAACTTTGACATCTCTAGACAATCGAATAGCGAACTAATACTTAGTATGTGTTGGGCGGCTTTCGTGATCAAGTGGAAATTTCATAAGATTTCGTATGGAAATACGTTTGTGCTGGACTGTTATTCCCTCCCATGTAAATTGTTCCATTGACTGCCTCTGCACATTTCGCGCCTTTATTTAGATGAGAGAAAATTGAATGTGGTGTGTGCATCTAGCACGTAGAAGAGAGGTTTGCCAGTTCTCTATACATGTGAAAGATGTTAGTTGGCTTCTAAATTATAGGAATGACTTGGAATCTGTTACATCAGTGACATCGGTATTTGCAAGTGGAAATATCGTTTTTCATCTGTTTTGTTTCTAGTTACTCAGTGGTCTAGAGTATTCTCCACTTAGCTAAAGTTTCGGGTTTCTAGTTGTAGAGAAATAATTTCCAGTCTATATCTTTGGAATTATATTGCTTCAGCGATCGGGATGCTACTGCTGTGGGCTTGATGTCGAAAAGCACTGCAAAAAAATATAATATTATGGAGGACGATGTGGAAATACTTGTGTTCATGTAATCCCAGAGTCTGGAAATGGGTGTAGAAACGCAAGCAAGCAGGCAGGTCCGGTCCAGATACGGTAGCGTGTTTCTACCAAGGAAAAACGAGCTTGTCTTGCACATCAGTTCTGAGAGTGACTTCGATTCACTGAGGGCTTTCTGATGTAAAAGGGGTGATTTTGTATGGCGAAGGATACGAATTGTATGTTTACCACATCGACACGGTACACGCTGATATATTGCTGAGTTGGATATCGGTTTCATGCACTAATATTCAAGCTCCTGGCATCAGTGGGAGGCCAGTGTAAAGGATTAGGTGTCTTTACGTATTTGACAATATGTATAGCACTTTGCGAGGTTTATTTGTCGCTGCAATATGGCGATCAGTGTAAAATAGTTTATTGCGGCTCAGTGTCACGTCTGTAGAAAGAGAGGAAAGGTGGGCGGTGCTTTCCTATGATTGAATAGCATTGTGGCATATAGCTTGTATGAGTGTAGGCATATGATTATTTTTTTGGATACTGCACAGATAAAAAAGATAACTGCACTGTTTGTGTAATATATATATATATATATATATATATATATATATATATATATATATATATATTGCACTGTAACGTTACTCTGGTTTATGTGTGTAAAACGTGTATAGATTGCATTGTATAGTATAGTTACTATGGTTTATGTTATGACAAGAGTAGAGAGGATGACTGTGTGTCCTATCGTAAGAGTCTTTCTGTATTTGATGATATGTATGGTACTTTGTATGATATAATTGTCAGTGCAATATGACGATCTGTGGAAACTAACCACTGGAAGTCTCGTCTGCAGAAGGAAAAAAGGCAGACAGTGCTAAGATATTGGCAGTATCAGCAATTCGGCGGGTAAATTCGATAATAGCCAATAATAATGCTTGATTCGTTCACATCCTTTGTGCTGGGATATAGGAGCCTTTACGTAGCGGTCAGAACATTTGCGTATATTGAGAGCAGGAAGGGTAGCACATGATGGAAAGGTACCGCATTAGGTCCACGAAGAAGACTGCATTCGACGTTATTGTGAGTTATATTCATAAAGAGGTTCTGTTAGGGCAAGAATTTCCATGCATACAAGCTGAGACAACACGAAAACTCCTACAAAAGTGTATGTTAAGCATTTCTGAGGGACTATGCAGTTTACTAGAGTTTGACTTGGTTATTATTTTAGATAGCAATGTGGCTTCAGTATAACATTGAGAACATTGCTAGATGCACTTGTGATATGAAGTAGCTACGCACGGCAAAGTGTCAACCACATATCACACATGGTCCATTAGCATCGTTTAGGAGAAGGCAAATTGTGCTATTCTGGAATGGATTTCTGCAGCATCTTTGTCGGACCATAGTTAGAGCGAGGGTAGTGACGAACCCAAGCACGAGGTCAAGTTTGGAGAGTCTGTGGTCTGTAAATAAGTCTTCACTCCTGTCTCATAATGTCATCAATGGCACCAAGATGCAACTTTCATCTACGTTTGGTGGCGGCTCGTGACTGTGACAGCGCACACATCCCTGGCTGGTTGTGCCAGGACCTGTGTCTAGGTAAACATGTATTTGGATTGGAATTTCTCAGGAAAAAAGTATGAAAGGGATGTGGCTGCCTCATATTTGCGGGACCCAAGTGGGGGCCTGTGTGTGGTTTGACAGCTGAAGGCCATGTCACTTCACGGTCTGGTGGACAGGGTGTGTGGGGCGGGGGCAGGGGGAGGGCAGTGCTTGCATGCATTGATTGCACTATTTTGTGAGCTGGCCTGTAGGCTGTGCCATGCGCTATTTGGACCGTTTACGAGTACTGAGCATGTCTACAGATCACTGTGCTGCATTATTTAGGGGCAGTTTGAAGGTCTGTACGGAAACTATTTCGGAAAATTTGGAGTTGTTCATGTGTCTGCAGGCTGTGCACTGTGACCCCAAGTATATCAGGGTGAGTGTTTTGCATCAGTGTGATAAATATACTCAATCGCAAAATAAAATGTTACAAACAAAATAGAGTGCACTCCTTCCTTACTCTCCCCAGCAGCCCAACACAGCCTGAGTCATTTTTCCTCTACAGACCATCATCTGGGATTAGGTCACAGGAGGGATGACAGTATCCTCTGGTGGCAGTAATGTGTACTAGGTCAGTTGGAGACTAGATCTCTTGGTGGAGACGTTACTTGAAAAATAATAAATACTTATGTTTAGCATAGGCAGAGTCGTTTTCCTGTCATTTCGCCCCACCATCTTGCATGACATCATTCAGTGTGCACGTTAGTACACGTTAGTGCCCATTAGTACACGTTAGTGTACGTTAGCCTGACGACATGGGTTGGTAAGGGGACATGGCAGTTGGTTCAGGATCGTGTTGGAGAGTTTAGCTGTTTCCTTCCAAGTCCAGGTGGGTGTGGCATTCACGTAAATTCATTCCACAGCAGCGCACTCTGGTGGCATCAATATGTACTATGCCTCGTGGTGAACATATTTTATGCCGCCATCTTGAATGACGGTACTTGCGTCATCACCTGACATCACAGTAGCGCCCTCTAGCGGTGGCGAGGTGTACTAAGTCAGTTGGAGTCTGCAGCTCTTGGTGAATACAGTGGGAATCGCCATCTTGGATTACAGTACTTGTGTCATCACCTGATGTCATGAGAGTGTCCTCTGGTGGTGGTGATGTGTACTAAGTCAGTTGGAGTCCAGACCTCATGGTGAACACAGCTTCATGACGTTGTTTAAATAAAGACTTATGTCCAAGTCCTTTTGTCCCATGAATGCTTAGAAGGAGGTGGCGGTCGGGTGACTTAGGTTAGTGGAGGTAGGCCCAGTGAGCTATATTCCCGCAATTTTCTTTGATTAGTAGATATAACTGCAGTGTAATGCATTATCTTGTTGAAATTCAAACTTGGCGCCAGTTTCAAGGAGGAGGTGGTGGCTGTCCGCTGAGGTTAGTACAAGTGAACTATCTTCCTAGTGACCTTTGTTTACTGCCAAAATTCAAACTTGGCGCCAGTTCATAGGAGGAAGTGGTGGTCGGGTGAGTTATGTTATTGGAGGTAGCCCGATTAAGCTATCTTCCCTCGATTCTCTTTGCTTACTAGTGATAACTGGGGTGTGGTGCATTATCCTCTTGCAATTTGGACTTCCCACCATTTTTCTGGGGGAGGGGGGCATGGCACTCTCCTGCCAAAATTCAAACTTCCCACCAAAATCCGCCATATTGGATTACGTCATCATGATTGGAACTTTTGGGGCTTCCTGTGGGGCAGAAGCAGCCTTGTTCCAATACTGATGTCATCTCTATAACTTGATATGCTTCTTTATAGCAGTTCAGAAATTTCTTTGGCTTGCCCTAAGTTGTGTAGTTTATCAACAAAACTCTTTGCTCAATTCTGTATAGAATTACTCACTGCTGCGGCCTCTCAGCATGGCTCTAGAGATTGCTGACCAGTGAGAACCTGTATCTACTAGCTATCTGACACCACCAGCCCATTCCACCATGAAGAGACACTTGAATATGTGACTGCAGCCAGGTGTGTCTAAGCCAAGCTGCAGCCAGCACTTGGATGTGTGCAGGGCAGCCTGAACTTTCTCATGCTGTTGCCAATATGGGAATGGTACCAGTCGAGCCATTGGGCAGCTGATCTGACATCAACGCCATACTGGTAGCAAGGTTAGTGCAGCATTGCCAGTTGTGTGAGCCAGTGCAGCTGTGGCCAGATCAGCTGCCCCTATGGTACCTACTACATTCTGTCTGCAGATGTGCCAACTGATTGGCCTGCATGCTAAGAGCCACACCAGTGTGGCCAAGTTGTGAACTAGCTGGTGCAGGTCGACATCCAAGTTGGTGGATGTGGGAGGTATATGTCATTGGGGTAAGGTGTCATAGGTTGCCACAGCTTTGACACAGGGCGCCATGGTCAGCATGTTGTGTACATGATTGGCCAAGTCGGCAACGATGTCAGGCTGCAAATCGGTTTTCGTGTCTATGACTGCTTGCACTTGCACTGTGAGGCTGCACACCCAAATAGCATGCAGCAGCGAGACAAAGACCATGTCAGACTGTGCGAGGCTCCACAGATGGCGCATGAACTTAGATGGTCTCCTGCCACTACATTCGTGTTCTAATTTATGGACTTGTTGGTTTTGCAAGGAAATAATCCTACGGATCAGCACTTTCTTGAACCATGTGTATTGATGGGGTGGTAATTATGTGTGAAACTTCTGTGATGTAGTTCTGGTCAAGCTGGCTCATGATGTGCCCGAATTTGGAGAATTTATGTTGTTACTCGGGAAGACTGGCTACACTTGACGGAAACAGAAGAATAGGCTGTGGAGCCTTAAAGAAGGCAGATTGAACAACATTCATTCAGTGCTTGTCGCACTCTAGTTACAGTAGGAGGCATTGGTTTGGTAGTGCTTCACATGTCAAATTTTTTCTGAGTTGTCTTCAGGTGCATGGAGTCCCTACATGCCTTTAACTCATTCTGAAGCTTCAGGTTGTGTGTCAACAGATTGCTGGTTCTCAAAAATCGCCACCTCAGCTTAGAGTCCAGTTATCGTATATGGGGAGTACACACAATACAAATCATTCAGCACAAAGATACAAACAAACAAACAAAATTAAAGTTCAAATATTTTCACACAGAACTAAGGGCGAACCCAGAATTGATCCTTTGCTAACAAGGTACTGTTCATGCACAAGGACTTGAGTGTAATTACATTCGTGTTTCCCAGTTACACAAATAATGAATTTTTGTCACCACAGGCTCAGCCTACAGATCATGTCAGAGTCATCAGTGAAGTGGGGACGAGTAGGATTGCTGCTTGTAAGTTAGTGTTGCAATGGGCTAGTGTATCCTCGGAGTGTAGGATGTGTTGATGATAATTGATGAAAAACATGTCTGCACAATGGAATTGTGGCAAAGGAATACATAATAAATTAACAATATTTTGTTATAATGAAAGCCAGTGCTCCTGTGATCATTTGGTCACAGTGATGGGAACTACACAATAGATGTGCTTGAACACAGTTCCTGGGGGTGTACACTCTTCAGTGATCGAGAACGTGGTCCAATCAAGTAACTACAGGAAAAATGAAGGTCACATGAACAGAAGAAACTGATAACCACTTTAGACCCACGGGACGACGTGTACTCTGTAGACACAGTGTAACAATACGAACTAATGGACGGCACTGTCTGAATAATCCCATATGCATTGTGGGCAATTCAAGTTCAGTTCGACCCACGTGGCCTGTGGCAAACAGAATCAGGCTTGTACAGAAGTGCCTACGCTGTTCCATTATTCAGCCTAGATTAATCTTTGTTTTGACTTGTGTGTGCCTGTGTGCATCGCACCATTGCCAAAATTTGGCCTCATGGTAAATCTGCAGCCGCTCTGGAAGATGCCAGGCGCCACTAGCTTATGCTGGCTCTGGCTACATATCACCCATTCTCGGCATGACTGCCACACAGTCAATTCAGTGCTAAAATAATGTGCACAGTGATGAAGGAGAAAATATTGTTCATATTCTGATACAATTGTCACAGTATTAGCTATCATTATAAGATTTGCACAGTTCCTGAAGTTAGTTACAAGTTCACCATCGATCACTGAAAAGACTTCCAATCATGGAGTGAAGTCCTGGACACGAAGTTTAGGCAAAATGAGATACATTTTGTGACTTGTAAACTGTTCTACATCGTCTGTGGTACGTTGTCGCGTATTTTTTGACACAGGTATTTCTTGTTCTGTAACCTTGCGCAGACAAGCCTGGAACAGCTTCCAGCACCACTCTTCTCTAAGCTGACTAGAATTATAACTAAATTTACGTACTTTTGTTTGCCGTCTTTTCATGAATTACAATTAAAGATTTACGTTTCTGAGAAATAAATAGTAGAATAAGAGTTGTTTGAATAAGGACTTTTAAATATAGTAATAATTTCAGTTGAATTACAGTGGCTGGTTTGCCAAAATATGAGATTCTGCTTCAGTAATAATATTTTAATTAAGGATGTTAATTATTTTAGAATTAAATGAGTGAAAATTTTGCAAACACATTTTTGTCGTTAGGTGTAATTGTGCTATAGTTATATATAAGCCTTTTTCATTGACTCTATTAAAAAGTCAATGATCAGGTACCATATATGTTTACAAATGAATAATGACTGAAACTGAAAATTACTGGTGATTGTAATTACTATAGTTTTTAGGTAAACTCATTGTATTTATGGGTTCTAAAAACCGAAAGACTGTCATAGAGACTAAAGCAGAGATGGATAAGCCCTGAGTCAGAATTCGAGATTTTTAGGTACAGTGCACATTCGATATAAATGATTGCATCGAGGATATCTGAAAGAAACCTATTGTCTGGGGGGAAGAAAAACACAAGAGATGGATGGAATCCACCTCCTTTGTTACAGGCTACTGCAGTTACATGTTGATCTGGGATTGCAGTCATTGCGACATAATGTGAAAAAAAACTACATTAGACTACTAAATTATTTGCATCACATGATAAAATAATCTCCCTGTCAAAGGTTAGAAACACCAATACTGGACTCAAAATTAACGACTGTTTTAACTTAATTAAATGCATTCTGATAGTCAGTAGACCAGTTATAACTTCTCTCCTTTCTTTAACAAATAATGTAATTTTGGCAAACCTGTTAACGAATTTTTGATAATACTTACAAAGACTGAGGAATGGTTAAGTTACTTTGTTGTCTGTGACAGCAAGCAAACCACATACTGCAAAAAGTAGATCAGTTTGCGTACATTCTTAACTAATTAAATGCCCAGATAAGTCACCGCTATTGCTGCAGTGACATATATCCATGCTCAGCATCAAACATGCTGTACATAGTATCTTGAACACCACCAGTCACTGTACAGGTTTTTAGAAAAAAAATTGGCTCATTGAGATAAACAATGGACTACTTTTTTTAATCCTCTAGGTGCTCCCTCCCTCAACCTCCTGAAAGTTGCTGGCGCATTTTTGGAACAAAACAACATTTTATGACATTGGTAATGACCCCATGGGACTGTAAACACGTTATTGAGCGAGCCATCAGGAAATATATCCGATTGGTGATAGCCAGTTTTTAAATCCATCACAGAAAAGTATTTACACTGACCTAATTTGTCCAGTCTCTGTTATGTTTCGTGTAGTGTATCACTATACTCATTAATCTCATCAGCCAACTGCTGGTGGATAAACTCCTCCATTATTAGTGGCAGGTGTTTTCGGGTTCTGTGTGGTTTCCTGTGTACTGGAATGTTATTCTCTCTTGGTACTTTATGTTACATGACTAGTGCCACTGGTAATGTCCCACTAGATTTAAACAGTTCTTTGTTTCTTCCTTCCAAATGCTTCATCTTTTCAGGTAATGCAGATGTCTTGAAAAAAAATTGAAATGAGTGCTTGGCATCATTGGCCGGGGGGCCCCTTGCGGGGCAGGTCTGGTCGCCTTGGTGCAGGTCTTATTACATTCAACGCCACATTGGGTGACCTGCGCTCCGGGTGGGGATGAAATGATGATGGAGACAGCACAACACCCAGTCCCAGAGCAGAGAAAATCCCCAACCCAGCCGGGAATCAAACCTGGGCCAGTAGGACGGCAATCCCTCACTCTGACCAATCAGCTATTGGGGCGGACTGCGGATGTGTTGATGGTTTGTTTGTGGCAAAGATCTCCAACAGACCTATGCAGTTCATCTTCTTCTTTGATATACAAGTTGATAATTACCAAACCATTTGGCAGACTTGTCTCATTCACAGCAGAATTGCCTATGCTCACCAAGAATTGTACAATCACTATCTATCTCTGGGTACACTACAATTCAGTGTGCAAAAAATGTGGGTATCTAGTGCACTGTTGCTTTCTAACGAGTCTACAGAGCATAATACTTCTCTTGGTGGATCAGCAGCAGCACTTATACAGACTAACGTTACTGTTCAACTTGGTTCTTTATCATGCAAATTGATCTTTAGTGCATATGTCTACAGTTTATTTCATACTGCCTTAATAATTGGTGAATCTTGTGGTAATGTAGCAGTTTAGTTTGATTGTATACCATGAGAAGTCAATTTTTGTGTGATGTTTATGCATAAAATCACGTCCTAGGATCACACAGTACCCATTGCCCATATGCATTGACACTTCCTTATGCCCCTGAAATCTTAAATAGTTCAAATGGCTCTGAGCGCTATGGGACTTGACATCTGTGGTCATCAGTCCCCTAGAAATTAGAACTACTTAAACCAAACTAACCTAAGGACATCACACACATCCATGCCCGAGGCAGTATTCGAACCTGCGACCATAGCAGTCGCACAGTTCCGGACTGAGCGCCTAGAACCACTCGGCCACTGTGGCCAGCCCTGAAATCTTGTTGTTCCAATGTTAAAACTGAGCATTGTTGTCCCTAATGATGTTACAGGACTTTCACCTACCCCATGTAACCTAAACGTTGAGATTTCGGTCTTTTCCTACCTAAAATGCCAGACCAACGACAAACACTTGAGCCCCACGTATATCAAAAATTTATGTTGTGTTCAGTTCACTGTGCCCAACAAGCAGCATTCTCTGTCTGCATTTGGTGTCCAGTATTTATTTTACTATGAATGCCATCCAAGGGTTTAGGTATTCCTTTTGTCTTTAAACAAACGATTGTCTCAGCACTGTCTATTCTGTTTCCTACTTCAATAGTCTCACACCCAGCGCCCTAGCTCACCACATTCATAACATTGGGGTTGCTGGCATTGCTGCTTACCGTGACCAATACCTCCTCATCAATGACATTTTATCTCTCAGTTTACACGTTTCTGTCGTTTCGTCGTCAGGTAGGAATGATAATTTCCTGACGGTGTGTGGAAGCTCTGATAGCAACAGATAAATCACATGAGTTTTCCACTCTGACCTTTTCGGTATGTCAGTTGAAAGTCCTCATAAAAACACATCTAATGCACTGTTTTCTGCCTCCTGTGGAATAACTCTGTCTTCTTCCACATGCTGAGTTATATCATAGGCCTGCACATTAATTTTTCCAACTTTATCTGAAAATGGTTCCATTGATTCATTGCACTTTTGTAACAGACCATTAAGCTGTTCCCTAAAAATACCTTGCACTGCTCTTTTTGTGATACCGCTAGTAATGTCTATTATCTAGCTATTCAAATGCCTGCACTTCATTCAATCCTTTTTGGTACAGGAAATATGTTTCTGCATTACAAGCCAACTGTAACTGAACCAAATACAAGTATGTCCGATCTGACCAATGACCTGATTTAACGGCAGTGTTTAAATCAATAATAAGTACAGACAAGTCCTCATTTCTTTTTCTCATAACAAGAGTTACTAGACAAGCTGCTAAAGTATGTACAAAATGAATAGGTACATTCAACATGGTTTTTGCCTCCACTGCATCCAATTGTACTCGACAGCAACTGCCTCGTGAGGTGTATACTACTTTCTGTAATGCTTCATTACATTCTAACAATGTGCCCTTCAACATCTCAACTGCTTTATGCACATGTGTTTCCGACATTTGTGATGTCTCCATCTGACAAATATGAGAATTATGATGGACTACTGCTGCAAGTATTCTGCCAGGGACACTATAAAACAAATCAACTAAACAAACACTGTTTTTAACCGTGTTTCACAATTTATTATGAACGCTATCGCACAACCTAGGCTGCGGGTTATAAGCCCATTTTCGAGTACATAACCCAAAACCTAGGTTATGCAATAGCATTCATAAGAAATTGTGAAACAAGGCTAAAAACAGTGTTTGTTTAGTTAATTTATAACGTTTCACCAAAAACCCACAGTTGATTCAATTAAAATAAAACTAATCTCTACACCTCATCATAGTCCAGTGAGATGCAGTTCATGTCTGTATTTGATGCTGGGTTTTCCACAAGTACCATACGTAGCAGTACCAGTTTATGATCATGGTTACTCATGCAACAGATAAATTACGATACTGGTACCTAACAGGCAATAGGTATCACTCCCTAGAGTTATCCTTCAGTTGTGGCAGGTTGGCAGGCTTTCCTGGTTTTAGAAAAATCACTTTCATACTTCGGCAATTTAATCTGTCCATGGCCGTAGCATACAAAACAGAAGCCAACCAGAGATTACACCCACCAACTCGCAGTACTGGAATGCTAGGTGAGGCTAGCATTGCCTAAGGTGACCAGGAGCTGCCCAGAGGAGGCCCATGACTTTGTCTTAGACTGTGCACAGGGGACGTGTCTACCAGCTCTACTCAGAGTACTTGAAGCTGTGTATAGATATGCCATTGCATCCTGTCAATGGAGTTTGCCATACGAACAATAGTGTGCAGTAGCAGTGGCATTTACAAAAGATTATTCATGATAAAGTGCACCCATATCCTGCTACTGAGACCTTCAGAAGCCTTGCCAGGTTGTAATGGCCACAGCTTCCTATCAGTCTTGAATCAATAGTTGGCACTGCAGCTCACAATGACCACATCCGTCCAGACAGGAATTGCTACTCCATGGAAGTTCAGAGACAACTAAATGAGCAGAGGGTCAACTGACATACACATCTTGTCTCGTCAGAACGGCTGCAAACTGAACAGAACTACTACAAAAGAATTAATATTTATATAGGATGGGTTCATGTGTCTCCAACAGTGATCAAGCAATGACACCATTCATCCAGCTTTTCTCCTGATCAGCTCTCTTGATTGCTGCAGTTTATCACAACTTCACTTTTCAGGAGACCTTTCAACCACCTTAGTATTCTGAGTAGCTACTCTTGTGTCTGGCTTAGGCTCTGTTGTGACATGTTGCACATTACACAGTCATCATGAAGCCGTTCTGCTATGTTGCTGACTTCAGCACTTAGTTCATTCAGGGTGTTACAATACATTCCTGTTTGCTACAGCACGCTTAGCAGGTTTTTCTTGCTGGACGTTTGCTTGGTTACTAACTCCGTCTGATCTTCCTCTGCCATTGCCATGGAAAACTTTTGAAATTTTTCTGGCTGCACCAAATATACTATTCTACTGTGTAACAACATCAGAAGGAAAATTCGCTCGACAAATGCATCAAAATATGGCACAGACTTTCTTGCCATTACTTATGAACAGGAGGCAGAAGTCTTGGTAGCCAACTGCTGATAGCTGCACATCATAATATATCAAATCAACATATGTTATGAAACTATTATTTCTTTATTTGGGAAGAAGAGGGATAACTTGTGAAAGGTTAAAAAGAAAGGGCAGGTTACTTGGATCCATGGATGAATTAAATGTTTTATCATTTTAAACTTCCATGCCCTACCTGTCTCTAATTATAGCAGTATATAGTCGTGTTATGCAAGTGTATCTAATGCAGTTCCACCTTGGTAATTAGTGTTAAAGTTACTAAAAGCTACATAGAGCAGAAAAACCCAATTACATAACTGGTAATTGTGGAGTACAACTGCTCAAAGTGCAGTGTAGTTAAGTATGCCAAGAGTCATTCTCAAAGTGTATAGATTGAATGTAGTGTTTAATATGTTGCACTATCGGCCAGTTGAAAGGATTCTTGTCTTCAGTGATATAGTTTACAGTGCATGGATTTATTACAGTAGCATCTTGGAAACTATACACTGGTGTCCTTCCTTTGCACACTCAATAAAAGGGCACTTAATGATATAGTCTTAGATTTGAATGAATCTCTCTTATCAGATAGCTCACATCTTATAGGAGTCATCTCCTGAGGGTATCCCAGAAAACTTTCACATTATATTGTATAACAGCATACTCAACAGTCTAAGTGTAATTGTGTGCATACAAGAAAAGTATAGAACAGTCAACTAGTTTCGACTTGATAGCTGTTGATGAAAACCAAAACTCAAATGAGAGTTTGAATAGTTTCATGGTATACTTAGTGCACAGTTTCTTGAGGTAACCGAAAAGTTTATTGATGTGTACAATGTGTGAATCTTTTTAACCTTACTATGGTGTTTATTTTGCAAATACACTTAAGATATTTGGGGCAAAAAACACTCTTTTTTCTGTTTTCTCTAGGTAGACTTTTACGTGCTTGTATATTGGATCATAAATAAAGTTCTAATTTAGGTAGTTTAATGTATTAATCATTCAAGCTGCAATACAGTTTTACACTGTAGTGTGTAAAGAGGTGTCTTCCAAGTGAATTTTTTACATTTAGCACATTTCTCTTAACATTTGTTATCAGTTTTTCCACATAGATGAAATCTGTCTCTCATCTTCTTCCGAGGATCACCTTCATTGGATGTGAAGGGTGCAGATTCAAAGATGTTGTTCTCTCTCTACAGCTTCGCATGCCACATTTCCTCTTGGAAGAAGTGCTCATCTCTTAACTCTTTACATCTGCATCAATTAGCTGCTTGTCAAGAGTTTCTAGCAATAGTCTTCCTCGCTGTAGGGTGTTTGCTTTCCATTGAGGGTAAGTTGCTAAGTTGCCTTGTGTAACACATAATAGTTGTATGTGGATATGTGGAAATTTGAGAAAATGAGAATAGGTCATTTGTTTCTCTTCCTCTTTACTGTATAATTCACCACTATCTTGTCTAGTGTGCCCACACTTCCTTTCGTTTGTAGTATAAAATAATTTGATGTTCTGCCTTAGTGCCATCACCGACTTTTGCATCATGGTGCTGAGTGCTTGGCACAATAATGCATTTGTTTTTCTTTCGGATGTAATAACAAGCTTTGTGTCTTTTGTGAAACCAAACGTTGATGTACAACTAGGAATCCCCTTGTATACAATAGTTTTCGTGGGATGGAGGGCTCTTTTTTTTCAGTGTTCCAACCATTGTGATATTTCTCTTCATCAGCATTAGTCCCAGCTTTTAGGTGCTGAAAAAGGTGTCTGAGATAATGTTATGTTCTTCCGAGCTATAAGACCAGTCAGTTAAAACTGTTAGACCTCGGTTCTTTCCAGGGGCACTACCTGGTTGTTTCCCAATACATGGATGAATATTCTGTATACAAATTGTTTCATTGTCACAAAGTACCGATACTTGACGCCATACTTAGCCACTTTACTAGGTATATACTGATGGAAAGGGCAGTTTCCCCTGAATGCAACGAGTTGTTCGTCCAAAGTAACAAACATATTGGTATTTCATAATTTAGGTAATTTCTCTACCATCTCTCCCAAAAATCACTTACAAGTGCAAACTTATCTTGTTCACGTCTGTACAGTCTTTTCTCACAGTCATCAAATCGAATAATAGTTGAAATCTTTTTCAATGCTTCTAGTGCTATGGTAGCTCCAAAAACTGGGTGACCTTTGTGCACATCCCATAAAGTTTGAATAGTCTTATTATGTGACTCACAAACTCCTGATAATAACAACAGACCTATGTGAGTATCTAGGTCAAGGACATCTAAGTTTACTACTTTCCTCAATGCAAACACATTCCTTCAGCTTTAAAATATGTGTTTTCTATTGATGGAGGAAGCAGCAATTTGAGAGTTTAGTATTCATTTGTAATACAAGACGTGGCATAACCTGTTGGTCCTGCATGCAACCCCAGTTGAGGTATGGGTTCAATTCTCCTAATAAAATGATTTACCCTTTGACATCATAATTGCTCTGCTTAAAATTTGCTGTTCTAGTGTATCATCAGCACCTTCTAGTGAAGAGCAGCATTCTGAAACATGCTCTTCATCCTCCAAAACTACTTCATCACAGTGAAATATGTGCAACAGTATGTCTGCTGCCTCATAATCTTACAAGAAAGAGAACTTAAAAAATATACAAAATGTGAAGACAGAAATCTCCCTTGTTTATAGGAAAAAACAATGACTTACACTCACCCTTTTCCCCATTCCATTGTTCAGTACAACAACGACTTCACTTCTTTATAGCCAGCTTACTGCGCCCATACACACTCCATTGTTGGCAAATTGATATTGTTAGAATTTGTTGTAACAATGAAGCATGAAATACACAGGGTCTAAAAAGACCCGAGTAGCTTGAGAAGTACTAGTTCTGTGGATGCCAGACTAAAGCAATAAAAGAATTTTTTTCTGTGAGAATGTATTTCACTAAGGGGCAAAAAAGTCAATAATGGGAATTTATTAAAAACAAACATTTTCAAAATCATAGACCATCAGAAATCAGTGTGGAGACCCAAACACCAAACGAGAGTTAAACATTAAAAATCTGCTAACTAAACCGATATGAACACTGAATTAAACCTTAATGTACCAGGGGAAGGGGTACTATTGGTCCACCTTTTGTAAATATTTTTTCTAGAATGGTGCTTCATACTTTAAAATTCTGAAAATAATGTTTGCTGATTTTTTATTATTTCCTCTGCCAGATTTTATAAATATATAATTTTTTCACTAAACTTACGTCATTAAGTCTAATGGTGATCATTTTAAAGTCTACCTCCTTAGTAGCAGACCTCAGTAGTAGAATAATCTGTGTTCTGGCACACTTTTGACATCAAATTCATATGCAACTTAATTAAATTGTTACAACTGATTGATTTATGGCCCTCTCACTCTCGCCCTAACCTATTGTTCTGGTAACTGGTTTATGACTCCTGAAGGTTAATTTAAAGCCCCCTGGAGATAATCTATCCTGAGAAACCCCCCACAGTCCTCCCCACTCCCCCTCTTCCACCCCACTCCTCTGGAAATCTCCAACCCTCTCCCCCCCCTCCACCCCACTCATTGATACAGGCACACTTACAGGCCTGAGATATTTCCATAACTCCCTCACATTTTATCAGCTTCATGACTAATTAACTAAATTGGTCAATTAATTAACCCTTCCCCTCCCACCCCTCATTCTCCCTTCCCCTATCCCACCTAGAAATTGGCAGTAGAAAGTCTCAGTTGGTTGGCTATTTGGTGGGGAATCAATTCTAGTGTATGGAAGATTGTTTAGGCAGCTTCTGTTACCAAGGCCATGTGTCGAATATTGTTTTTTTTTCAACAATTGTTTGGATAAAAGGCAATGTTTGAAATATAGTTTATTTATTTTATTAAGGAATTTGTGGGGAAATTGGCTCCAGCGAATGGAATACTGTTTATTTAACCATTTTGAAGGTGACAAGGCAGTATGGAATATTTAAGCAACAGTGGCTCTTTTTTAATCTGATTGCTCAAGGAATACTACCGTGAAACACTCATTACACATAATTACACTGTTAAAAATCTTTTCACTATGGAGCATACACTGCCCGTCATGCATTGGGCTGCACCATGCACTAGATGCCTCATGTATTTTTGCACATGCAGGCCAGGAGACAGGCCTGTACATAGCACACAGACCAGAAGTCACACTAATCCCCCAAACAAAAGCTTCAGGAGATGGCAATCCTCTCTCTTCCCCTCTCTCAGGTGCATGCTTCCTGTTTGTGTGATCCAATATATGCAAACACACACAGACCAAAATGTCCCCTACTACTCCTCCCTTTCATTCCCCTCCGCTGCCCTCATCGCCACTCATGCAGACCTGGCACTAGTTGTTGGTGCATCCCTTTGTTCTCACACTTCCACTGCTATGGAAACCTGTAGCAGATGGAACAAAGACATTTGAGAGATGGAGGTAGCATCCTTCATGTGCAACAGTAACCCCACCATTATCATGAACAAAGTAAAAGATGATAAAGTCTTCTCAAGTTGAGAGCTGAGTCACTGCATCATTCTCTGGCAACGTTCCTACAAGCTTCTTACTTGCCATCTTCAGGCAAAGTGTCAGATTAACAAAAGAAAGCATACATGGATCTGTACTTCAAACATCAACAGTTGCCATCACCCAGCGCAATGGAAACCTATCTTTGAACATAGAGCTGATGACATATGCATCAAGGGTAGTCTACCTGCAGCACCTTAACAAAATCTTCCAGAAGAATAGCTACATGGAAAGGCAGATTAGATGTGCTCTCAAGATGAGCAAGAAGCAAAATGAGGACTTTCGGAAAGAAGAGAACAAGAGCCTGCCATTACTCCCATATGCTGGGCCACCCATGGCAAAGATTGTCAGGATACTGGAGAAGGACAAGATCAAAGTCATCTTACACCTTCCAGCAGAAATCAGGAATATACTGGGCTCAGTAAAGGACAACTTGGGTCTAAAAACACTGTGTGTCTACAATATCTCCTGTGAATATGGAAAACAGCATATCACATCGGACAAAAGAAAAAATCTGCAGTAGTGGAGCACAGCCTCAGTGAAGAATACATGTTTCAATTTGAAGAAACCATGATGCTGTGTAGAGTGAAAGGTTTCTGGGAATCTATAATTAAAGAGGCAGTGGAGATCTGAGTCAATGGTAACATGGTCAACTGGGATAGTGGCTTCCAACTCAGCACCACATGGGACACATTATCAAGAATACGACAAGAGCAAACTGATGGACACAGGATGTTGGTTGCTGATGGAATAAACAGGCCACACCAAGATGAGAGGATGGGACCCGGCACCTGTGCCCCCCCCCCCCCGCCCCCCACGACACAGATTCCACTCGTGGCTGACTGACCCTGACAGGTGCTAAAGATGCAGAGAAGAATGTGGTCCAGCGACTTTAAAGACCCAGAAGAGATGTGAACCTGAGCCTTCAGCTGAAGATGGAAAGTAAGAAACTTGCTGGAACATTTCCTGAGAATGATGCGTTGATTCACCTGTCAACTCAATAAGATTTTATCATCGAGATCCACCGAGAGAGGCTGCATTCTCATTTAAAGTACCGGATACCTGGTAAACCCCTGCCCCCCCCAGCTGCGGATGTCTTGGAAATATTGCCTCACCTTATCAGATAGATTGACTAATTAATTAAATCGATATCCTTTGTGTGCAGCCAGTTTCTCCTTGCATCATATTGATAAGTGCTAAGACTAGTGTATTTGATGGAATTCGCTATCACAACAGTCTGGTTTCCAAATCCTACTCTATCCCTTCCAGAAATTTTTCCCCTTGCCGCCTGTTTGTGGATACGGACACAGTTATGTCATTTGGTATGAAGTCCATTATGTTTGAGGTAGCTGAACATTTCAAATATCAGCTCAGTTCCATGTTATACCCTTAAACAATTTGTGGGACGTGGTGGACATGTGCGTGCAATGCCACTGTCAGAAACAATAAATTGGCCAATTAGGAATTTGTATTTGTGATTGGGTTTTTACAGTGCTATAGAATTCTCAAATTGCTTCTCTCTGCTACATTTGGAAGGAGGAGGAAAGGTCTACTGCTTGATAATATATAGAAAACAACAAACACCTCTGCACGACAGAGTCCACTGTGATGTATTGAGGAGCACTAAACATGACACACATAACTACAGTCTGTAATAGTACTAGTCATGGATAGATTTTGGAGATTGCTGAACCATTCGCTCATACCACAGTTATGTCCTGCTGACGTGGTGCTCCAGCCAGAGGTCATGTGTCGCTAACTAATTCCTTCAAATCACACACATACACACTTGTGATTGTAAAGCGCACTCCATCTGCCAACTGCTGGGAGCTGCAGTCGTGCTGTGTACTGCTGGCAGGGACATCCCACAGCTTCATGAACTCTGGTCAGGAGAAACCCACATATATATATTGGATACGCCGGCAGCTGCACAACTATCCCCTCACATCCACATCCCTGCAGTACCAAATGGTCAGAGGGCAGACGGACTATCACCAAGCTGTTAACCCATCACTTCATGTGTGTGTGTTTTTTTTTTGGGGGGGGGGGAATAATTGGCCAGTGCAAACATTTGTCATATTGAATCTTCTCATACAACATACACACACTTTTGTAGCCACTCACCCAGCACACTGGCCACTTCGCTAGCCCCGGCTGCAGCAGATAACAGCAGAAAGGTCGGTACATTCTTTGTACCTGATTTCCTACCACAGACTGAGCTAATCCGTGACTTCTGGTCGCCAACACCTCGTGACTAGTCCTGCTGCCAGCCATGCCACACTGTATATTAGGTTTATACTATGTATCACTTTATAAATTCGGTAATACATCTGATTTTATTACGATGATCATCTGTTCCCGTGTAATTGAGAGACTAAACTTTTGTTAAAACATGTCACTGCAACGAAACAAAAAACGCCTCATTACCGCTCCAAATTTAGAATGACATCCCACCCACTGGGCGGCACGTATAAAATTGATGGGCCAGTTAATTAAATTGACCATAAGAGTCGCTTTGCATGGCGAGTAATTTTTTTTTCTTTATCAGTCGGTTTACATTCATTAGGAAGCACAAATGGGAATCTCGTGAGGGAAGACGATGTTCTTTTCGAGGAACGCTATTGAGAACCTACATTTGAAGCTGACCACAGAAGGATTCTACTACCTCCAATGTACACTTCACACGAGGGCTGTGCTGTTAAAAACAGTCACAGTGACTAGTTTCTGTCCGCCTGCACAAAAAGCAGTCTTTGTTCCACAGCACATACAAGTATTGCTAACGATATCCTTGCCATAAACATACCTGCTTAATAAATCGAGGTACGGTATTGCTTCTGAATGACCTTCCACACAAATACTGCGACACTGAATATAGATGGTGATCGCTGAGTGTGTAATAACAGATCGAAAGTGTGGATGCACATTGCCAGTGGTATAAGCGTGTAATAAAATCACCCTTATCACCGAATTTACAAAGTGATTCGGCTAAGGAACGTGGTATTAAGCCGATATTTGCAATTCCCTCATGCCGCTGTTAGATATTTCCCACGCTAACAAACAGTATTTGCTGCTCATTCTATCTCGATACTATGTAGACAGTGTAACAGAGGTTCCAAGATATGTCCATGGGGCTATAGGTGAGGGAGGATGATGGTTGATTGAGAATGATTATACACACTAGATGGTGCACTATGTGAAGAATCACTAAAAAATGCAATACTTAATTGAAGCAGTAAGAAATATACAAAATCCTATGACCAATACATTTGGCTTTTCAGATCTATGGTTATAGTAACTGGTGAATCATATTAGTGGCACTCCCATGTCTCGAAACGAGTCATCTTTTTCAAACCTATCTCCTAAGGCCGCACACAGAAAAACTCGAGCGTGGTTTTAGACAGTCCCTGTGCATCTTGTAACTGTTCCTCTACCTCTGCTCCCCTCTCTCTGCAGCTTTGTCCATGTGATCGTTCCAGTCAAAGTCGGAACTGAGAGGAAGTCAGAGAGCGCTATATCTACCACATTCTTCAGCCCATGGAGAAACAGGGTAAGCTGATTTAACACGACAGGACCATGTTTTGACCACTCAGTGGAAATGGGAAAATGTTGTCATAAGTCTGTCAACCGTGTACAAAGTGTATGGCAGTACCAAATGGAGCTTTTTTCTACAACACGAGGTAGTAGAAAAACCAGTACAAGCCCTTATGGTGATGTTTCTTATTGGGAAAATTACGAAAATTCCAGATCACACAGAAACTGGAAGAAGTATGAGGATTTTGCTACTGCTATGTAGCGTGTTTCCAAACTACATACAGGTTCTGCAGTTTGAAATGGATCTGTGTTCCACAGGGTGCATTCATTTCTCTCACCCAAACATTGACTCTATCTCATTATTTTGAACCATCCAACAGAGAAAAACTATGAATTATAAAAACTTTGATAACTGCACCCTTTAGAGAACTCAATGGGATATTGCTGCATCCGTCTCTTTCGATGTATCGAAAACAAATACCATTTGTGTGCTGACATCGAACATATGTGGTGATCCTATAAATATAGAGGTTTTGGTCCATTGGAATAGGTGGCCAGCGATCGAAGTCGCTTGCACAGTCCATTGCCTTTACTGTAGGAGGACCACATCTTACAGACTATCAATAACAAGAGAGCGACCTTGTATTGTTCTCATATAAGCAAGTAATGAGGGTTGCCTTGCTTTCGACTACCTAGTTTCAACTACTTTTCCATTGCTTTGAAAGAACACCTTGCCCTGTAAAGAATCCGTAAATAATCTCCTATTTAGCCTACTGTAATCCATATGTGTCTTTCGCTTAGTTATAGGTCAAAGCAGCAGAAGAGTGGTTAGTTTGGTGATCCGGAAAAGTAGTTGAAACTTGGTAGTCTAATGCAAGGCAGTCCACGTTTCGTACCTATTTGATCCAAAAGCGCTGAAATTTTGGAGTTTCTACGGTGTAATGCGTCTTTGTGGCGAAAATTCCTAAGCTTGAAACACTTACTGCGTCATATAGGTAAGAAAGGAGGGTTGGCTTGCATTTAAGTACCTAGTTTCAACTACTTTTCAGTGTCATCCAACTACCTGCAGCCCATACAACCAGATCAACTTAAATAGCAGTCGTCTTCATTGTATATTTTGGCAGGGTAGAGAGAATTTGAAAACAAATATTCTTGTATAAAATCTTCACTAGATTCTACATGTACATTTATACCGTACACTTTTTTTGCTGGGTGTGGTTTTAAGAGCATTCACCTTAATTTTTATCTTATAATTGAATTTCTGTATGGGACTCTTTTAATTTTTTTTCCAACCAGTAATTTGATAGATACAAAGAAGGAATGTTCTCGAATTCCAAAACACATCACATATTTTCTTGTAAACTATGTCTTTTATGGCTTTAATAATTATCTCTGTCCCTTCCGGCAGTTCTCCTAGACGAGAGCACGCGGAGATTTCAATCTTGGCTCTTACATTTTGCATAATACTGTTGTTATAATACTCCACATCTTCCTGAGTGTACGCTACCAGCTCTTCTGCCGCACATTTTTGTCGAGTTTCCATACAGAACTTCATGTTTACAACTTTTGCAAATGTGTGGTCAGTAAATATCGTTATTCCGTCGGTTTTAAGCTGTGCAAGCGTTTGTTCTATTGCTAAATGAAGAACAGCCAGTCCAGCACTACATACAAAGTAGCCAACCATCCTTTTTAAGTAGATCCAGGGGAATAGTGGTTTATAAACAGATTTTTCGCGTGTCCTTTAACTTACTAAACGCGCTCCAATCCATCTTTTTAGTCCAGGACTCCAACATAAGGCCACTTACCATTGCTATTAACTGTAGGCCTAAATGCAGATATGTGATATGTTATATACCCCAGTGGCAATCAGATTTCGAAATGCACTGTGTTTAAAGCAATATGTAAGCCTTTCCCAGATGAAGTTTATTCCTTTATGGCAGTTGTTTTAAGCCATATACTCCAGTTTTCGGTTTCTGGCTTCGACCTCTTCGATTTACAGTTCTCTTTTTCGTACACACGTCACATGAACTGCACTTAAAGAAGTGCCTTTGGGTATTCTCATTACCACAGTAGGCAAACTGTAGAACGTTGTTAAACACCACACAGCAGTTGTAAGTTATTAGGTAACTGACACAACATGGATGTGACTGGCACAGAGTACAGTGGAGAACGTTGTAAATATTGTTTGTTAGAGTTTAAAACACTTAAATAGTCTTGCACTGTGTCAAACACACAATCCAATCTGTGGTTGTGTATTGTTGCCTCCAGTCTGATAATACCGTGTTGTTTACCAAAGGAGGACGTAAAAGTTTATCGTAGTCTCGTATGTGGACACTTTATGAAATCTGTAAGTTGGTCGCCGATAACTTTGTTCACATGTGGGCTTCTGATTTGACATATAAATTTGTTATATACCTTTACCCTACAGTTGCAAGTCATCCACGTTATACTGTGTATTCCAGCGTTGTCGCTGTTTACAATCACATTCCTGTTTCCTTTGCCGTCTCCTTCCATGAAGAAGTCGTGGTTTGATATTAGGTAGTCGCAAATCTCAATTTTATAAGAAATCCAAGTGAAATCTTGCGTTATGTCCAAATCCAGAAAGTAATAGTTGTCTACACAAAGCTGTTGCAATCTTCCAGGCAGCTCTTTCTCTAGAACATCCATTTTAACCTCAGCTAATTCCACCTTATATGATACAGCCACAGGGTATTTATATTTCTTCATATGGTTTCCAGTGCTTCCTTGCCGATTCTATCCAATATTCCTCTTGCTGTCACACTATCGCTCCCGTGGAGGAGAAATGATAGCTTCACCATGATACTATTTCTTCTAGTGACAAATTGGGAGTTTTTACTACGTAGGTAATAGGTAAATGAGCCACACATCTCCTTCTTTGACATTACGGATCGTCCCTTATCTAATTGATCCTGACAGTCCACCTGATCATACATTTTAGGTGCTATAATGTTGTCGCGACATGGTTCTGTAAGAGAAGTAGGTACATTTAAATTGTTCTTGTTAAGCACTATGTCAGAAACAAGATTGTCCAAGTTCTTCTATAGCAGCGATAAACCAAAGCGTTTGTCGATATGTCCTATCCTCCTCCCTAATAGCTGAGACGTTTTAAGTACTTTGGAGGAATCCATGCTGACACTTTCAACCACCACAGAGGACTAATTGGTTGCGGCTGTCAAGCCTTCTTTTATACTTTAAAGATCCAAGTCACGTGATCTTCTAGTTAAACATTCTAAATGTTGTTGTACTTCCAATCCAATTATAAATTATTAGCCTAAATATGATATTTTGTGTGCAAGATGTCCATGGTGGAGGGACACTGCCCGTCGAGATATCACCACACCATTCCGATATTATGCTTGGATACACCATTCCCTCCAGCTGTTGCATTATACCACCCTGCCCGAAACCATGTTTGGGTACAGTGCTATACTATACTGTTCACATGCTGCACTGTACCATCCAGTCCGAAACCGCATAAAAGTACAGCCCCACACTCTACCGTGTAGCTATTGTGCTGTACTACAACTACAATTCTGTAGTATACATTCTGGCTAATGCATTGGTCCTATCTAATACATAAGGGTGGTACTAGCAAGGGGCAGTCTCTATTCCACGCACAGACACATAGCACACAAAACTGCGTAATTGGGCAAGTAGTTTACAGTTGCATTGCAAGTACCAAGGTAGGATTAACATGGCCAATGAGAGACGCAGCCTACTTCTTCCCAAAGGTCTTCGTTTCATCTCCTATAGGTTTCCATAGCCATGGAAGTGTGAGAAGAAAGGGATGTACCGACTACAAATGATAGTCTGCATGAGTTCCTTTGGGGGATGGGGAGGTGGATGGAAGGCAGGAGGGTGGTGTGGATATCTTGGTTCGCATCTGCTTACATACATTGGTTCATACAAACAGGAAGCATCCACTTCAGAGAGAGAAAGAGAGGAGAGTATGTGTGTCAACAGGAATGTCTCAGGTGTTAATATCAACATCAAAGGATTGCTGCCATCTGAAGCTTTTGATTGGGGGATTAGTGTTGCTTTCCGGTCTGTGTGCTGCATGAGCCGGTACTGTGTGCTGGCCTGTCTACCAGCCTGCTAGTGCGGGAATACGTCAGGTGGCTGACACACAGTTTGACTCGGAGGATGGCTGGCAGCGTAGGATTCACAATCGAAAGCTTTTTAGCCATGTAATTATGTCTGATGAGTGTTTCATACTGGTATTACTTGTGTCATCAGAATAATAAAGGGCTGCAGTTGTTAAAAAAAATTCCATAGTGTCCAGTCACCCTGAAAATGTTAAAACAAACAGTATTCTATACACTGTAGTCAATTTCCTGACAAATTCGTTAAATAAATAAAGAAACTATATTCCAAACTCTGCCTTGCATCCCATAAATTGTTTACGTAAACAATATTCCACGGGGACTGATGACCTCAGATGTTAAGTCGCATAGTGCTCAGAGCCATTTGAGCCAAACAATATTCCACACATTGCCCTGTCTACCAGAATTTATTTCAACAATATCCCATACACTGCAGTCGAGTCCCCGCCAAATATCTAATCATCTGACTCTTTTTCCCACCAATTTCTGGGCTGTGGAGGGGAAAGGGAAATGGGCATTGGGAGGAGGATTTGTTAATTGATGAATTTAATTAATTAGTCATTTAACTGATAGAGTGGGAGGGAGCTATTTGTATAACTCAGGCCTGAAAGTGTGCTTGTATCGGTTAGGGGAAGGTTTGGAGGCTTGCAGATGAGTGAGGAAGGAGGAGAGGGAGCGGGAGGGGTGAAGGATGTCTCGTAAGGATGGATGCTCTCTATGAGGTCATAAATCAACCCTCAGAGGCTCATAAACCTCTTAGCAGAACAATGGGTTAAGGGGAGTAGGAGGGGCTCATAAATCAATCAGCTATCACTATTTAATTAATTTGCACATCCGTTTGGTATCAAAAGTGTGCCAAAACACAGATTTTCCTCACTACTGATGTGCCTTGACAACGAATGTCTTATTTGATAAATTATAACATTTCGGCACTGTAGGCCCTCCTGGCATTGAATTTCTCTGTGTGGACAGCAACAACGATCTCAACAATGGTCCATTTCTCTTTGGCTTCTGATTGTTTCGTGTTCCTTCTTATTCAGTGCCATTTATCCAATTTTAGAGGCAATTGTGATTGAAAATATACCGTCGCTCTCTTACTAAGAGGGAAATTTTAGGCACTTTAGAAGAACCCACAGATACTGAAACTGAATTTGTCGACAGTGATGAAGTGGTGAATGAAACTGAAGAGGAATGTGTTGTGTGCGAGGGTGTGGACAGCGATTGTATACAAAAAGTGTTGTGGCGTAACAAGCTAGCTACGCCACACTGAAGTAGCCGAAAGGGCACGCGTCAACTCACGCCGTCTTTCGTGAGGTCTGAAACAGGATACTTACGAATGCTATAAAGAAAAGAACGGAGCTTAGGTTTACTTAACTTTAATTTCCTTGTGGTACATATCTCTTGATAATACAAGTGAGACTCTCTCCAGATATGGTTAATGGCGCCTTGCTAGGTCGTAGCCATGGACTTAGCTGAAGGCTATTCTAACTGTCTCTCGGCAATTGAGAGAAAGGCTTCGTACGTGTAGTCGCTAGCAATGTCGTCCGTACAACTGGGGCGAGTGCTAGTACGTCTCTCGAGACCTGCCGTGTGGTGGCGCTCAGTCTGCGATCACTGCCAGTGGCGACACGCGAGTCCGACATCTACTAATGGACCGCGGCCGATTTAAAGCTACCACCTAGCAAGTGTGGTGTCTGGCGGTGACACCACAAAAAGATTATGAAGATAAGTTCTGGCTACGTGCAACGGCTGATGACTCAGCTGGTGAGGACAGTGAGAAGTATTTTACAACCGCTGGAAAAGTTTTTACGTCTAAACATCCTCACATCAGAAGGTGAGGAGCACAAAACTTTGTGAAAGAGCGAGAAGGCGTAAGAAATAAGGTGATGTAGGAAAACTAAGAGAATCATTTGACATGGTTTTTTTCTCTAGAAATTATTAACATCATAATAAAGTTTACTAATGAAGAAACATTGAGACAGAATCTACCCAAAACAGACATGAGTTTATGGAATATACCAGGTTACTTATTATTATGGGAAAGGAAGGTGATTGTAGGTCACATACTCCTGATTTATGGTCCAACACTTCAGGAAGGTTTGTTTATACTGCTAGCATGAGTAGAACTTGATTCCATCAGCTAAGCAAAATAGTAGGGTCTGATGACAGAGAGATGCGAAAGAAGTGCAGGAAATATGACAAGTTTGCTGCAATACGCGAAGTATTGGAGAGTATGGTACACTTACACGAATGCTCAGAGACTCTAAACCCAGATATACTCTCAGCATGGAGCCATACTCAGGGAAGAAACATGAAATTCTACAACAATCAGATTTAGCTGCAGCTGTAGTGAAACGCCTAGTTGTTCCTGCAAGTAATTCAGGACGCAATGTACCACGGACAGATTTACACTTCAGTTGATTTGGCCGAAAATTTGTGGAGAATTCACAAGCTAACTTTCGTGGAAGCATTAGAAGCAAATAGAAAGCTTATACCTTAAGAACTGAAAGCCATCTCAACATGAGAATCACATTCCAGTAAACTTATTTCAGGTGATTCTAGTACTGGAAATATCCCAATCACAATTTTTTACTATATTGCCCATGAACCCCCCCACCCCGCCTGCCCCGCTCAAAAAACCAAGAAATCTGTTGCTGTCGACTCAATGTTATGACGTTGCAATTGGTTCACCTACTAGTACTCAAACGAAAACAGTCATGAATTTATACTGTAGTGAGACGAAAGGGGGCGTTGACACAATCAATGAAGTGATGAGACAATTTTCAACTGAGAACCTGCAGTCAAATAGTCTATACAATGACTAGAATTGCGATTTAATATAATACACAGAAATACAGAATAAAAGGTTTGTAAATAATTTCACAACAATGGTTCTATTCTAATATCTGTAATTGATAGAGACAACAAAGATTTATATTGAATAATATTTATTCCTGAAACGACATATCAAATAAATGAGAATTGGTCCTGCAATATTCAGTTAAAATGCAGACGGAAAACACACTTATAAAATGCAGTGGAGTTAAGTTGTGAGCAATATGAGAGTGGTAGCAAACACCCAAACTAAATAGTTAGCAAGGGCTAAAAAGAAACGAAGTCCATCTCCTGATCGCAATAGATGAAATATTCTACAGCTCAAAACAGACCAGAGCTCAACATGCTGAGTTACAAATTAACACATGCAATACGAAGAATACCAACATATAAACTGTCTGTCCTCCATTCTTAATATAAGTGGAAAAAATTAGAATCTTTTTCTGGAACACATTCAGCACTTTCGAAGTATAAAGTCCCTTCAGAAGCTAAAATATGGTAGCGGCCGTTCAACACCCCGAATCGGTCACCTATACCACTGAATCACACACGTTACCTCAGGGTGGTCTGCCTACTTCAAAAGCTCATCATAACGTACCCACAATCGCTATTTTAAGGAATCCACCTACAAAAGTTTCAATCTTCATTTGACTGCAGCAGTGTTCCACCACTGTGCACCTCTCATTGGCTGAACGCCATCCTCACCATAAATACACCGTTCTCAAGCTCTACAGACATTATTTGACCCACCTGACCACTTTCCTGCTCTTAAGTAACATGTTATAAACAAAAGAAATTTCATAACCGCTTGGTAACATACAGAACATTTACAATGTATGATTATATAGACCCTACATGTTGTTATTGATTCAAAATTAAATAAACAAAATTCTTGCGCGAGTATGCTCACATTGAATGACAACAAATTGTCGTTAAATACAGTTTCACCAACTATTTAGGACTGCTTGTCAGAAGTGTCTTTCGACATTCTTCCACAAAGATGATGTCCACTAACATATCTGATCGACCACTTTTAAATTAGAACAGTTTTTTAATAGCACTTGCAGTCAACATTTAAGTACAGTTACTGGCAAAATAGCAAACTACTCATTAAATAAAATCACAAGGGGGACAAAATATGAAGTATTGATACTGCATTCACTCGCTTTGTAAATTTGGAGAATGTGATGTTCTGGCAAACATTTGCATAATGAAAAAGATGTATAAGACATCGTAAATCTATAAATAAAATCGATTCAGATATGTAGCTTTCAGGAGTGATATTTATATTTCCGTGCTATCATCTAAGATAATGGTTGCTGAAATCGCATGAACCGATTAGCAGTTGTTAATTCCAACAGTTATTTGCTGTGAGGTACTTACTTCTGTAGTTATAAAGATATTGAGCTATTGTTGTGTCACTGGATGTGCCTCATTTCTCTAAGATCGCAAATGTGTTCAGATTTCTATTAATTTTTATGTGAGTTATTGTCAGATCTCAAAGAGCTGTAACTTAGCCATATTTAAGAATGTCTGACATTCCGCTATTTCCTGGAGCATATTCTGCACAAAGGAAATGTGAGCATTAGCTGTCCAAATTCCCAGCTCTTGGATTTATGCATTTCTTGTGACAAGCTCGTTGTCTCTTCACCTGGATGACCAGGAAGAATCAAGTAGCTAGACTGACTGTGGCGTGCCCTGGTGCCCTGGGCCCACTAACATTTAGCCATGCAACAAATTCGCCTTACTCCATACCAATTTTAGGTGGCCGATTAGCTTGCCTAGATCTCCATAATGTTACAGACCTTCACTGAATGTGGTACTATTGTTTGCTAACTTAGCATGTTAAGTATCAGCACATTTGAAATACATAATATATACATACATAACATAATAAATGGAATACCCTACTTGCATGTTAGAACAACAGAATAAGTAACTTCATGGTGGTATATGAATCTGCATGTACCTCCTACGATACGGCGTAACATCTATTATCAGCTTAAATTTCCGAAATGTAACATAAATTATAAAATTATAGAATATTAATTAATTACCAAAGTAAACATGTAGCTTTTATGTAATTTTGGGACTTCTCGATCTTTTCAAAAGATTTTAGCTCTTTAGCTCTCATTTGATAGCACCTTTTGCTTTGATAGCACCTTTTGCTTTGACCACATCATGGTACACAACTTTCACAGACACAGCTCATAATCGGATTTCTGGCATCAAAATTCAGATTGTTTGTAGTACAACCGCCTCTGCCGAAATTCATGGCGGCCTTGGCCTCATACTTCGCCGAAACATGCATCAATTCGCAGTCACCACGAGTGGTGAAGCTGATAGCGGTCGAAATATGACTGTGGTGTAGTTACAGCAGTCACATGACGTCTTGAATGCCCTTGGATCAGGCACTGTAAGCCCTCCCCAGGGGAATCGATACATTCACAAACAAGATAGCAAGCTAAAACTGTTTTCTAGAATATGAAAAACGCATTTGATTCAGCTCAATATTGCAAGCATTCTGCCCATGTTCCCTCAAGAAAACACATCTTTGGTGCTATGAAATTTGTTTTACACCATAAATCAACTAACATTTTATCATTTCCCTAAAATTTTTCCACATCTAATTAGAAACTTTAAAACTAGTACTACCTTGTGCGAAAATCGCACAAGTACGTTTCATTTCTAACTCATCGGATAGCAGGAACATAAATTCACCGAATTTTAACTCTTATTTGCACGAAATTTTGCATACATAAAACTATTCAAAAACCGTTCTAAAATAACGTATATTATAGGGTTACTCAACATAATATACACCCCAAAAACTTAGCTCATGCTTTACACATAACTACGTGTTTTACTCTCACAAGCGATTACCATTTTAGTCAGATCTTAAGACACCCACAAACCAAATTTTGTGTAAACAATATCTATAAATAAACTACGCATATTACATTTGAAGCCCTACCAAAATACTACATATAACACATTTAAATAACTTCTTGAAAATCCCTCCACTCCAAATTTCCTTACAGCACAATTTACTCCTCACTTACACAACCAATTACTGTGTACCAACCTCCATCCACCAAGGGTTATGTGGTCAATGTTAACTCACTCCTTGTACTAAGTTGTGCCTCCATTCTTTATCCTTTGCACCTTATATATATCAAATAGCCCTTTACACAAAACAGAAATATAGTATCCAAAATTCTTATAACTATCATGAAAATATCTTTATTAACGCACCATGTTCTTCACACTAAGTTCTTCATTCACAAGCTCCATGTCTGGCATCGTTGTCACTTACATTAATACTACTAGTTTGAGTATCTTTTGAAAATCACTTTTTCACATCTTTTGAATCGTTCAAATTCGAGCCCTCTTTCTCTGTTCATAAACGGACTCATGTTCACATACATAACTTGTGCCTACTGTTGGAACATCATTTTTAGATTTGAGAAATGCCCACTTTCCTTCTTCATCCACATCAGTTATTTCACATATGGGCTGCACATTTTTAATTTCATGCGTCTCTGAACATTGCTCCCTCAGAAGATCATTTCAAATATCCCTTCCTTTTTCATCCACATTTATAGTACACATTAGAATTTCAGACCAACTATCAGTTTCACTATCCATCCCTAGATTCTCCTGATCTACATCCAAATCATATGTAGCACCTTATTACTTCGTTGAATTCATCGTTTCATCATCCTCTTCGCAATAAAATATACTGTCTCCTTTCTCCGAATTAACAATAACAGTAGCTGAAGCATTCTCACAATTAATCACACAACTTAAAAAATAAATGTCTCTTAAGCAAATCAGCTCTTATTTCTGCCGAAATACTACAACCTTTATCAAAATTAACTTCACTAACAGCCACTGATAACTCATAAGCTTCTTTATTTAAAACATACACTGATACATTATAGGATTCATCACAAATAGCTCCATCAGCTTCTTTCCGCCAATACACCATCTAAATTGCTGCTACTGCATCGTTTCACATTAAAATTCGCAATACACGTGAATTCCGCCAAAAACAGATCCAACCTTTTCTCCTTTACATTTGCTTTCCTATCAGGTGCCTCCAACACTTTGTATTTTGATGCACCATACAACCTTTTACTTTCACATGCATCCATCAAAAACCACTCATAATGTTTGCTTTCATCAAGAGCCATTGGTTCACTTCCATCAATAGAAATAAATACTCAAATTAATTCTTCCGAGATATCTAAATATGTAGCCTCGACTTTCGCAACTTCAGCCTCTAAAACATCACATTTACCCTTCTTTAACAATAAATCAACCACATCCGCCAGTACAGATTAAAACTCATTGCCAGCTAACGAGACTATTGCTATGCCTTCTTCAAAAAATATCTTCACATACTTCCGTCAATACATCACAAAATTCATCTCCAGCAGATGAGACTAGAGCTTCGCTCCCTTCAGAGATAGCTTCATCTGCTTCCTCTGATACAAAATCATCTACGCCGGTTTCACTTAGGTTACTATAACTACTATTACTGGCTAGTGCCTCATCAGAATTCATTATACATTCCACTTCCACCTCAGCCTATCTTCTGATCACAGAATCTTTCAACAAACATAAATACATTCCATCATTTGCTTCTCTTTCCCAAAAAAAGTTTTCAACCGCAAATCCTCATTATCAAATTTCTCTACACATTTTACATTTCATGCGCCATCTTTATGGTTGTGCTGCTTAAAATATTCTTCATTTTATTCTTATTTGTTATATCCTCGCTCCATCTTGAACATTTGTGGCTTGTTTGCCGAATTTTAGATAGCCACAGAATTTTTAAGATAACATGTCCTTTTCAACACCAGTTTATTTCGCCATCCCTGGACTTGAGATCCAGTGATCTCTAATTGCTAGACCTCGCATTCTGGCGTTGCATTTGGTGGGACTCCTGCCCCTCAGATCTACGTTCCCAGTTTTGACTTTGGGTTATGAAAGTTCCCATTTCCATTTCTCCTGTGAAGCCTTGAGCAGCCGCTGGTGAAGTATCAGTGCAGTAGCGAGTCGCATATATAGCTTTCGTATTTGTTTTGTAGTTTGATTCTGAATTTCTTCCCGAGTGTTTGTGCGCTTGCATATTTAATTACATAAAATCCTTGCGTATTTCTCGTATTTGAGAGGAGTAATATTGCTTATTGATAGCCGTAGAGTATAAATTCGCGGAGTTGTTAGATATTAGCAGTAGGATGGGCAGGGTGTGTGCGTGCTGTGTGCGAGCGCAGGAGGAACTGGCCGCGGTTCGCGAGCAGCTGAGCGTGCTGTTGGCCACGTTCAGCCGCCTTTAGGCTGCTGCCTCGAGGTGCAGCGACGGCAGATGGTCCGGATCATCTCTTGAGACACCCCAGGTGTCACTTGCTGCGTCCGCTGACTCAGCCACTGAGGCACTTCCTAGTGTACCCGGCGTGTTGGGGCCACCCTAACCTCAGGGTGAGTGGGGGACTGCAACGGGTTCGCGTCGCTCGAGGCGGAGGTTCAATGTGGAGGCTGTCCAGCGGGCCTCGCCTATTCATCCTGTCAGTGGGCAGGTGGCCGCTCCTTCAGCAGGGCCCGAGCAGGCACATGGGGGCAAAGGCTTTCTGGTTATTGGGAGCTCCAACGTTAGGTGGGTGATGGAGCCCCATAGGGAAATAGCGTACAGGGCTGGAAAGAAATCCAACGTGCACTAGGTTTGTCTGCTAGGGGGCCTCATCTGAGATGTGGAGGCGGCCTTGCCTGCGGCTATCGAGCGTACGGGGTGCAGTCATCTGCAAGTAGTTGCTCACATCGGCACCAATAATGCCTGTCGCTTGGGTTCTGAGGCGATCCTTAGTTGGTACAGGCAGCTGGTGGATTTGGTGAGGACCGCTGGCCTTGCACACGGGGTGCAAGCAGAGCTCTCTATTTGCAGCATTGTTCCCAGAGTGGATTGGGGTCCTTTGGTTTGGAGCCGAGTGGAGGGTCTCAACCAGAGGCTTCGTCGACTCTGTGACGGTCTTGGCTGCAGATTCCTATACTTACGCTATTGGGTGGGGAATTGTAGGATGCCCCTAGATAGGTCAAGGGTGCACTACACAAAGGAAGCGGCTACACGGGTAGCAGAGTACTTGTGGCGCGCACATGGGGGTTTTTTAGGCTAGGCAGTAGTGCGAGGTGTCCTGATGAACACTCACCAGTCGACGTGCAGGCAGGGAAATCAGGACATGCTCAGTGTAAAGACACTTCAGCTATCAAGATATTAGCAGTAAATTTACAGAGTGTTCGGAATAAAGTTCCTGAATTTACTGCCCTCCAGGAAGCATGTGGTGCGCAAATTATTCTCGAGACTCAGACCTGGCTGAACACTGAGATAGGAAGTTCTGAAATATTTAGTGAGGGTTGGAACGTGTATCAGAAAGACAGATTAGACACCACAGGAGGTGGTGTCTTCATTGCAGTTGACAAAAACATTGTGTCTACTGAGGTCGAAGTAGAGTGTGATTGTGAAGTTATCTGGACACTTTTAACAGGGCTAGGGGAAATAAAGTTAATTGTGGGGTGTTATTACCGGCCACCAGGTTCCACTGTGACAGTTCTAGATTCAAAGGGAGTCTACATTCTGTATTGCAGAACTACGCGGATCATGCAATATCTGTCGGAGGCGACTTCAACCTACCTACTACAGACTGGGATGTCTATGGATTCATTTCAGGTGAAACAGACAAGCCGTCGTGTGAATTACTTTTGAACACATTATCCGAAAACTGTATTGAGCAGCTATAACGACAGACAACGCGTAATGTAAATATTTTAGATCTGGTAGCCACAAACAGACCAGATCTCATTGACGGTGTCAGTGTTGAGACAGGGATTATTGCTCATGATGTTGTCATTATGACTATGGTTACGAAAGTTAAAAAGTCGGTCAAGAAGGCTAAGAGAGTATTCTTACTAGAAAGAGCAGATAAGCAGTTGTTAGCATTCCACTTAGTAAATGGATCTACTTCATTTACTTCTGGTATGATGGACTTGGAAGAAATATGGGCAAGTTTTTAACACATTGTAAATAACGCATTGGACAAGTATGTCCCGAAAAAGTGGGTTACGGACGGAAAAGACCCACCGTGGTTTAACAGCGCAATTCGGAGAATGCTCAGGAAGCAAAGGCAGTTGCACTCCCAGTGCAAGAAAAATCGGGAGAATGAGGACAGGCAAAAGTTCGTAGAGATTCGTGCTGCTGTAAAAAGAGTGATGCGTGAAGCATTCAACCACTACCACCATCATACCCTAGCAAAAGATCTTGCTGAAAACCCAAGGAAATTCTGGTCTTACGTAAAATCGGTAAGCGGGTCGAAGGCTTCCATTCAGTCACTCACTGATCAGTTTGGCCTGGCCACGGAAGACAGCAAAACAAAAGCTGAAATTTTAAATTTAGCATTTGAGAAACCTTTTACGCAGGAGGATCGTACAAACATACCGCCGTTTGAGTCTCGTACAGATTACCGTATGGAGGTCATAGTGATAGACGTCCCTGGGGTTGTGAAGCAGCTGAATTGGTTGAAAATAAATAAATCGCCAGGTCCTGATGGGATTCCATTTCGGTTTTACACAGAGTACTCTACTGCATTGGCCCCTTACTTAGCTTGCATTTATCGCAAATCTATTGCCCAACGTAAATTCCCGAGCGACTGGAAAAAAGCGCAGGTGACGCCTGTATATAAGAAGGGTAGAAGGACGTATCCTCAAAATTACAGACCAATATCCTTAACATCGGGTTCTTACAGGATTTTCGAACATATTCTCAGTTCGAATATAATGAATTTCCTTGAGACAGAGAAGTTGATTTCCATGCATCAGCATGGCTTTGGAAAGCATTGCTCCGGCGAAACGCAACTCGCCCTTTTTTCACATGATATCTTGCGAACCATGGATGAAGGGTATCAGACACATGCCATATTCCTTGACTTCCGGAAAGCGTTTGTCTCGGTGCCCCACTGCAGACTTCTAAGGTACGAGCATGTGGGATTGGTTCCCAAGTATGTGAGTGGCTCGAAGACTTCTTAAGTAATAGAACCCAGTACGTTGTCCTCGATGGTGAGTGTTCATCGGAGGTGAGGATATCATCTGGAGTGCCACAGGGAAGTGTGGTAGGTCCACTGTTGTTTTCTATCTACACAAATGATCTTTTGGATATGGTGGATAGCAATGTGCGGCTGTTTGCTGATGATGCTGTGGTGTACGGGAAGGTGTCGTCTTTGAGTGACTGTAGGAGGATACAAGATGACTTGGACAGGATTTGTGATTGGTGTAAAGAATGGCAGCTAACTCTAAATATAGATAAATGTAAACCAATGCAGATGAATAGGAAAAAGAATCCTGTAATGTTTGATTACTTCATTAGTAGTGTAGCACTTGACACAGTCACGTCGATTAAGTATTTGGGCGTAACATTGCAGACCAACATGAAGTGGGACAAGCATGTAATGGCAGTTGTGGGGAAGGCAGATAGTCGTCTTCGGTTCATTGGTAGAATTTTGGGAAGTTGTGGTTCATCTGCAAAGGAGACCGCTTATAAAACACTAATACGACCTATTCTTGAGTAGTGCTCGAGCATTTGGTATCCCTATCAGGTCGGATTGAGGGAGGACATAGAAGCAATTCAGAGGCAGGCTGCTAGATTTGTTACTGATAGGTTTGATCATCACGCGAGTGTTGCGGAAATGCTTCAGGAACTCGGGTGGGAGTCTCTAGAGGAAAGGAGGCGTTCTTTTCGTGAATCGCTACTGATGACATTTAGAGAACCAGAATCTGAGGCTGACTGCAGCACAATTTTACTGCCGCCAACTTACATTTCGCGGACAGACCACAAAGATAAGATAAGAGAGATCAAGGCTTGTACAGAGGCATATAGGCAGTCATTTTTCTCTCGTTCTGTTTGGGAGTGGAACAGGGAGAGAAGATACTAGTTGTAGTACAAGGTACCCTCCGCCACGCACTGTATGGTGGATCGCGGGGTATGTATGTAGATGTATATGAAGATGAAGATTATTATTACAGTGGTACCTATTTTGTGATTATTATAATTCTCCTCTTCTGGTACCCATTTCCCTGTCTACTGTTCCAGTTATGTAAATTGAATTTCAACAGCTGTTCAAGTTTCTCAATAAAATCTAAAATCTCGTCAATGAAATTAGTCAGATTGTGGACAAAATCCCTTTTTTAAACTTTCGGTAAGCATCTCTTGAGCATCATGATTTCGGTCAGCACTCTGAGTGGACAATCTATATGCGTCAACATAGCAAGCTCACACACACACAAATCCCGTATTGACCCACTTCCATGTTTGAAAATTTACCTGTTCAGCTCATTCCGAAATCACATTTGCTTCCCTTCACTCCAGAATTTGCTCAGAAAACAACTCTGAAGCACTCCATAGGTACTAGATAAAGCACTCATTAAATTTGTCCATAATAGTGCATTTCCCTCAAGATGTTCTTTAGCGAACTTAATTTTTACCTCTTCCAACATTCCTCTCAGTAAAGCATCTCTACAAGCAGCAAGAAAATCAGCTGGATGGTGTCTTCCACCATTTGCAAAACACTTTGTTATTCCTGAATTAACACAAGGTACTCATATCACAGTAGTAGCCTGATTTGCTGTAAAGAATTTATTTCTGCCCTCATGTCTTTAAATTGCTTTTCAAGCTTCGTCGTTTCTTTATTTAGCCTTGATTCTAAATGTTCTCTATTATTAAGCACCTCCTTTTCACATTCTGATACTACACATGACAAATTAGTAACAGATTTTTTGGTCATGTCCTCTATTAAGTGCATTTTGCCTCTGCACACGGATTTTCACTTCACCACCTTATTCATACTGTAACACAAGTAGGGTAGCTATTTATTATGTTATGTTTGTGTTTATTATGTAAGGTGAATACAAAAATTTTGGTGCTACTTCACATCCCAAGTTACTGAGCTAACATGCCATATTAAATGGAGGTGTGTATCGTTACATGAATCTAGGTGAAGTAATCACCCACCTAGAACTGCTACATGGTAAAGTGAATCTGATGTATGGCTGAACACTAGAGAGCCCAGGGATCAGAGAGTGCGGTGGCCATCCCAGGTGGTTGAACGTTTCCGGCTAACCAGATGTAGAGACAATAAGTCTGTCGCCAGAAATGGGTAAATTCCAAAGCTGGGAATTTGATGCCTGATGCTCCAGGAAAGGCAGAGTGTCAGACACTTTTAAATATGGCCAAATTGTAGCTCTTTCCTGTTTGACAATAACTCACATAAAATATTAATGCAAGTCTGAACAGATTTGCAATCTCAGAAAAATGAGGCGCATCCAAGGACAGGATAGTATCTCAGTATCTGTAAGTTAATATCTCACAGCGAACAAACATTTTTACAATGACCTTCTGAATTAACAGCTTTAAGTTGCTTCAAGCAATTTCCACAAACTTTATCTCAGTTGACAGCATTGCACTACAGCTGTCATCACTGGAAGCTATGTACCTGTACATATTTTACTGATTTACTATGAATTTTACATCTTTTTCGTTATACAAATATTTGTCAGAACATTGTGTTCTTCACATTTATGCAGCTAATGAATGCAGCATCAATACACATATTTTGTGATACTTCTGTTTTATTTCATCAATAGTTCACTATTTTGCCTGTAACTTTATTTAAATGTTGACCGCTAGTGCTACAAAAACCAGAGGTAATTTAAAAGTGGCGACTAACATGTTAGCGGACACCACAGTTGAAAAGAGGACCAAAATGACCATCTATCAAGAAGGCATAAATAATTGTTTAAACAATATTCAGGGATAACACGTTGCCATTTATAGTAAACACACTTGCATGAAAATGCTGACTTATTTATGAACGAACTATTACTTATACTTATTGTAAATGATATAGATACAACCTAAAGTTTATAACATAGAATATTTATTTTATTTAAATATTGTTATAAAATATTAGTTTAGTGCAGGAAGGCGATCAAAAGGAAGCAAATATGTTTTTAGTGCGTAAGAGAGATGAATTTTTGGTGAGGATGGCCTTCAGCCAATGGGAGTTGCACAGTGGCAGAACACTATAGGAGTCAAGTGGAGATTGGGACTTTATGAGTGAAGAGCTCAAGTGAGCGATTCTAGACACTTTGTGTAGAGTCCTTGAAGAAGGCAGATCTGCCTGTGGTTATGTGCTGGAGTCGATTGTCGCGGTGTTTGATTCTGGGCAGTAAACGACTGCTATCATACTTCTTTACTTCATATGGGATTTTATAAATCGAGAAGTCTGAATGTGCTCCGGAGTACGTCTCTAACTTATTCCACTTGTGTTAAGGAACTGAGGATAGCCAGAGTTACTATTCTTTCCATCACTTGTATTGAGTTGTCAAATATCATGTTAAATTCTGAGTTATTTTGAGAATAACAATCTTTCACGTATTGTAATCAAGTAATGGACTTAGTTTTCACGAGTCTTTGATCACTATTTAGTTTGGAGATTTTGCTTCTATTCTCGTAACGCCCTCAACTAACTGTTCCGCATTTGATAAAGGCATTTTCTGTCTGTATTTTAACTAAATATCATAGGACCACTTACCATTTATCTGAGATTTCTTTTCTTGAATAAAGGCCATTCAACATAATTCTCTGTCGCCTTCATCAATTACAGACCTTAGAATAGAACCCTTCTTGTTAAATTATTCATTTAACTTTTATTTTATATTTCTGTGTATTTTATTAACTTGCAGTTGTAGCCACTGCATCGACTGTTTAACTGCAGGATTACAGCTATAGTTATTATTTGCAACGAGTTAGCTGTGGGACATGGTCCTATATCTATATCGAGCTATTCTTTTTGAACAAAGCCATCCATATCTCCAGTACCTACAGTACAAGTAACAGCAGGTAAAGACTCAATTGGTTTGCTCATACATACTGCTGTTTGGAAAAGCAACTACACTCAGCAGTAACCATTAGGTACCATCGCAGGACAAGTATTAGCCTACAGTAATGACCCAGTCGAATCATTAAACAGTGCAGTGGCGTCAGATCCCAGCCAGCCCCTTAATTGAATACTAATTAATTATCTTGTAGACTGCTGCCTCATTGTGGTATTGTGTTCCTAGCTCGTAATCTGGGTCATTTTCTTGCATGAATCGTAAATTTTTTCTCACCCTGCTCTTTATTTTATATTACTGTTGCTCACTTGGACATATGACAACATAACTGATCACTATGTTAAATGAAGCAATAATGAAGGAATAGGCATGGACTCACAATTGTCAAACAACAATGAAATGTTACAAGGCTGGCCTACTTTATTCGTAGGTGCACCAGCTCAAGGGTTAAGTGGTAAAAGGTGTTATACATTTAAAAAAGTAATGACATCTGGAATAGTAAATATATATAAGGTTATGATGGGGCCAGTGGTTATAGATGCACATGAAGCATGGATGCTAACCAGCACTGATAAATAACTCAGAGAATATTTGAATGAAAAATACTGTTAAAAATTTATTGAAGATCCGAAATAATGATGGTACTCAGAGAGCAATGACCAATTATGAGTTAGATCAGCTCATACAGGGAGCTGATGTTGCAAGGCTAATTGAAAGTAAAAGAACAGGCACATCCGATGGATGGAGGACACAAGAACTACAAAGAAAGTCTTCAAGTGGAAATCGAGACAAAGAAGATTAAAAGGAAGATCACATGAATCGTGGCTGGATTATATGGAAGAAAAAGTCCTTGGAATCAGAAGATGGAGAAAGAAAGTAAATAAGAGGGGAGAATGGAAGGAAATTGTTAATGAGGTAAATACCCACACAGGGTTGTAAAACAATAAGAAGAAGAAGACCTTGAATGCACCAATCCTTTACAATCCCTGAACCAGTTCAGTATTCAGTACCATGGCAAAAAATTTGTGTTTAAGTGTCCTCACGACACAATATCAGTAAGTGTGTATGTGGTTTAATATCTTCTAATATTTGTAGTGTCATAACTACGTGTACAAGTAAGTACAGGGTGCTACAGTGCAGGTAACAAAATAGCATTTGTGTTTACAGAATCTCAGATTAATGGCTTGGTGTATGGTATACTTGTTTACATATTTCTTTTGCTCAAATGGTGTATGACCAGACGAAAATTCCAGGCTGTTTACAAACTCTTTGTTGTATATGTAGCTTGATGTCACAGTAGATACGATACAATATCTCACTCATAAAGCATAATATCATGTTTAAATTAGTCATTGTATTCTTGAGCATAAGTTACATACCAACAGTAAATGTGATGTATCACAAATCAGTGTGCTAGCAGTGCAGAGACTATAATAATAATAATAATAATTATAATAATAATAATAATAACAATGCCATAAATATAGAATACATCACATACATTCAGCAACAGAAAGATTCACATTAAGCAGAAAGGAAGGAGGAAGGGGATTTATCGATATAAAAAACCTACATTATGGACAGGTAGACAATTTAAGAAAATTCTTTATAGAACGAGCAGAAACTAGCAAAATACACAAAGCAATCACTCATATAAATACATTGGCTACACCACTACAATTTCATAACCACCTCTACAACCCGTTAGACCACATAACATCAACAGATACGAAGAGAGTAAATTGGAAAAAGAAAACACTTCATGGCAAGCACCCGTATCATCTTACACAGCCACACATCGATCAAGACGCATCCAACACATGGCTAAGAAAAGGCAATATATACAGTGAGACAGAAGGATTCATGATTGCAATACAGGATCAAACAATAAACACCAGGTATTACAGCAAGCATATTATTAAAGATCCCAATACCACAACAGATAAATGCAGACTTTGTAAACAACAAATAGAAACAATAGATCACATCACAAGCGGATGTACAATACTAGCAAATACAGAATACCCCAGAAGACATGACAATGTCGCAAAAATAATACATCAACAGCTTGCCTTACAACATAAACTTTTAAAACAACAAGTTCCTACATACAAGTATGCACCACAAAATGTACTGGAGAATGATGAATACAAATTATACTGGAACAGAACCATTATAACAGATAAAACAACGCCACATAACAAACCTGACATCATACTCACCAATAAAAAGAAGAAATTAACACAACTAATCGAAATATCCATACCCAATACAACAAATATACAAAAGAAAACAGGAGAAAAAATTGAAAAATACATCCAACTGGCTGAGGAAGTCAAAGACATGTGGCATCAGGATAAAGTTGACATCATACCAATTATACTATCAACTACAGGAGTCATACCACACAATATCCACCAGTACATCAATGCAATAGAGCTACATCCAAACGTATATATACAACTACAGAAATCAGTAATTATTGATACATGTTCAATTACCCGAAAGTTCCTAAATGCAATATAACACATACCGTACAGTTAATAGGAAGTGACGCTTGATCAAGGTCTGCGTCACTTTCCATTCTCAACCAGACTTAACGTCTGAGAAAGTAAAGAAATAATAATAATAATTTTACTGTCGTTCAGCTGATTACAGCAATAGACAAAGTCAAGAGCATATATTTCTACATAAACTACTGAATCGATGTAAATTGGTTTACATAAAATAGGTACATGTTAGAATACAGTATTTTCATCTTCAAAGAATTCATCAATGGCGTAAAACGGATTGTTCACTAGTAGCTTGTATAATTTAGCTTTAACGATATTTACAGGCAGTTCTTTAAAGTCAGCACTTAGTCAAACATCCTTAGTCCAAGAATTAGGTAAGAGTTATGCGATTTTGATAATCTATGATATGGTACGTCTACAGATGTTCTGTTTCTAGTATTATGGCTATGAATATCACTTCTCAACACAAAATTAGACACACTGTTTCTAATGCACATTAAAACATTGTAGATGAATAAGTTCACTACTGTAAGACACTGCAATTTAATAAACAGAGGTTTAAAATGTTCTGTTTTATCAGAATCCGTTATTATTCTTATTACTTTCTTCTGTTAAAGTAAAATGTCATTTACATGACAGCTACTACTAAAATTCCATAAGAGATGATGCTTTGGAAGAAGGCAAAATATGCTGATCTCACATGGTCATTGGGAACACGTCTTTTAAAATTTCTAATTAGATAAATAACTCTTGAAAGCCTAGCTAATATAATGTGTGGTTCCCACGTCAATTTATTGTCAATAGTAACACCTAAAAATTTAAGTTTCTAATTCCTAGTAGTTAGGAATCTCTTTGAGGCTAAATTAAAGTGTCTGGGTTTTGTTTTCATTTAGCAAGAAGCCATTAGCTTTGAACCATAATGAGGACTGAGCAAGGGTATTTTTGGTCAGTGTTTTCAGTGTACCTAGATCAGAGCTTTTACGTAGAAAAGTTGTGTCATCAGCATACAATATTGTATGAGAATTTATGAATAAGGGCAGGTCATTAATCATTAGTATAAACAGTAAAGGACCAAGCACCGACCCTTGAGGCACTCCGTACCTAACATTAACCAAATTTGATTTCTCCCTACCAATCAACACAACTTGTTGACGGTTCTCTAGAAAAGACCTGAACATATTTATACTGTTGTCATCAAAACCATGGTAAACTAGCTTATTCAACACAGTGTCATGCTCAACACAGTCAAAGGCTCTGCTCAGGTCACAAAATGTAGCATGGGCATAGTCCCTAGCCTCGAATACATCTAGTACTAATTTTACAAGGGAGTCCATTGCATCCATTGTGGATTTACCTTTCCTAAATCCAAACTGTTTATCACTAATTATATTTAGTTTAACCAAGTAGACACTAACTTGCTCATACATAATCGTTTCTAAATTTTTTGAAAAAACTGGGTTATGGATATAGGTCTGTAACTAGCGGGACAGTTCTTTTCCCCTTTTTTGTATATGGGCACAACTCTAGAAATTTTTAGTATGTTGGGGAACTTACTTTCAACTAGGCATCTGTTAACACAAAAGGTTAAAGGATAAATCACACAATCAATAACATCTTTCAACAAATTACGTGACATATCATAGTAATCAACACTAACTGAAGGTTTGAAATTTTTCACTATTTTTAGGATATTATTTGGGCTCACTTCTGTGAAAGTGAAGGTGCTTGGGGGAAGCTTTTCAAAGCAGCTGTCCATAATACTAAGTGCATTTTCAGGTGGTTTAATTATTGAACTACTAATTTCTTCAATGGACTGAATGCAACATTTATTAAATTCTTCTCGGTTAATGGCAATTTCCTCTTTGTGTTTAGTGTGTGCAATGTAGTTTATTACACTCCAGGCCTTCTTGCATTTATTGTTAGATTTTTCAATGTTTACTATGTTATGCAGTTTCTTTGCTTCATTTATTGCCTTCCTATACTTGCATTTAGCTTTAGCATACAGGTCTTTATACAGTTCTTATTTACTGGTTTTGTACAGACTAGAATACAGCATAACAGTATTTTTCAGTTGCCGTAACTGTGGAGTATACCATTCCTTCGTTTTCCTTTTCTTGTAATTACTACTAATATTCACTGTACATTTGTTCAGAGAGATGTTATTTTCAAATACATTTAAAAAGACAGAGAAAAACTTTGTGAATACAATATCAGCTGAACAGTGTTGAAGCCTAATAAAACATGTGTCCCAACTGAAATAAGTGAGGGCATGTCTAAACCTATCCATCCTCTCTCTGCTCACTGGTCTAGTAATCACAGTTTTAGATTCTGGTTTGGTGCAGTCTGAAGTTACTTTATTAAGACTAAGACATACAGCATCATGGTCTGAGAAAGGGAAACTAATTACATCAGTGGACATACAAGTTCTCTTAATATTTGTAAATATATTGTCTAGACATGATGAGCCTCTGGTAGATTTGCAGTTAACATAGTACAGGTTAAATTGTCGAAGCACATTTTTGAGCTCTGTGAGATGGGAAGTAAATCTGTACCAAGATAACATAGCAGTCATGTTGCATTCAGTATAAAATTATAGTGAAGTGCTAATTTATAAATACATATTTATGTTAAGTTAATCAACAGAGTTGCACTGTAACATAACGAAGTGTAAATAACACCATTGATTGTAGTTGCTGTGTAGGAAAACGTATTTGCAAGTAGCCTTAAATCATGGTATACAGCTTTGACTAAAGGCAGTGTTTTGCTTCTGGTAACTGTCCAGAGAAGTCAACTCCTACCAGTTCCACTTGCTTCCTTGGAATGGCGTTTTGTCAAGTGCCCTATATTAATTTAGTTATTGGCCTTTACAAGTTGATATCTGTCATAAGCAGCAAATTTTTTTCCATCTCTTTTGGTTAAGTTTTAAAAATATAGGATTTTAATTTTTGGTGGCATAAATATTGATATAATGCAGAACACACCTAAACAACTTAATCTTCTGAATATGTCAAGATCACATGACCTGCACTGCATTAATGAAAACCCAACAAGACAGTCTGCCTGCCTTTATAATGTAATCACAAATGTTGAGACAAATCGATATGAACTAGGGCTATTCAATACTCATTTTTTATCAGACCACAAAGGTATTTGATTAAAATTGATAACAAAAGAGCCAGCATCGGCCTCCAATAAAATTAAGTACATTAGGCTTTTGAATGAAGAGAATATTGACAACTACAGAACACAAATAAAGATGACAAATTGGAATTACATTCTGCTGGAAAGTAATCATATTGAAAAAGCGTTTACATTATTCATTAGTGCATTGTCAGATACATTTAAGACTTGCTGCCCTAAAGTAATGAGAAAAAACAAGTGAACTATGAGGAAACATGGTCTCACATCAGTGCATAACTGGTTCACACCTGACCTACAAAGGCTAGAACTCTGTTATTGATTTTCTATGACAAATCAAAAAATAGTGAAGCCAAAAAAGCAAACTACATAAGTTTGAGGAACAAATACAAGGCCGAAATTAGGTTAAGCAAGTGCAAGGCAAATGATGATTATATTAATAAGTCCCAAAATAACTACAAAGCAGCCTGGACTGTTATCAAGTCTCATCTGGGTAGAAATAAAGACGTTAACAAAAATAACTCATGTGATGCTTGTATCACACCGGATGATTTCAACAACTTCTTCATTAATGCTGCCAGTATGAATAACAGTGCTGCAAATGAACATATCCATACATGTGACAACAACCATATCTCAAATAATAGAAATTCATTTCTACAAAATTTTGAGGATATGGTTCTGTGTTTAAATGGAAAGAAGTAAAAGTAACAGATATTCAAACTGCAATAGCAAAATTAAGTTACTCAAAATCTGAAGACATTTATGGTCTCTCCAATTTTGTAATAAAAAAAATAGCAGATATAATAGCACATCCACTATGTTCTCTTATGAACTGGATGTTTGTCAGTGGCTGTTTCCCTTCATCCTTAAAAATGGCAGTCGTTACTCCACTGCACAAGAAAGGTGACAAGTCTTGTCCTAATAATTACCGTCCAATCACCCTTGTACGCTTCATATCAAAAGTAGTGGAATATTGCATACAGCTCCAAATCAGTCAACATATGTCTGTGAATAATATTCTTAGTGACTTTCAGTATGGCTTCAGGTCTGGCCTGTCAACGGCAAAAGCAGTTGAAGATGTTGTTTCATATATATTGTCATCATTCGAATCAGGATTATCAGTTAACGCCACTCTTGTGGACCTCAGCAATGCATTTGACTCTGTCAGTCACAGGATACTACTAGAAAAACTGCACTGCTGAGGTATTAGAGGCTCAGAACTATCTCTGATCAGATCCTATCTGAGCGACAGAAAACAAATTGTGCATTTTAACAACATGAGGTCAAATGTCTTGGATATCATGCAGGGTGTACCACAAGGCTCTGTGTTTGGACCTTTACTCTTTATAAAATATGTAAATGAGTTGCCCAGCACCATGTCATGTAAATCCACACTCTATGCAGATGATACAACTTTTGTTACAGCAGGGAAAGATTTAGGAACATTAAAAGAGGAAAGTGAGGCTCATCTCAGAACAACCATCAAGTGATTCCAACTCAATGACTTGCACATAAATCATGATAAAACTGTAAATATTCTCTTTAGCTTGTTTGTTAAGAGTGATAAGATTGATTACGTCTCAGCTAAACTACTTGGGATCCATCTTGACTCAAAATTATCGTGGAAGAGTCATACCAATTATATTTGTACTAAGTCAGCGCGTGTGACATATTTGTTAGGTAAACTGAGGTCGTGTTAGTGGTAAGTTATTACTCAATGCATACTGTGCCTTTCTCCACACCCATTTAACATATGCCACTTTGTTGTGGGGAAGCTCGCCCGGAGCAAAACAAGTTTTCATTTGGCAAAAGAAGGCAGTCAGATACATCCATGTCTTGCAGACGATATTTCAAAAATCTAAAAATACTAACAGTTGCAGCCCTCTTTATACTAAGTTGTCTGATACACACAAAAGAAAACCAACACAGTCACAAACTATGACTATCTATCCATCACCATGACACATATATAAAACAGCAAATTGACATCCCGGTTGCTAGACTAAAGAAAACTCAAGATAGTTACAGGTACATGGGAGTAAAACTATTTAACATGTTGCCAATAGAGGCACATAATGTGTCAGTGAATGAGTTTAAAAGTGTCACAAAGAAATGGCTTACAGAAAAACCTTTTTATACAATAGAAGAGTTTGTAATGTGCGCTAAAGATGATCTTAAGTACTGGTACTAATATAGTTTCACTTAGATTTAACTTATACATCTATATATAATGCAAATTACCTTGTGCAATATCAAGGACAAAATTTGTATCTTATTAGACAATAATTATCTACAATATATTATATCATTTCTGTTAGTTATGTAAACTGTATATGTACACAAATGACTACATCAATTGCATTTTTTTAATGCCTAAAGATGGATAATAAAATAAATAAATAAATAAAATAAAAAAATTTGATACAGTGCAAAGCTCCACATTGCCCATACCTTTTATGTATATATTTTGCTAAACTATCTATATAACATTCTGACCAACACTGCTTCCATTAATCACTAACTGGATTGCCACTTCCAGGTACACTTTAAAGTATTGTTCCACATTTTATTTTCCATTCTTTCCCATTTTACAATGGTCCTGATTTCATAGTGGTTTTGGTTTCTCCTTATGTCTTTAAAAATTCTAATGATTTCTTTTACATTTTTGATTACTTTTACGTACATAATCCTGAAATCAGTTTTTCTTTTATTCCTATTCTCTTCAGATTCATGCCACACTGGTAATCTAGATAATGCATCTACAGTTAGATTTTCTTTCACTTTTATGTATTTTACTGAATAATCAAATTGTTCCCATAAAAGTGTCCCACCTTACACAACTACTGTGATACAACTTGATCTAATGCAAATAACGTAAAGCCTCATGATAAGAATATGCAATAGTTTTTATGTTCCAGTAAAAAATTTCTAAACTTTGTAGAAGCTCAATGTAATGCGAATAACTCTTTTTAGTCGCAGTGTAACTATTCTTATACTTTTCTGATGTTCTGCTTGTAAATACTTTCTCCTGGAATAAATGAGCCCCCACTCCACTGTTACTACTGCCTGTCATTAGGCAAAATGGTGATCCCAAATTTGGTCTGCCTATAACTCTGCATAACAATCTTTTAATTTCATCAATGGCTTGTTGACACTAATTACTCGATTCCAATAACACATTCTCCTTTAACAGATTATTCAGACAATTCTTACACATTTTCTAAAACAATTAGCTAACAACACAAAAAAAATGATTTTAACTAATTTTTTACTTAGGGGTATGAAATTAACTATGAGTAGATTCTTATCCATTTCGAGCAAAATTCTTTCCTAAGAAATTTGGGATGAATAAATTTCAACAGTTTGAAAGCAAATTTATTCTTTTTCAACTTTAATGACATACCAGTACCCCCTTTCCTTAACTTTCTCTCTACCTCTCTTACTAATTCAAAATTCACTTCCAACTTTTGCCTCTAATTAAAATTTCAGTTATATGAATAAACAATATTGCAAGTAATTCCTTCTCCAGAACAAAATCTAAGCCTTGCAAAAATTCTGCAATAGAAATCTTTAATTCTGAAAGATACAATAAAGTATTGATAATATCTAACACCTTATGGAACAGCAGTATATTTTCTGGAATTGGTTTCAAGTGATATCTGACGAAAACCTGAGTAAAGTTCTAGTTATATAAGTTACATCTTTAAATTTGTACTATAGTTCATCTTTATTTTAGGATGGGCAGTTACTCTCTAATATTATGTTTAAGCAATCCGTAAAGTTAGTTGAGTATATATTGGCATTTTTATGCATCATCAGGTTATGCTACAAAATGTCAAAGTACAACTTGTTCTCAGTATTTTATTTTATAAACTCAAAAATAATGTCTCTTATCAAAATGTCACTTATAGTCTTAAATTTACCAATCTATATTATTCTGATCTCATGATGTACACCAACATATATATTTTTGGAAAACAGTTAATTTATTTTGACACTTCCATAAATATCATTTATTTCCATAATATTTTCAAAATACTTTTATGTCTGAAAGCATCAATTAATGTTAGTTTCTGTTAAAAATTAAAAACAGAAATTCGATTAGTATTAAACAACTGAATATTGAATATGTCACATACATATTTTGTAATTCCAGTGCCAGATATGCCATTAGTTTTTGAAGACTATTTGGTATGAATGGTGGGAACAAATAGCTTTTAAGCACAAAATTATGTTACGCAAATTATGAGTTATTTATGGGAAATATTTGTGATGTGTCTTATGAACTGGATGAAATGCAAATAAAAAGTGGATATGAAAATATTGAAGAACTAATAATTTAGTCACAGCTGAAACACAGCCTTGGACAAACTTTCATTTTTATTAAGGCCTGCATGCGACTCAGAACCTCTGGTATACAGTAGGTAGAAACCATCCTTTTCATAAAATTGTGAGAAGTAAATTCAACTTTGATATGAAGTTCTCTTCTTAAAACATTTCTATAAATATTTAATCAACAATTCAACAAATTTGGACTTCTAACAAATAACATTTAATGTTAAGGGGACTCTTCAATAATGCAATTCAAGTTTCGTCCATCCATGTCTTTAACATACTACATGTGTGTTATTTTATTCGCTGCAAGTCCTTTCTAGATATCTCCAGCTTTCAATGTTTCATGATTCTTTTTCTGCAGCTTCCCTACTACAGATAGGGATTCCATAAGGTTTAATAAAAATGGTTCATGTTATCTTAACTTGGTTTCACACTGGTAATTCTTCACTGTTTCTGTTTTCTCATTATGAAGGTCACAGTTCTCCCATACAAAGTTTCTTAAATCCTTTTTCTCATTCTGGTTAACTTTCTCAGCACCATCTACTTTGGCTTCACTAAACTATGTTAATACCCTGGATGTTACCTCTCATTTAAACAAGCTTCCTCTTCTTCTATGTAACTGCTACTATCTATTTACCGTAATGCACTTATGTGATTAGTTCTATTTATACTATTTAAGAAAGACTTCCACTCCTTGGTTTAGTACAGTGTAATTCCTTCTTTGTCAAACAAAACTGTACCTTAGCTTTTACAGTTCAATTTGTACACAAAATAATTTCCTCATGCAAATCAAGCAACCCCAGAAAAATGTTATGTTATTAGTACTAAATCACAGGAACATTTTTTGTTCACTATTTTACTATGTTTAATTTCTATTACAGGTAACTCAAAAAAAATCTGGGCTGTTTTTTATTCACTGTCTTAATGTTTAAGACATACGACAAGTTGGATTCTCTGAGTCAATCTTACAGTTATCTTCTCAATTATCGTTTTCAATATGAACGTATCATTATCATCTTGGTTTTCTGGTTCCTACAAAAGATCCTCCTCAGTTTCTTTAAATCCCATATCTTTCACTTCATCTATTTTCATTTGTATGATACTCAGAAGCATATCAGCTTGCTCTGAGTTCTCCGAATTATTTCTTGTCTCTTCCTACTGTTCTGGGTGCAAGTTTGCACATATCTTTTTCAGTGTATCTTTCATTATATCATCACTGCTTCATTATCACATAGATCTCAAGTGACTCTTAAAATTTCATTCCTTATAGATTTTTCGTACTCCCACAATTATAACAGTTTACTGTTTAAATGATTTCAGATGCTGTAAAGTCTCACTCTCTAGTACATCCCTATCACAGTTCTGGCCAACCCTGAAAGTGTTCATTGACCTTCCCATAATCAAGTTCCACTAACACTTTAACTTCCACATAAATTATACTGTTAAATCCTTCATAAAAATCTGTACTGATGCACTGAAGAAACTGGTACAGGTATGCATATTCAAACACAGAGATACATAACTTCATAGTTTCTCTCCAACATTTTCTAAAACATCTTCACTATTCTCACTAATAACACATTTCCATTTGTTCACTGATGCCAAAACCTCTAGAAACCTGGAGTCACTGTTATAGAGCAAACTGGACAAAACAAGCATTAATGTGTAGGTTGGCACCACTGATTTTAACATATTCGCCAATATATTTTTTATATTTACACATTGTTGCAGGCCGTGCGTCATATACGATGAGTTCAAGATGGTGGCAAGTGTTGAAATGCATAGTGTTCGTGCGAATAAAAGTGAAAATTACACCGATAAAAACAGCGTGTGCACGAATTGTAGTGATGAAATCAGAAAGTTAAATGATCGTGTAAGTAGTCTGCAACTAACCATTAATACTCTGATGAGCGAACTAAAAAATGTTACGTCCGGAAAGTGTGAACCTACATCAAACTTGCCTCACAGTAACCACGAAATTCCAGGCAAAGTGAAAAACAAAGTGCCTCATTCTCAACGAAGCTTATTGTACGAGCCTAATATCGCATTTCCAAGCAGGTTCAGTGTGCAATCAACTGTGCAAGATAAGAAACATTGTGCATGTGATAAAACTAACTCCCGAGCTGAATACGAAACTACAAATACGCGGAGTGGTACATCCAAAAGAATGCCTAACAACTCAACTACTGTTATGAAAGGAAATGAAACTGAAAGACCTGAACACTTGCGTGACCTGAATATCAAGTATTTGTCCAGCGCTGATACTAAATTGTTTGGCCATAACGCCGGTGGGCCTTCTAAACATGCAGAGAAACCTAAACGAAGAAAAATAGTTGTGATGGCAGACAGTCACGGTCGTGGATTTACTCGCCTTCTGAATGGTCAGTCCAGTGTACAAACAATGGCTTACATAAAGCCTGGTGCTTCTATGTTGGAAGTTTGCAATCATGTACGAGCCACAGACGTTGCTGACTTATCCCCTGAAGACTTTATTGTGCTAAGTGGTGGGTCAAATGACATATATAAAAATGAAACACACAAAGCAAAACAAGAACTAAAAAGGTGCTTAGGACAGTTGACACACACAAATGTTTTAGTGCTGAACATCCCACATCGGCATGACTTACCATCTTGGTCATGCGTAAATAAAGAAATAATCAATGCCGACCAACAAATTTCATTACTTTGCAAACATTTCAGAAATGTATAACTCGTAAATGTTAACAATATTGGGCGCAGATTCCACAAATTACATGGACTGCACGTTAACAACATGGGGAAAAACTGCTCGGCGGAAAAATTGAGAAATTATCATCAAGAGGCATCAAACATTCAAAAGTAAAATCATCCTGGATTGGCCCCCCAAACATTCGAAGGAAACAACGCCAGCAAGACCTCACTCACCAACATCAACAACAAAAGAAGGAACAAGGTGCCTCCAATATTCGGGCACAGCATCAACAATGAATGCAGTAACAGCTCTACCAATTGCAGACCCAGCTCTAACACCAACAGCAATACTATCAACAGTAGGATCAGCAGCTGGACAACTACCAGGGGAGCTAGACACAGAAGAAAATGCTGCTGCAGATGATAATAGAAGATTAGGTGCAGTTGGGAAAAGAAAAGCAGTACTTCCAGCATACCTGAATGATTTTTATTGACAAGGTAAAGGTAAGTAATCAATTAAATATGCCAAAGTCTAACAATATGCCAAAGCCTAACACATCCTTTAATTTCACGCTGATTCATCAAAATGTCCAATCATTGCTAACAAATTAAGTGAAGTTGAAATTTTATGTACTGATGAGCTAAAAAACGCTTCTGTAATGTGTAAAACTGAACACTGGCTGCCAAAAGATGCAATGTCAGTCACAAAACTTCCAGACTTCAATCTTTCATCACCATTTTCTAGAATTACATCCAGTCATGGAGGGTCATGTATATTTGTTAAAAGTGGCATTTATTATTGTAACATAAAACCCATTGAACTGTTAGCTGAAGAGAAAGTTTTTGATGTATCTGCAGTTGAACTCTCTGAGTTAAAATTAATAGTCATCTGTATATATAGGATCCCTGATGGGAACTTAAGTGATTTCTGTCATCAACAAGAAGAAGTTTTAATACTATAAAAAACTTCAACAAATCAGTGATCATATGTGGAGATTTTAATATTGATTTTCAAGAAATCTCAAAAGACCAGCAAAGCTTGATGACCCTACAGGAAACATATAACATAAAAGCCACCATAGACTCTCCTACAAGAGTTACACCAACAACTAGCTCAACAATTGATCAGATATTAATAAACACAAATGTAAATCACAATTTCTGTGCCGGAAATCTTAATACTGGCTTCAGTGATCACTATGCACAGTTTACTGCTTTGCACACCCCAAGTGATACACCTGAGAAAGAGGAACTTGTAAAGAAGCAAGGAAATTCACTAACATACCAATAAACCTTTTTGTACAGAGACTAAGTGAAGAAACTTAGTATGAAGTGTATACTTCTGAAAAAAATTAACAAAAAGTTTGAAAAATTCATGGAAATCTTCATGTCATACTTTGAAGCTGAATTTCCATTAAAAAAACAAAAATGTCAGCCTAACTTCAAAAACAACAAATCGATTACGACAGGTATTAGAATCCAGAATGAGATTTTCACTTTGCAGCGGAGTGTGCGCTGATATGAGACTTCCTGGCAGATTAAAACTGTGTGCCCGACCAAGAATCGAACTCGGGAGCTTTGCCTTTCACGGGCAAGTGCTCTACCAACTGAGCTACTGAAGCACGACTCACGCCCGGTACTCACAGCTTTACTTCTGCCAGTACCTCGTCTCCTACCTTCCAAACTTTACAGAAGCTCTCCTGCGAACCTTGCAGAACTAGCACTCCTGAAAGAAAGGATATTGCGGAGACATGGCTTAGCCACAGCCTGGGGGATGTTTCCAGAATGAGATTTTCACTCTGCAGCGGAGTGTGTGCTGAACAGGCAAAGGTCCCGAGTTCGAGTCTCGGTCGGGCACACAGTTTTAATCCGCCAGGAAGTTTCATATCAGGTATTAGAATATCTTGTGCAGAGAAAAGAAGATTACATGATATGGCAAAGACACAGAACATGCCTCCTGAATTTCATTTGTGCTTGGAGAATTACAAGAGGATCCTCAAAAATGTTGCAAGGAAAGCTAAAACAATGGCAAATGACAAATATATTGAAAATTCAAAAAACAAATCTAAAGCTATATGGGAAGTTATAAAATATCAAACAACAAGTGAAACTAAACAATATGAAAATGTGAACTTATGTTATGAAGGACAAATGATTTCTTGCCCAACAGAAATTGCAGGGACCTTCAACAAATAGTTTGCAAATGTAAGTGAACAGTTGGTGAGTGGACTCGAAGAACACAACAAAACATCACCTCCATCATACAATAGTGTGAGAAAAGTGTCTACATCTTTGTTCCTTTCACCCACAAATACTGAAGAAATTTTATCAGTTATAAAAACCTTGAAAACAGGGTACTCATGTGGAACTGATGGAATACGGGTGCAATTATTAAAAAAATGTTCTCTTGCCTTAGCTGAACCCTTGACACACTTGTGCAACAGCTCACCGGCATCAGGAACCTTCCCTTCATGCTTAAAAACAGCAAAACTGAAACCACTGTTCAAAAAAGGAAATCCAGAATGTGTTTCAAATTATAGACCAATAGCCCTACTGCCTGTATTTTCAAGAATTTTAGGAAAAGTTTGTTTATAAGAGATCGTCTGATTTCCTAAATAAAAATAAAATTCTCTCTCCTTCACAGCATGGCTTCAGGAAAGGCTATTCAACTGAAAGTGCAATATTTGAATTTCTTAATGAAATCAATATTAAACTGGATGCAAGTGAGTTTGTGACAGGCATAGGTCTTGATTTATTTAAAGCTTTTGACATCATTGACCATAATGCCCTACTGCAGAAGCTTGACCAATTAGGAATTAGAGGTATATCCAATGAGTGGCTCAAGACATACCTATGTGGTCACAAACAGGTGGTTGAAGTGCAATATACTGACCATAACAAAATCAGCTACTACTATTCAGGATATGAAAATGTGAAATATGGTGTCCCTCAAGGATCAGTATTAGGACCCATTCTGTTTCTCCTCTATGTCAATGATCTAATGTACAACAAATATTGCCAAACTACCCTCCAATTTGCAGATGATACACGCTTCCTTATTAGTGGGAAAACAGAAGAAAAACTTAAAGACTCCATTATCCAAACAATGAACAGTGTAGAACAGTGGTTCAGCTACAACAGGCTAATTATAAACAAAGAAAAGACAGTAGCACTGAACATCTATAATGTGAAAGGAAGACACCACCCAAACATAGAAATAGGACTTAGGGGCAGAGTTCTTGAAAGTGTCGACAGAACAAAATTTCTGGGACTCTGGCTCCAGAACAACACAAAATGGGAGGTACACATTGAATATTTGTAAAAAAAACTAAGCAAAACCTGTTACATGATACAGATCTTAAAAACTTGTTGCAGCAAATCCAGCCTGTTAAATGTATACTACTCCTATGTGCATTCTGTAAATAAATATGGCATAATGTTTTGGGGCAATACAACAACAAATATTAAACTTTTCAGGATGCAAAAGAGAATACCAAAAATTATTGAAGGGGCAAACAATACGAAATCACGCAGACCAGTATTCAAAAAACTGTCAGTTCTTCCTCTTTCTTGCATTTTTATCTACGAAATATCAATTTTCATCAAACAATACAACGATAGTCACCCAGATATCTTATTAAAAATGAAGATATACATGCACACAAATACAAGGCAAAAATCTGATCTTCATATGAAACAGGTGAGAACAACATTGTGCCAAAAAGGCACTCTACATACTGGGATAAAGATTTTCAATAATATACCTAACCATATTAAAGCAATAGGTAAACTCTGTAGTTTTAAGGCTGAAGTAAAGGCATATTTAATTGATCATTGCTTTTACAATATATAAAAGCCAAACAACTAAAACAAAGATGCATTATTAGCATTCTACTTTGTATGTTCCCTGTAATGTTTGTTGTATGTATGAATCTTTGCTAAATTACTTCCATATCTAGTCCTTAGGATTGCAATACAAACTGTATTTTATCTTGTAAATACCTATCCATGTCCAATATCCTTGTATATATTCTATACAAATAGGATTTGAAGGACTAAATAAATACATCGGGTTGCTAACAAGTAATCTGCCACACAATGAAAAAATAAATGTTACTTTATTTTTGCTTATTGCATGACATACATTCCTCCCCATGACAGAAAACTCACAAAATTGTTACAATTGTCTCATTACAAATTCTTGTTGAAATATAAATTGTTAAAAATATAATAAATAAAAAATTACATAATCTTTTTACAGATTTAAAAAAAAATTTCAGGATATTCTTATTAAGTATGAAACTTTTTGAACCAGTTTCTTTCCAACGTAAAGCACAAAAACACCGTACATTCAAAACATCTCACATTCATTAGCTTTGATCAACCCATTCCTCTGCATCTTTATCTGTTCTTTTTTTTGGTACCCATTTCTGGCATGTACAAAGCACATTTGCATGTTTCGGCCATTGGTGGTACTGGCTGAACTAATGTCTTCTTTTCATTGTCCTCTCCCCTTTCTTCACGTTCCTCTTCATCGCCTTCATTTTCATATCTATCTGGATTGTTTATTTGTCTTTCAGTGGTACTGAACATGAGATTTTCAGCAATAGCCATCTTGAAAGAGAAATATGGTAATACACTCCTGGAAATGGAAAAAAGAACACATTGACACCGGTGTGTCAGACCCACCATACTTGCTCCGGACACTGCGAGAGGGCTGTACAAGCAATGATCACACGCACGGCACAGCGGACACACCAGGAACCGCGGTGTTGGCTGTCGAATGGCGCTAGCTGCGCAGCATTTGTGCACCGCCGCCGTCAGTGTCAGCCAGTTTGCCATGGCATACGGAGCTCCATCGCAGTCTTTAACACTGGTAGCATGCCGCGACAGCGTGGACGTGAACCGTATGTGCAGTTGACGGACTTTGAGCGAGGGCGTATAGTGGGCATGCGGGAGGCCGGGTGGACGTACCGCCGAATTGCTCAACACGTGCGGCGTGAGGTCTCCACAGTACATCGATGTTGTCGCCAGTGGTCGGCGGAAGGTGCATGTGCCCGTCGACCTGGGACCAGACCGCAGCGACGCACGGATGCACGCCAAGACCGTAGGATCCTACGCAGTGCCGTAGGGGACCACACCGCCACTTCTCAGCAAATTAGGGACACTGTTGCTCCTGGGGTATCGGCGAGGACCATTCCCAACCGTCTCCATGAAGCTGGGGTACGGTCCCGCACACCGTTAGGCCGTCTTCCGCTCACGCCCCAACATCGTGCAGCCCGCCTCCAGTGGTGTCGCGACAGGCGTGAATGGAGGGACGAATGGAGACGTGTCGTCTTCAGCGATGAGAGTCGCTTCTGCCTTGGTGCCAATGATGGTCGTATGCGTGTTTGGCGCCGTGCAGGTGAGCGCCACAATCAGGACTGCATACGACCGAGGCACACAGGGCCAACACCCAGCATCATGGTGTGGGGAGCGATCTCCTACACTGGCCGTACACCACTGGTGATCGTCGAGGGGACACTGAATAGTGCACGGTACATCCAAACTGTCATCGAACCCATCGTTCTACCATTGCTAGACCGGCAAGGGAACTTGCTGTTCCAACAGGACAATGCACGTCCGCATGTATCCTGTGCCCCCCAACGTGCTCTAGAAGGTGTAAGTCAACTACCCTGGCCAGCAAGAACTCCGGATCTGTCCCCCATTGAGCATGTTTGGGACTGGATGAAGCGTCGTCTCACGCAGTCTGCACGTCCAGCACGAACGCTGGTCCAACTGAGGCGCCAGGTGGAAATGGCATGGCAAGCCGTTCCACAGGACTACATCCAGCATCTCTACGACCGTCTCCATGGGAGAATAGCAGCCTGCATTGCTGCGAAAGGTGGATATACACTGTACAAGTGCCGACATTGTGCATGCTCTGTTGCCTGTGTCTATGTGCCTGTGGTTCTGTCAGTGTGATCATGTGATGTATCTGACCCCAGGAATGTGTCAATAAAGTTTCCCCTTCCTGGGACAATGAATTCACGGTGTTCTTATTTCAATTTCCAGGAGTGTATATTCCTCGCCCTTTTGCTGTAAATACACTCCTGGAAGTGGAAAAAAGAACACATTGACATCGGTGTGTCAGACCCACCATACTTGCTCCGGACACTGCGAGAGGGCTGTACAAGCAATGATCACACGCACGGCACAGTGGACACACCAGGAACCGCAGTGTTGGCCGTCGAATGGCGCTAGCTGCGCAGCATTTGTGCACCGCCGCCGTCAGTGTCAGCCAGTTTGCCGTGGCATATGGAGCTCCATCGCAGTTTTTAACACTGGTAGCATGCCGCGACAGCGTGGATGTGAACCGTATGTGCAGTTGACGGACTTTGAGCGAGGGCGTATAGTGGTCATGCGGGAGGCCGGGTGGACGAACTGCCGAATTGCTCAACACGTGCGGCGTGAGGTCTCCACAGTACATCGATGTTGTCGCCAGTGGTCGGCGGAAGGTGCACGTGCCCGTCGACCTAGGACCAGACCGCAGCGACGCACGGTTGCACGCCAAGACCGTAGGATCCTACGCAGTGCCGTAGGGGACCGCACCGCCACTTCCCAGCAAATTAGGGACACTGTTGCTCCTGGGGTATCGGCGAGGACCATTCCCAACCGTCTCCATGAAGCTGGGCTACGGTCCCGCACACCGTTAGGCCGTCTTCCGCTCACGCCCCAACATCGTGCAGCCCGCCTCCAGTGGTGTCGCGACAGGCGTGAATGGAGGGACGAATGGAGACGTGTCGTCTTCAGCGATGAGAGTCGCTTCTGCCTTGGTGCCAATGATGGTCGTATGCGTGTTTGGCGCCGTGCAGGTGAGCGCCACAATCAGGACTGCATACGACCGAGGCACACAGGGCCAACACCCAGCATCATGGTGTGGGGAGCGATCTCCTACACTGGCCGTACACCACTGGTGATCGTCGAGGGGACACTGAATAGTGCACGGTACATCCAAACTGTCATCGAACCCATCGTTCTACCATTGCTAGACCGGCAAGGGAACTTGCTGTTCCAACAGGACAATGCACGTCCGCATGTATCCTGTGCCCCCCAACGTGCTCTAGAAGGTGTAAGTCAACTACCCTGGCCAGCAAGAACTCCGGATCTGTCCCCCATTGAGCATGTTTGGGACTGGATGAAGCGTCGTCTCACGCAGTCTGCACGTCCAGCACGAACGCTGGTCCAACTGAGGCGCCAGGTGGAAATGGCATGGCAAGCCGTTCCACAGGACTACATCCAGCATCTCTACGACCGTCTCCATGGGAGAATAGCAGCCTGCATTGCTGCGAAAGGTGGATATACACTGTACAAGTGCCGACATTGTGCATGCTCTGTTGCCTGTGTCTATGTGCCTGTGGTTCTGTCAGTGTGATCATGTGATGTATCTGACCCCAGGAATGTGTCAATAAAGTTTCCCCTTCCTGGGACAATGAATTCACGGTGTTCTTATTTCAATTTCCAGGAGTGTATATTCCTCGCCCTTTTGCTGTAAATACACTCCTGGAAGTGGAAAAAAGAACACATTGACATCGGTGTGTCAGACCCACCATACTTGCTCCGGACACTGCGAGAGGGCTGTACAAGCAATGATCACACGCACGGCACAGTGGACACACCAGGAACCGCAGTGTTGGCCGTCGAATGGCGCTAGCTGCGCAGCATTTGTGCACCGCCGCCGTCAGTGTCAGCCAGTTTGCCGTGGCATATGGAGCTCCATCGCAGTTTTTAACACTGGTAGCATGCCGCGACAGCGTGGATGTGAACCGTATGTGCAGTTGACGGACTTTGAGCGAGGGCGTATAGTGGTCATGCGGGAGGCCGGGTGGACGAACTGCCGAATTGCTCAACACGTGCGGCGTGAGGTCTCCACAGTACATCGATGTTGTCGCCAGTGGTCGGCGGAAGGTGCACGTGCCCGTCGACCTAGGACCAGACCGCAGCGACGCACGGATGCACGCCAAGACCGTAGGATCCTACGCAGTGCCGTAGGGGACCGCACCGCCACTTCCCAGCAAATTAGGGACACTGTTGCTCCTGGGGTATCGGCGAGGACCATTCCCAACCGTCTCCATGAAGCTGGGCTACGGTCCCGCACACCGTTAGGCCGTCTTCCGCTCACGCCCCAACATCGTGCAGCCCGCCTCCAGTGGTGTCGCGACAGGCGTGAATGGAGGGACGAATGGAGACGTGTCGTCTTCAGCGATGAGAGTCGCTTCTGCCTTGGTGCCAATGATGGTCGTATGCGTGTTTGGCGCCGTGCAGGTGAGCGCCACAATCAGGACTGCATACGACCGAGGCACACAGTGCCAACACCGGGCATCATGGTGTGGGGAGCGATCTCCTACACTGGCCGTACACCACTGGTGATCGTCGAGGGGACACTGAATAGTGCACGGTACATCCAAACCGTCATCGAACCCATCGTTCTACCATTCCTAGAGCGGCAAGGGAACTTGCTGTTCCAACAGGACAATGCATGTCCGCATGTATCCCGTGCCACCCAACGTGCTCTAGAAGGTGTAAGTCAACTACCCTGGCCAGCAAGATCTCCGGATCTGTCCCCCATTGAGCATGTTTGGGACTGGATGAAGCGTCGTCTCACGCGGTCTGCACGTCCAGCACGAACGCTGGTCCAACTGAGACGCCAGGTGGAAATGGCATGGCAAGCCGTTCCACAGGACTACATCCAGCATCTCTACGATCGTCTCCATGGGAGAATAGCAGCCTGCATTGCTGCGAAAGGTGGATATACACTGTACTAGTGCCGACATTGTGCATGCTCTGTTGCCTGTGTCTATGTGCCTGTGGTTCTGTCAGTGTGATCATGTGATGTATCTGACCCCAGGAATGTGTCAATAAAGTTTCCCCTTCCTGGGACAATGAATTCACGGTGTTCTTATTTCAATTTCCAGGAGTGTATGTACTGACCTTGGTTCTTGCCCCACATAAAAAATCTAAGGGTAGTCCACTTGATAAAGCCATTTCAAAGTTTTTCAGGTCCACAAGTTGAGATTTTCCGCTAACGTATTGTTTCATGCGGACGTGCCCATCGAATGGCACCATTTGTTTGTCAGTAAAAACTATTTTTGGACGAGGATGTTGCAGACATACTTTTCTAAACGTTGACAACACTGGTATTACTTTCAAGTATCTGTCTTTTTTTTTCATTGTCATCAACAACCTTGACATAGGCTCTAAGGCTGTAGAAACAATCTATACTGATGTTTACTGGAACCACTGGATATCTAGTACTTTGTTCCCAACACATCCTAAGCTTAGGAAAAGCAAGAAATGAAATCACAATACTTGCAGCGCAGTATTTCTTCATCTCATCTGGGGTGGTGTTGAGAGATCTTCCATGTGATGAAACATGCTTCATGTTTGCTTTTTCTGCCATATTACTGAAGAAATCTTCATTTAAATACTTATTAAAATATTCAAACGATTTCCTAACTCCTGTACTGACAGATTTTGCATCAGAACTTTATGATGTTGACGTCATGGAGTCGAGATACTGGGCGAAAATTAAAATAGAAGGAACAATATCTCTTAAAAATGATTCTTCTGTAATAATTAACATTCATGCCTATTAAAACTACTAAAATATTATGTACTCTTTTCTGTGGCACCAGCGTTGTGTTGGATCTCTAGGTGATGGAGTTTCATAAGCTTGTGTTGACACTACTGTACAGCAGCAGCAGCAACACCATCATCAGAACAATGACAAAGAACTCATCCAGAAGCTAAGCTATTTCTGAATCAGATATACCTGTTAATAATATTTAGATTTTGATTTTTAAATCACGTTTGCTAAGTTCTATATGTACAGAAAGCATTAGAAATGCCTATACCATTATTAAAGTTGTCAATGCAGCCTAAAAATAATAAAATAACTTTGAAACAACGAATGAACAATATAAAATGCAGCCAACCGCCATTTGCTCACATCCATATGAAATGTAGTCACAGAGACAAAATGTATCAAATATGATACACTGACTAAAATAAGATTTTTCAGAAGTAAAATCATCTTTCATGACACTTTGATAGAATTACAGTCAGGGAACTTAACAATATTTTTGTACCGCTTTAGAAGTATATAAACGATGAATTAACAATACCATACTAAACTTACTTTCTTGAAGCCATGCTTGCACACTTGTTACTAACTGCTCCTGACACCTAGTGGTCATTCTGAGAACTAGGAGTAGGCTGCCTTCATATTCGGCAGAGTATATCGAATATGATACAGTCTGTGTTCTTACAAAAAATGACACACATTGAATAGAAACATCACTTGAATAGGTGTATTGCATATGATACAAGGGGTCGCTAGAGGTTAATAATCATCTATGATGCAAACTTGACTTTTCTTAGTACTACTATCTAATGTTAACTTCTTACTCCCTAGGTACATGACTGATAGGTTCCTCAACTTGAAAATTAGAAACAGTAAATTCTCCTTTTTCGTGTGCTGCATCCTCAGTCATTAATTTCATCATCATCATTCTAATCATCATCATCATCATCATGAACAGTAACCAGCACCAGACTCGATCTGTATGGAGTATAAGCCTTCCTATCTAGTTCCGTTTTCGCACCATATTTCCCCTCTTTTCTCAATGCACTCCTCCTCACCTTTCAGCCATCTATCCCCTTGTCTTCTTCTTGGCCATTTCCGTTGCATATCCATTTCATGTATCCTCTTGGGAAGCCCTTTGTTTTCCATTCGCTTTTAGCACTGTCATAGGCCTAGCTAGCAAACAGTGGGTCAACAACCAGTTTTCAACAAGGGAACTAGCCTCAGAAAGGATGGATATAAAAATGTTAATAACTTACGTAACCCAAATTCATCAAAATTATCATCACGTCTCTTCTCTTCCACTACAACTCAATTACTTCATATACTGTGAAGATTTGTTAATAGTTCTGCATCTGATTCTACCTCCAAACTATGAGTAAACTTTTCTTCATTTTTCTCCACACAAATCTACATTGAAGCGCCAAAGAAACTGGTATAGGCATGCATATTGAAATACAGATATATGTAAACAGGCACAACAGAGTGCTGTGATCGTCAGTGCCTATATAAGACAAAAAGTGTTTGGCACATTTGTTGGATTTGTTACTGCTGCTACAATGGCAGGTTACTAAGATTTAAGTGAGTTTGAATGTCATGCTATATTAGGCACACAAGCAATGGGACACAGCAAATCTGAGGTAGTGACGAAGTGGGGATTTTCCCATGCTACCATTTCACAAGTGTACTGTGACTATCAGAGATTTAGCAAAACATCCTCGAAGACTAAAGACAATCATTCAGCATGACAGAAGTGAAACCCTTCTGCAAATTGCTGCATATTTCAATGCTGGGCCATCAACAAGTTTCAGCATGTGAACCATTCAATGAAACATAATCTATATGGGGTTTCGGAGCCAAAGGCCCACTCATGTACCTTTGATGACAGCATGACAAAAAGCTTTATGCCTCACCTGGGCCCGTCAGCACTCTCATTGCACTGTTGATGACTGGAAACTAGTTACCTGGTATAACGAGTCTCATTTCAAATTGTATCAAGGGGATGGATGTGTATGAGTATGGAGATAGCCTCATGAATCCATGGCCCTGCATGGCAGCGAGGTACTGTTCAAGCTGGTAAAGGCTCTATAATGATGTGGGGCATATGCAGTTGAGGTGATATGGGATCCCTTATTCATCTAGATATGATTCCAACAGGTGACACATACGTAAGCATCGTGTCTGATCACCTGCATCCATTCATGTCTATTGTGCATTCCGACGGTTTTGGGCAGTTTCAGCAGGACAATACACCACACGTCCAGAATTGCTACGGAGTGGCTCCAGGATCACTCTTCTGAGTTTAGACACTTCCACTTGCCACCAAACTCCCCAGACATGAACATTATTGAGCATATCTGGAACACCTTGAAACATGCTGTTCAGAAGAGATCTCCAACTCCTCATACTCTTACGGATTTATGGCGAGCCCTGCAGGATTCATGATCTAAGTTCCCTCCCACTTCACACATTAGTCAAGTCCATGTCACATTGGGGTGTGGCACTTCCGCGTGCTCGCAGGCATCCTACACGATATTAGGTAGGTGTACCACATTTTTGGCTCCGCAGTGTACGTCTGTAGCTTCCCAAAATTTTCTGTCACACTGTAGTGTATTTATTTCATATTTAATCCTGTATTTATCTCATTGTTTCTGTGATTCAAAGTTTCTCCTTCTCTCATAATTTATTTTGTGTTGATTAGACTGATTTCTTCTGTTTTTTGTTGCACCGAACTGACAGGTTCCCAGTGGGACAAACCATAGTTTATTTGATCATTAGCTCTGTTTTCATATTTACAATGGTTAAATAGCATATCATTTCCTTCTTGTGACCTGTTTCCATTTCCATGTGTTGTGCTCTTATTCTTATTTCTGTCATTTCATTGGGATGCTCTTCTCTCACCTTGTCCCTGATGATTATTTCTATAACTTCCTATCTCTCTCCATCCATAATTACCTGTTCTATTTTAATTTATATTCCCCCCTTCCCAATTCTGATTCCCACCATGCCCATTCTGATTAAAACTAGTTCTACCATTTCCCTATTTTCTTCTAACTACAGTTCCCTTCTCTATAACATGGCTCATTTAAGAATTCACTTTGGTTCCTAACTCGTGTAGTTTCTGAGTGTAGTTCACTCAGAAAACTTTTCTTGGAAATTTCAGTAAGTCATGTCTGTATTAGTAAATTGGTTAGATCAAAAAATTGCTCCTGCATCGAAAAACTTTTTATAAATTTTGTCTTAAGCAAATTAGTCATACCACTGATAAAATTATCATGACAGTGTTGCAGAAAATCAACTGGGTGAAGTTTATTATCTCTTGGAAAACTTTTAATTGATACCTTTGCTCACATGCCACTGCTGTTAAGTACTGAAACGTTTTATCAGACAGTTTTTCACAAACATCAGCTTTATTACTATTACATGCGTCCACATTGCCAGTCTCCACTTCAGTAATTTTATTCATTGCCAAGATTCAGTGTCTTGTTCTATTTTCTGAGTTATTAATTCTACATTCAATATTTTTATTCTTTTGGCCCTTTCCTGATATTAAAATCTGGCTTTCTTATTTTATCATGTTGTGTATTTTAGTCCTGTAGATTGTACTTTCGTATAGTAAAGCACACCAATTAAAAATTGTGGTAAGGTGCTGGTGATGGTACGTACTTTGGGCAGCAAATTCATGTAAGAAATATAGACGAAAGCATAAAGCAGTAAGATACAATAGTTTTAATTATCTTACTAAATAGAAATACAAGTGAGTAACAAATGAAAATTAACATTACTAAGAAATAAGGCACATGCTTTACACTGTTATCATTATCAAGAGTATTCCATACAGATGGGTCTCTACAGCTGATTATATTTGTATTACAAAATTTTGTTCATGTAGTGCACACACAAATAAAAATTATGTGTCTTACATTATAGTTAAAACAAAATCCGGATTATTACAAGTAAATTTGTTTCAAGAAATTCATGTACAGTATAGAAACACTGACTTAGTAATAATTCTTATTATTCTAGGATTCTGCTTGTTTTGATGCTTAGTGGGAGGTGATTATTATTTTAATGCTTACAAACATAACCCATTAGCATCTAATTTTGTGTTGTGGGTTATAATTGGGCTCGCTTTTTATGTCATGTGTGTGGCAGGCTACATTTCTGTGGAGGGATTCAAGGTGTCACAGAGTGATGTACTTCTCGCAAGTGAGAGACTGTTTGTTTACTCTTAGGACAATGTATCTTTGACTTGTTATATTGTATGTTCTGTGACTATGTAATAAAGTGTTGTTAGACTGCTAATCGCTGCTCTACTGTGATTCACGACACAAGAGTTTTTGGTGCCGAAACCCGGGAACAGACTTTGCCCGAGACAATTCCACCATTGTCGTAGTGAACTGAATTCTGGACGCACGTCACGCGGCAATACTACGACGGGGTTTACTGCAGCGATTTGTTACACCACGCAATAAGCTCTTCGACGACAACCGCCATCATACACAGCTAAGTTCAGTTGAATTATCACGCAACATGTTTTGTAGTGCCATTTGTAAAGGCAACTGATTACATTATTGCCGCTGTGTACTGCTATTGTAGCTGTTCGATTAGCGCTTTAACGAATTATCAGATACTACGCTACGCCTGTTGATTGTTTATGACTACTGCTGCCATCTAGCGACCATCAATTGAACTACTTCGACTAGCGATCCAAAGATAACGCCTTACTAGGACCAGCTGATCACTAGCCGACACTGCTTTAAACTTTCGAGTAATCGGACGAAATGGACGTGCCAGACCACAAACCAGAAGCGCAATTACACTCTCTAAAGAGAAAACGTATGAGAGAAAGAGCAAACATTACGCGACTCGTGGCGGAAGTTGCAAGGTTGCCCGACACATCGGAAATCGCGGATTATAAATATTACAATGACAGATTGGGAAGCGTTCTGGACCGCCTCGTTAAATTAGATGAGGATATTCACGAGTTGTTAGACGATGGCGAATACGAAGCAGATGTTCCTAAATGCGAAGATTATATAGACACCGCGAAACTCACAATTTCCCGATTGTCTTACGAAAAAGAGAAACAGCTTGCGAAATCGGTAGCAGACATAAAGATTCCCGACAATCCGCCGGCACAATCTGTAACAATGAGTGTTCCCGCAGCTTCAGTAAAACTTCCGCCGATCAAACTTGAGCCTTTTTCAGGCGATATTGAGACATGGGCGCGATTCTGGGAGCAGTTTGAGCAGTCGGTTGACAAAGATCCGACGGTAACTACAATCAATAAACACATTTTTCTTCGCGGCTATCTCTCGGGAGAACCAAAGCATTTAGTGGACGGTATTGCGGTGACGGCCGAGACGTACGCAGAAACGAAGAGGATTCTCCGAGCGCGTTATGGCAACAAGGATCGAATAATTCAAGCCCACTTAGATTATCTCGAAGCCATAAAACCAATTAAGCTGTCCACTCCAGAGGAACTTAATTCAACATTCATTGAATGCCAGCGACGTGTTCAAGCTCTCCGGGCACTTGGGGAAAACGTGAACGGATACGGTCGAGTCCTTGCGCCGAAAATTTTACGCGCTTTTCCGGATGATATATGCCGCCGCTGGATAATTCACGCCAAGCGTACAGGAATATCCGAAGGGGACATTTTGCAACTGATGGAGTTTCTGAACGAGGAAGTCGACGGGGCGCTTACCACGCAGAAGATACGCGGTGAATTTTCAAGCACTTCTAGTAACCTTCCCACGGCGTCCACACTTCACGTACACGCGAAATCTAAAAGATCGACTCCGAAGGATACCAGCGTAAAGGAACCATTCCGCGTCTTTTGTGAATCCGACGGTCATTGGGCGCAAGACTGTAAGAAGAACGTACGCGTTAATGATCGAATAGATAAATTGAAACTAGCAAACAGATGCTTTCTTTGTCTTCAACGTGGGCACAAAGTGTCAAATTGCAAAAAGAAAGAAAAGGCTCGGTGTGTTGACTGTAAAAGACTGCGTCATAAGTCCATTTGTGAGGAACGAAAGGATATTAGGGGTCCTGCGGGTCAGACAAACGTTACTTCTGTTGGAAAGGTATCTGTCGCTCCCCACAGTTACACGTACCTTCAGACAGCCCAAGTATGCGTCTCAGGACCTACAGGATTGAGCAGGACAACGCGATGTCTACTGGACGCAGGCAGTCAGTCCAGCTTCATAGCAAAATCGCTGATTGATGATCTGAAACTGCAAACGGTAGACCGACAAGAACTAACCGTTTGTTCCTTTGAATCAAACCCTACACGCCCACGCCACCGCAGGCTTGTTCAGTTTAGTATGAAGGGGCTTTGGCAGAATTCTTCAGTGCCACTTACTGCCTTCGAAAGTACTCACGTTATTTCTCACCAGCCTTCAGTTCCACAACATATAAAGAGTTTACCAGATGCCCGTAAGATTACGCTAGCAGATCCGAAAACCGATTCAACAGAAGATCTTCCCGTGGAGATTCTTGTAGGAGGCGATTTTTATTGGAAGATAGTGAAGCACAATTCGCCCATACGCATCTCTGAAACCTTAGTGTTAGTTCCTTCTCTGTTTGGCTGGATACTTAGTGGTAACAAGTCACAAGCCTGTGTGCATGCAACCGTGGTAAATTTTGCTCAGACTGACCGATCTCCTCTGCACTCGGGCAATGATTTCAGACGCTTTTGGGACTTGGAAACTATAGGGATTACTGCCGATCAGGATCTACCTGTGAACAACAAGGATACGAGACTTCTTGAAGAGTTTAGAGCATCTTTCTCTATAAAGGATCATCGAGCAGTCGTTACACTTCCCAAAATGCAACATAAAGTGCTTTCGAGTAACAGACCTATCGCGGAAAAACGATTCAAGCACCTCAGAGAAAGATTTCAACGTCAAGAGACATTTAAGCAAATGTATTTCGATCTTATGCTAGACTACATTACGAAGGGGCAAGTAGAGGTCGCTCCCACCCCACTCTCAGGAAAGGAGCTATTTTATCTCCCTCATCATGCAGTGAGGAAGGAGAAATACGGAACCACTAAGTGGAGAATAGTCTTTGACGCCTCATCTCACGAAAACAATGCACTTTCTCTGAATGAGGTATTAGAAGTAGGACCGAACCTGTTACCAGAGATTCTGGAAATTTTACTGCGTTTCAGATTATATTCTACGGCTATCGTCGCGGACATCACACAAGCTTTCCTTCAATTAACCTTGAACGAAAAGGACAAAGACTTGACCAGATTTTGCTGGTTCAAGATTAGCCAGGATCAAACAGGAAATCTTCAAACGATGGACGAACTAACAGAATACCGTTTTAACAGACTCCCATTCGGCCTGACCTGCAGCCCATTTTTACTTTCTGCAACACTAAGAGAACTTGCCGACAAGTGTATGACAGCATTTCCCACCGTAGCGCCACTTATAAACAACGCTGCATACATGGACGATTTTGTGATCTCAGTAGAAGGTGATAATTTGGTGATAACTATATACAATGAACTTGTAACCCTAATGAAATTGATCAGTCTCCCCTTATCAAAATGGGCTACCAACTGTGAACAACTCCACACTATCTGGAGGGCAGAAGGGCGAGAACTCCACACCCAGACTCAAGTTTTAGGTGTAGACTGGAACACCGCAGGTGACTACTTCTGTATCGATCCTAGCGAAATCATCAGAAGGTCGTCAGAAGAGCCAGCCACCAAACGACTCCTTTTACAATGTACGGCTAAATTCTATGATCCACTCGGTCTGTTTTCCCCAGTTTCTCTTGTTGGGAAATTGCTATTCCAGGACACATGGTGCCGAGGAATTGGCTGGGATGAACTTATGCCCTGGGACTTAGTGGCACGATGGCGCACTTGGATATCTAGCTTACCTTCATTGTCACATATACGTGTCCCTAGATGGATAGCTACAGCTCATGGAAGAGACTCTCAGCTGCATGTATTCTGTGACGCCTCGGAAAAGGCATATGGAGCAGCTTTGTACATTCGTACTGTCTTAGATGATGACGTCGTAACCCATTTAGTCTGTAGCAAGAACAGACTTGCTCCTATTAAGAAGGTGACATTGCCTCGACTCGAACTTTTAGCAGCAGTAGTTGGGACCAGACTATTGTGTTACTTTTGCCGCGCAACAGACTTTAAAATTGCCCGTGCGATACTGTGGACGGATTCTACAATAACACTAAGTTGGATTCGCTGTGATCCTAACAGATGGAAGACCTTCGTTTGTAATCGTGCAACTGAGGTACAAACACACACGACTCCCACGCAATGGAAACACCGCCCAGGACCAGACAATCCTGCTGACCACCTCTCACGTGGACTCCTCGGCTACCAAATGAATTCTTTGGACATTTGGTGGCATGGGCCACCTTGGCTTACACGCCCCCCTGAATGCTGGCCAAACAACGATACTCCAACGATGGTACGACTTCCTCCCGAAGAAAAGAGGAAGAAAACGCAGAGCCAAGTTTTGTCGATATCTACGCCAACCAGCCTTTTGAACTTACTTAAATTCAGCTCATACTGGACGCTCATTCGTATCACAGCATGGACTCTCCGTTTCCTACACAACATTCGTCAGAAGAATAAATCTTCAGGAGAACTTACAGCCACCGAATTATCAGCTGCCAAAATGTATTGGATTCGAGTGGGCCAGAGAGATTCCTTCCCCAACGAATTACATGCACTTCAGAATAACTTACCACTGCCAAGAGAGTCAAAAATCGCACAATACAATCCTTTCCTAGAAGATGGACTGATACGTCTAGGAGGTCGACTGCAGTGCACTAGCCTAAATAGGGAACAAAAACATCCTGTACTCCTTGACGGTTCCCACCACTTCACACAATTAGTTATTCGAGAGACACACATCCGCCTTCATCACTTTGGTGTTCGTTCTGTACTATCCGAACTGCGAACCGAATTTTGGATCCTTAGAGCTCGTCAGGCCATCAAAGGAATCCTATACTCACGCCTCGCATGCAAGATCTTGAAGAATCCACGAGGGCAACAGATCGAAGCACCGCTGCCACCTGAACGAGTTTCACCTGCCAAACCATTTGCTGTAACCGGAATAGACTTTGCTGGCCCAGTATTTATCAAAGTGGGGAAGGAAACGCACAAGTCATATATCACTCTTTTCACATGTGCTACCACACGAGCTGTACACCTCGAACTCTGTACAGACTTGTCAACGGACAAGTTTCTTATGGCACTTCAGCGATTCGTCGGAAGACGCGGACTACCCCACACGATATATACAGATAACGCGAAAACATTCCACGCCACGAATATGGAACTAGCCCAACTTTGGAAGGCCTTAATCACCACAAAAACTTATCAGTTCCTCGCCCACCACGGTATTACTTGGAAATTCATTGTCTCCCGGGCGGCTTGGTGGGGAGGGTGGTGGGAAAGAATGGTGGGCACTATAAAGCGTTGCCTACGGAAGGTACTGGGACTCGCAAAGCTCACTGAGGAACAACTGAACACCACCTTGATCAGTATTGAAGCCGCGGTGAACTCCAGGCCCATCACACCAGGAGATGATTGTGATGCACTCACACCATCCCATTTTCTGACGGGAGAAAAACTTACGACTATTCCGACTGAGACAGCAACTCTGTGACAGATTTTGGAACCGTTGGGTTAAAGAATACCTATTGGAGCTCCGGAACTACCATGAAGTTAAACGCCCATCGGGACGAGTCATCCCCTTTCGCCCTGGCGACATCGTGCTGATCCAAGAGGACCTTCGTCCGCGACGTATGTGGAAGAAGGCCAGGATAGAAAAGGTACTACCAGGAAGAGACGGCAGGGTAAGGACGATAATACTCCGGACACCAGAAGGTCACATCATTAGTCGTCCTGTGCAGCTGGCCGTACCTTTGGAGGTCGACCAGGGTGGGGAGGATGTCACAGAGTGATGTACTTCTCGCAAGTGAGAGACTGTTTGTTTACTCTTAGGACAATGTATCTTTGACTTGTTATATTGTATGTTCTGTGACTATGTAATAAAGTGTTGTTAGACTGCTAATCGCTGCTCTACTGTGATTCACGACACAAGGTGCTGTACAGTGCAACAAGCCATTTCAGTTATACAGATCCATGGCAGGGCAGGATCTGTAACTCTTTAAACAGTTGTTTACAGTGCTCAGTTCTTTTTTTAATGTAATTATTCATAGTACTTGTTTTTGTAATTTGAAAATTATGGCAGATTCAGAGCTATTTCCCCAGAAGATCAGTGCTTAGCTCAAGACAGACTCAAACAGGGCACAGTGCACCAGCTTCAAAGTATCTACTCTGGCTGTATCTTTTAATTATCTTAGTAAATAACAGATTTTGTTAAGCTTTTGTGACAATGACTCAATATGTGGTTTCCAATTTAGAGTGTTAGTGAAGGTAAGTCAAGGATATTTGGTGTCCTGTTTATTCATAAAGCTATCTCTGCAAATAACTACAAATGCATTGAAAGGGGTAAGGTTTTGTCTCGTGTGGAAGTACATACTTAAAAGTTTTCTGTGCCCTTATGAGTAGCCTATTTTCTTCAGACCAACTCTGTAACTGAGAAGTAGTTTCAATGACTGCATCTTGCAGTGACACCTCTACTGGTTATCAAAATATTTGTGTCATCAGCTTGCAGAAAGGAGCTGGCATTTGGTATGTCTTCTGGCAGGTCATTGATGAATAATGTTAAAAGCACAGCACCAAGAAAAGACCCCTCTGCTGGTTATCAAAATATTTGTTTCATCAGCTTGCAGAAAGGAGGTGGCATTTGATATGTGTCCTGGCAGGAGATCATTGATGAACAATGTGAAAAGGACAGGGCCAAGAGAAGACCCCTGAGAGATACCCTTTTTTTGTATGTTGTTTATCTGATCTGCAATACCTGGATGTCGTTGAATTTCATATTTCTGCATGTTGCTTCCTTTCACTTAGGCAGCTACAAAACCAATTGTGGGGTAAATCTCTAATCTCATACTTCTGGACTTTCATTAGGCGCAGCTTGTAGTAGATTATCTCAAACTCCTTAGTAGGTTGCTTATGGTCAACAAAACTTGAGCACTTTTCCAAAAATGTGTACAAAGTGTACATGGTAGACCTATTCTTCTGAAACCCATATTGGGAATATGAGATGTCAGAATTTAAAAATATATCTAATCTTATTGACAAACAGTATTCAACAATTTTTGAGAAAGCAGATAGTATAGTAACTGGACTGTAGTTTGCTATATCAGTTTTCTCTCCTTTCTTGTACAGAGATGTAATTTAGCAAGTTTAAACATTCCCTCAAGAAATGAAGTTATTTGTGCTCACACTCAAAAGATAATTTATATATTTTTTTACTTGCACTTTTATTTCAGTAACATGAATTTCAGTATTTAAAATATAATACTTTGGTTCTTTTATCTCATTATTTGTCTCATGGATTTTATTGCCTAGGTTTTTAATTAGTTCACTTTTTGATGCTTCAGTTCTGCCATCCTATTAATTACGGTATTTAAATAATTTCTTGATGCCTCAAGCTTTCCCCCAGGCTTTTCCCCTGAATTTGTAAAACATTTTTTATTTCCACCATTTCCTTACATTTATTCTTAATAAGTTTCTACGTAAACACTATTGGGTGCTCCAAATGATCAATATTGGGTCATAAATATTCTCTGTGATCAGAATGTCCATCTGAGCTGCAAACATTAGTAATATTTCTGGAAACTACTCCCTGATCATGACTCTTATTAAGTTCATCAGTATTGTTGAAAATTGTGTCATCCCCACTAAAGCTTTTCTAACTTCTGTATTGACATTTAAATCTCATACGTTATTGACTACTTCTTCCTCATTTCCCATTTCTAATTACTGCCTAAAAAATTCTCAACACAAAAAATTCATGTGATCTAAATGCTGTTTTCCACTACAGTATGTGAGTAAACACTAAATTTATGACACTTACCTTTCTTCATGATTATGATTATGATGTCTGACGTAATTAATTTCCGTTCATTTAGTAGATTACACTCCTCATCCATGAATGTGATTCACATTTGGTCATGGCACCACCGATGTCCAAAATTTATTATTTAAAATTTTGTTTTTGTTCTATGCTGAAACCTAAGACTCAAAATTTGATTGGCACCTCTGTCCTGCATTTTTCCACATATCCAAGCTCCAAAAACCATATTAAAATGTAACCAGCCATGTTAGATACATTTCAATTAGTGAACTTACTGAATGTTGAATACTTGATTGAGGTGTGTAATTCAGGTTTAATGCAGTTCCTCTACTTACTATATTGTTGTTTAAATTAAAACTAATTGAATTTACAGTTTAAGCTTCTATCCTTTCAGAAAACTGGTTATGGGATTTAACTATACAAATCATTACAATGTCTCTCATACAATTAGTACTTTCAAATTTCACAGTTTCCGTATTACACTTTCATGCTATTTCTGTCAATCACAATGTCATAATTAACTCTGTCAATTACTTTACAATTGCAGTATTACTTCTGCTCTGAACATTGAATTCTGTACCTTTACTGTGTGCTCTGTTCTAGTTGCTACTCTTCTACATACAATTCCACAGAGAATAAGTTGTCCATATGTTTATATTATGTTTGACTGACTTTTAATTTGTAGTACAGTATGTGCAAGAACTTATCACAACTTATTTAATTTTATATTAAGACAACTATTTTTCATCCATACGAGGGTAAGTCATTATTATCCGAAAAAGTAGTTTCCACGAGCTTCCTGATGCCATCATAAAAGAAGGTTCTGAGTTGAGCTGTGAGCCAGGAATGCATGGCTTCTTTCACTGCTTCAACCAAGGCAAATTGACGGCCCCTCAATGTCTGTTTGAGTGGATCAAACAGGTGATAGTCAGAAGGGCAAGATCGGAACTATATGGAGGAAGATACAGTACTTCAAATTTGAGTTTCTGGAGCATTTCAGCAGTGTGGGCAGCTGTATGAGGACTGGCATTGTTGTGCAACAACACAAAACATTTTGACAGCAATCCTCGGCATTTGCTTCGAATTACAGAATTTAGCCTGCAGTAAGCATCTCACTGTTGTACCCTGTTCCCCATAATGTTCCCGTATTGGACCTTGTGCATACCAAAAAACCATAAGCATCAGTTTTCCTGTGGACAGTTGGGTCTAGGACTTTTTCTTGCTTGGCGAATTTTGATGTTTCCATTCCGAACTTTGGCATTTACTCTGCGGCTCATAATGATAGATCCATGTTTCATTTCCAGGAATGATCCCTTCGTTACCATAGTGATTCAAATGTTGCTTGCAGATCTCCAAGTGCATTTGTTTATGCGATTGTGTGAGTTGTTTTTGGACCCATCTTGCACAAACTTTATGAAACCCAAGCCTGTTGTGGATGATTTCATAGGCATAACCATGACTAATTTACACATGATGTGCCACTTCGTCAATAGTTAATTGTCTGTCTAAGAGAATCATTTCACGTGAACACTCAATGGTGTCTTCATTCGTGGCGGTAAGCGGTTGTCCAGCTCCTTCATTGTGTGTTACACTTGTGGACCATTTTGGAATTTTTCAGTCCATTTGTATAAACTCCACTGTGGCAAAACATTGTTCCAGTACTGTAACGAAAGTCTTGAATTTTGGCCCCTGATACGCCTTCCAACCACAAAAAAAAAAGAAAGAAAAAACGGATCACTCAACATTGCTCTTCTTTGGTGCAAGTAGACAGTGGAGCAGCCATGATTAACAGCATAGTAATGTTAATGAAACTAACCTATCAGCCTGAAAATTGCAAAGATATAACAACAAATAGACAAAGCATGTGTCATCAACGTAAAACGACAATACTACCAAAATAAATGAAAATATAGCTAAATTGCGTATAATAATTGATTTACCCTCAAACAACAGGCTATCAATGTTCAGTTTAAACTTCTGCACATAAATAACATCACATAAACATCAGTGAGGTGTATTGCAATCTCCAATATGCATGGAACTGAGGTGTTCATATAATACTGTCCCATTCTGTTATGCTACAGTGTCAACCTGTGATTCGTCTTCTGTATGATATCTTACACACAAGACAGTTATTGGTCTATTTTGACAAACAATGTGAAAATATGTCATGTTAACTAAAATGGTATTTGTATAAAACTAAATTAGAATCAGTAACCAGACAATGGACAGCTGATGATGAGCTACCAACAAGCATTACATTTTCACAAACGCCAGATCTCTTGCATCACACATAAATAGCTTCATCTTGTTCCAACTTACATCATCCATGTGTCCTCAATACAAATGGTGCTGTAGAGTAATAATATGAACTACAAATCTCATTTTAAAAAATTTAATTAATGACATCGCAGTTATTAAAACTTTCAAGGTCACAAACACTTTAAATACATCCACAACAAGCAATAACCATGGTAAGCCATCCATTGCCATGACTAAATTTATCATTGTTAAAAATTTAAAGATTCAAAATACTTCCTACAAAAGCACAAGGATATCAAAAACAGCATGTGAAGCAATGCTGTCAACCAGCAATAGCCCTATAAACAGTAGCACATGAGTGTCAGCTCCTCCTAAGATGTGTAGCGTGTTAGAAACTGTTTCAACAATGAAAAAGTCATTCCCACTGGAAGAGAAAAATAGTTTTACAATTTAATTTCGTAGCTAGAAAGAATACAAAGCACTGAGAAAAAGTAGTAATATGCTATATACCACATTCCAAAAATTTTTTCAATACGTTTGCATGTACACATTTTTTCAAGCAAGTAAATGATGATGTTTAGATGACACTTTTCCTATTTTTTCTGTTCTCGTGAGTGTGAAGAATTGACTGAACTGTGTTAATTAAGAACATTAATTAAGAATTTTATTCTCATTATTAATAGACTCTACTATCAATTGCTTGTTACCTATTGGTTTTACTAAATTCCAAAAAGTTGTAACAAACAGAGAAACCATCACAGTTTCAATTCCTACAATCGGTTCTCAATCAGAATACTAGTAACTTTGGGACCAACATGCAATTAAAAAAGGACATAGTGGAAAATCAGACTTGGTGCAGGAATAAAATGTAAGGGTGATAAGTAAACTCTCAATCCATAGCCTGCTTTAGACAAGAAATTTATTCTTATAAAAGGACCTTAAGTTTATTGAATTTGGAAAGAAGAATTTTCCATACCTCAGAGCAGATGAGTCTTGATATTTCAGTGCTGCGGGCATTCGATGTAGTTGAATGATTCTGTTAAAATGCAGAATACTTTGAACTAACAAGTTGTACCTAAAAAATTTAAAAATGATTATAAATTTCTTGAAAAAATATATTCTATAAGAAAAATTAAAGATCAAATATATTGCAATGTGCATGCACTTTTTTTACCAACCCTGTGTATATATTACTTTAGAAAAACTAATGATCAAATGCACTGAAGCGCCAAAGAAACTGGTATGGGCATGTTTATTTAAATATAGAGTATTGTAAACAGGCAGAATACAACGCTGCAGTTAGCAATGCCTACATAAGACAACAAGTGTCTGGTTCAGTTGTGAGATTGGTTACTGCTGGTATAATAGCAGGTTATCAAGATTTAAGTGAGTTTGAACATGGTGCTATAGTAGGTAGATGAGCAATGGGACACATCATACCTGAGGTAGCGCCAAAGTGGGGCTTTTCCCATACTACCATTTCATGAGTGTACCGTGAATATCAGGAATTCGGTAAAACATCAGATCTCTGGCATTCCTGTGAACTAAAAAGATCCTGCAAGAACAGACCAACGACGAATGAAGAGAATCATCCAATGTGACAGAACCGCAACCCTTCAGGAAATCCTGCAAGAACAGACCAACGACAAATGAAGAGAATCGTTCAATGTGACAGCAGTGCAACCCTTCAGGAAATTGCTGCATATTTCAGTGCTGGGCTATTGACAAGAATCAGACTGTGAATCATTCAATGAAATATGATGGATATGGGCTTTCAGAGCCAAAGGCCCACTCATGTGTTCTTGTGCATGACACACAAAGCCTTATGCCTTACCTTTATCTGTCAACATCACATTGGACTGTTGATGATTGGAAACATGTTGCCTGATCACTCAAGCCTTGTTTCAGATTGTATTGAGTGGATGGATATGTCCAGGTATGGAGACAACCTCGTGAATCCATGGACCCTGCATGTCAGCAGGGGACTCTTCATGCTGGTGGAGACTCTGTAATTGTGTGGGGCATGTGCAGTTGGAGTGATATGGGACGCCTAATATTGCTAGATACAACTCTGACTGGTGACATGCAAGTAAGCTTAGTGTCTGAACACCTTCATCCATTCATGTCTATTGTGCATTTCGACATACTTGGGCAGTTCCACAAGGACAATGTGATAACCCACACATCCATAATTGCTACAGAGTGCCTCCAGGAACACACTTCCACTGGCCACCAAACTCCTGGAAGACATTTCCACCCCCTTGATTTATGGGGATCCCTGCAGGATTCATGGTGTCAGTTCTCTCCAGCACTATTTTAGACATTAGTCAAGTCCATGCCACATCACGTTGTGGCACTTCTGTGTGATCATGGGGGCCCTACTCGATATTATGCAAGTGTACCAGTTTCTTTAGCTTTTCAGTATATATTGCAATGGGTGTGAACTTTTCTTGGTCAGCCCTGCATACAGACTTTCATGAGGGTAGATGCAGAGCGAATTAGTCACTATGCTAAAGCTTTATGCTTCATATGTAACATCCACCCTGTAATGGGGCATCCTCCTCTAGCATTACCTTTCCTCAACAGTAGTTGTTGATACTAGTATTATTTTTCGAATTTTGGACAGTTCAGTATTATCTCAGTTGCTTTTCTGATAACTTTCATATAATTTTATACATGATATGTTATATTTCAAGCTAAAATTTATGTAAAGGAATTACTTTGTAAAATATTTTAGTCACCATATTATAACTGATAAGTCATTCTGAATGAACAGTTAAAATTATTGTTTTTAGAAACATTTGAAATTACAGCCTACTGTCACACTTAAAATTTCTATTATTAATTACCCAATCCTGTACTGTTTACTATGTTTATTTGCGGATTAATTTATGAAGTAATAATCGAAATTAATAATGTAATGGGGACTAGTAGCAAATCATTTGTTAAGAAACCCTTTGGAACACTGTTGTTTCCACAGAGTGTGGGATGTGATGGGATGTGTGTGAGTGTATGATGTGATCGGATGTATTTTTGCATTTTCTGTTAACAATGTAATTTCAGCTTTGTTAATGTGAAAAATTAAAATACTGCAGGATATACTGAAATGTGATAAAAAAATTGCTGCTACAACAATCTTCCAATTCATTACTTCAAACCAATCATGAGGACCTGATACAAGATTTTTAGCTTCAAGAATCAGACCGCTAGACAAGGAGAACTGGAGCGTTCTCAACATGGCAAGCTAAGTAAAGTTGAAAGTTTATTGCAATCTTCACTCCCCTCAGATCTTCATAAAAGGCTTTGTTTATTAATTTTTTGGCCTGGACATTGTTTAATGCAGACAGTAGATGGAAGACACGAAGAAGGGGGGATATTAGAACTCTCACTGTGGAAAATACGATTTATTTTTCAAGAATTTTTGATACTGGGTTAGGAACTGCTTCAGTATTCATTCTAACACAAACTAACCAAACATCTCACAGAAAAATGAGACATATTGTTATTTAGACTCCAGAACACATTGCTGTTAGATTAATAAGTCCAGCAGGAGACAGTAATGCACAAATGTCGTACCCTTTCTGCTAAATCAGAACTGGCAAACTGAGAGAACAAGAAAGTTGTGCACATTCTAATTCATATATTACTTTAACTGGTCATTGTATATTTGCATTCTGTTGTATTAGTTATTTTTCATGTAGGCTTAAGAGACGGGTCTCTCAATATGGGTAAAAATAAACGATATTCATTATATCTAAGTGTTATGCGACAAAATCTTTTAACACTGTGGGAAATTTTAGTATTGGTCAGTTAATAGGATCTGAATAAGTTAAAAGTATCGGAGATTATTGAGAGTTTCAGAGGGAGCATTAGACAGTATTTAAGTAGCACAGGGGAAATAAGTGCAGTTGAAGTTGAATGGGCAAATTTAAGAGATGAAATAGTGAAGGCAGCAGAGGATACAATAGGTACAGCAGAAATCCTTGGACAACACAAGAGATACTGAATTTAATTGATGACAGGAGTAACTGTAAAATGAATTCAACAAAGCAAATAGAATAACAATGGTGTAAAAAATAGGTTGACATGAAGTGCAAAATGGCTAGACAAGAATGGCTAGAGAAAATATGTAATGGTTTAGAAGCATATTTCACTAGGGGAAAGATAGATACTGCTTACAGGAAACTTAAAGAGACATTTGGAGAAAAGCGAAGCAGTTGTATGAATATCAAAAGCTCACATGGCAAACCAGTACTAGGCAAAGAAGGGAAGCTCAAAGACGAAAGAGTTATATAGAGGGCCTATGCAACGGAGATGAATTTGTAGGCAGTATTACAGTAATGAAAGAGTATGTAGATGAAGATGAGTAGGGTGATATGATATTGTGAAAGGAATTTGGCAGATATCTGAAGGACCTAAGTTGAAACAAGGCTCTGGGAGTAGACAACATTCTGTCAGAGCTACTGAGCCAGCTATCACAACACTCTTCCATCTGTTGTGCAAGATGTATGAGATATGCAAAACATCCTCAGACTTCAAGAAGAATGTAATAATTCCAATTCCAAAGAAAACAGTTGTTGACAAATGTGATTATTAGCAAACTATGAGTTTAAAAGGTCATAGCTGCAAAGTACCAACATGAAGTGATTACAAAAGAATGGAAAAATTGTTAGAAACCAACCTCAGGGAATGTCAGTTTGATTTATAGAGAAATGTAGGAACACACAAGGCGATACTGACTCTATACCTTATCTCAGAAGATAGATTAAGGAGAGACAAACCTATGTTTATATAATTTTTTATATGTTTATTTATTACCAATTCACCATGTGTACCATGCAATTGACTTCATCAAAATACATTCTACATATTCATAAAGCTGTAGTGGATACTAATTTTTACATTATACATTATGCATATACATACGTTTTTTTAGTAGTTAGTGATTTTTACATTGTACTAACATCATCACTTTACATATACATATAAATACATAAACTTGTTACTAATCAGAAGATTTTAGTAATAATCACTATACAGTTTACATCCAAGAATTAATTACACAGTTTTACACATTTAGTTAATAATAGCTACACTGTTTCTTTGTTTATTTCATTCAAGAATTAATTATACAGCTTTATACATTTAGTTTCCTTGTATATACATTCCTTCAATATTACTCCCAAGATATTCTTCAACTGAGTAGTAAGCTTTATGTGTCTAATACCTCCTCAAATCTAAAGAGAGTGAGGGTTTTGACTGATTGTGGCACTTTATTATATAACTTTAGACTTATGTGTTTGTGACTGTTGTATGTCAGTAACAGCCCAGAGTATGGTATATCAAACATGCAGTTGTTTCTAGTGCTGTGCAAATGTAAATTCATTCTCTGTGTAAATTGCTATATATTTTCCTTTACATATCTTAAGCAGTTATACATTTAGAGACTTGGGAGGGTCATTATGTTTAATAGGTTGAAGTGCTCCTTACAGGCTTCTCTTGGACCCAATCCTTGTATACATGTAATTGCTGTTCTTTGCCATTTCAATACACAGTTTGTGCCTGTTAAATTACCCCATAACAGAATCCCATATTGTAGCTGTGACTGAAAGAATGTGTAGTAGCAAAACATCAAAAAACTTTTACTGACAGTATATCTTAGTTTATACATGAGGAATATCAAGTATGCAAGTTTGCCTGTCAGATAGCTTATATCATCATTCCATGAAAGCCTTTGGTCTACTTTTAGTCCCAATAGTTACACATTGTGATTCTCTTCTTTCCGTACCTTCAGATTAAAATAAATTTCCTGCATTTTTGTTAAGTTTATACATAACTAATAGACAATATACCACACCCTACATTTTTCAAGAAGTTCATTATATTTGTTCACCACCTCTTACATACTCTCACCTGCCGATATCATGGTCATATCATCAGCATATAAGACATTTTTGCACGCTACATAGTTTGAGAAGTCATTAACATACACAATAAAGAGAAACCGACCAGGAACAAAACCCTGTGGAATTGCTCTCTTAATTTTCATTAGTTATGATCTTCCATTGTTCACTTACACTAGCTGTTGACTGTTATTTAGGTATGGTTTAATCAAATTAAGTGGTTTTATTTATTTATTTATTTATTTTGATCCAACATCAACTGATTACAAAAAAAGGTTTTTTTTGTTCCAATCTTCTGGATAAGTCAGAGCCTTACTTACTATGGTTACATATTATTGGCTGGCACTTTTATCTACACAACTTTTTCTAAATTTAGTTCAGAGAACAGAGTTACATATATGGACTATACATTAAAAAATTGTTATTGCCATACTTAGATTAAGGAATATACAGTTTCTAACACAGTATTCATAACTGACATTCAAATATTTACAGTTTGTGACACAGTGTAAGATATGAGATTTCACATATTTTTAGATAGATGGTCTTCCATCATACGAGTGTACTAAATCTAGAAACTCATCTATTGAATATACTGGATTCTTTAGGAGCCATAATTTTAATTTCATTTTTAGTTCTGTAATGGGTAATTTGGAGATATTAGGATGGAAGCAATTCAGTAGTTTTATGCCTGCATAGTGAGGGCTTTTCTCATAAAGTGTTGTTCTATGAGAGATGATGTGGTTTGTCTACAATACCATAATATTCAAATTTTTTAACAATTATCTTATGTGATACTGAATCAGATGCTTTGCTCAAGTCTATGAGTGTTGCACAGGTGGTCAGTTTCCTTTCAAAAGCATTGTGAATTTCAGTTATCAGGCCACTGATTAGTTCTAAATACAAAGTGGCTCCCATTAAGTAATTTATTTCTCTAAATATACATGTAAATCCGTGTGTGTGAACAGCTCTTTATGATTTTGGCCAATATTGGGACAACTGATACAGGTCTATAGTTATCTGATAGTTGTCTGTCACCCTTTTTGTATGTGGGGAGTGTAACCATAATTTCAATGCAATCAGGGAAAATGCCATCATCAAGAATTTTATTTGCAGAATATAGTAGAGGAGTTCTAATTTCCTTAATTATAGCCTTTATTACAAAGTTACTAAATCCATAGTAGTCTTCTGTTCTAGAGTTGTTCAGCATGTTTACAGAGTTATTTATATCCGCAAGCAGTTATTGTACTCCAGTTAAATCTTTTATCTGTTTTATTCTGTGATTGCAAAAGAAAAGCTTCTGTATCAATCAAATAATCACTTTTTGGTAAATAGGCATTTACTGAATTCTTATTTTCTTGACTGCCTTCAATTTTGTCCTTCAGCATGAGTAAAAGGATTCTAATTTCATTCAGGTGTGGGGTGTACCACTTTTTTGTATGCTGCAGTTCATGCTTATTGCTAGGGTGACATCTCTTAGTAATAAGAGGACAGTTACTGTCTAATGTATATTTTATATTGCATTTATGTCTTTGCCAATGGTTAGTATTCTGGCCCATCCTGTTCTACTCAGTTCATCTATCATTATTTGAGTGTTCTCTTCCTTGAGAGCTCTATATCTAATTAGCATCCTGGTACCACCAAGTTGTAATGACACATTCCTATGCAGAGACATACAATATCTTAAAAGCTGCGCCAAAGATAAATTGAAAGGCATGTTATATTATAATCTTTGTAAAGTTCACATTGGATTCTTTTTTGTTTCATACTCCAAGGAGCTAAGGGACACTTTCGATTTTGCCTTGTGGAGGATGGACGTGATTTTTGGACTGTGCGGAAAGGCAGCCATGTAGTTAGTAATTATGGTTTGTGCAACGAGCACAGCAAGTCTTATTGTGTTGTGAATAAAAAATAGTTAAAAGTATCGAAGTGTTACGAAAATTATTTATAGCGACGTAGCATTGTATTCCTTGGTTTCCACCGTCTTCGTGAAGTGAACCGATGCCGACTCATGATGGTACACACGGTCAACAAAGAGAAGAACATCGATGGCGACTAATGAATTAATATTGTGGCAGAAGGACTAATTCTACGTCTAAGGTGAGAACTCTGATTAAATCAACAATGACGTGGAATTTAAAATGTAAAATGTTTTTTATTTATTTCGCCACACTGGCGACTGTGACAGGACAGTGCTGGTGGAACAAAGAGTAAGTACTTCATTGTTGTACTACAAATGTACTTGTACTAATTACTGTTTCTCTGTTACATGACGCACATGGAAAATGACGAATAAGGTGAAACAATATTAACTGTATAAACGGTTGGCACAATAACCAGAAGGAACAAGGACACGGATTTACAAACCTAACGTAATCGTGAGTGACGCAGCTCAGCCGTAATTAAGGTAGGAAAGCGCAAACGCATGCAGTGGCTGCACCTGGCTTAGCTCCACTTCAAGCAGAACCTTTTCCTTTCCATATTAAAATTCTGGTAGTGTTTGTGGCAACACACAATTACACTTTGATAATTACTTTTTTATGTTCAACAATCGCAGAATTAGAAGAAGTAGTGCGCCATCTTGTAAATTTCCGACGCGCTATAAATAACAATCGCGAGATATTTTTATTAATTCAACTGCGAGAGAGTTTAAAGATTTAGATTCAGTAAAGTACAGATAAAAACAATATCTTCACAATGGAATCGGAGAATTTTAATTTGACAAATGTTCATGGACACGTCACCGATTCTGACAATAGTGACGTAAATGATGACGCAATTAGTTTTTCAGCACAACATAATGTAGAAGTAAATACAATTCAATTGCACTACACAGGGATTAACAATAACGAACCACTTGCAAATGAAACCTTGTACACAGTAGATGAAGCATCGATTACCAGATCAGATGAAAATATTTCGCGTGAAATCAGTGAAACTAGCCCGGTTTCGATTCAATCAGACCGTGGCAGAGAAACAATGGCAACAAATAATGGCATAAATACAAACACACAAGCTTCGTCAGTTACGCTTGAGGCACTATATAGTCTGATGTCAAACGTGAGCGAGCAATTATCTGATTTAAAGATCAGTCACAACACAACGAACACAAAACTGGCGAATCTAGAGATCAGTCACAACACAACGAACACAAAACTGGCGAATCTAGAGATCAGTCACAACACAACGAACACAAAACTGGCGAATCTAGAAATCAGCCACAACATGACAAACACAAAATTGTCAAACATGGAAATTGGGTTCCAACAGCAGTTTTCAAGTGTAAACACGCAATTTGAAAACATGCACAGACATTTCGATCAACGCTTAAATAAACTCACCAATGAAATCGATCAAAAGATCGAAGACAAAGTCATTAAAACAGTCAACAGTGTATACAATGTATTGGCAAATGATTTAGAAAAGAAATTCTCAGATCTTACAAACAAACAGGAACAGGAACTGTCAGAAATAGTAGAAACACACAATCAAACACAAACCGTACAAAAAGAAATACATGAAAACGTACAGGCTATTCAATTAAATTTAACAAGAGTACAGTCCGCATGTGAAGAAATACCTGACCAGGTTAATAAAGTTAACGAAGAAGTCAGTTTTCTGAAACAGGAGACTCGACGTATCAACGCGGACATTATCAAATTAAATGAAACTTTAGAAAACGGTAATGTAAATGAATCAATAACTGACCGGGAAACAAAACTTTTTGAAAAATTAGGTAATGAAATCAAAGTAGCCGAGGACAGAATACGCAAGGAAATTGCTGGTAGACTGAATGTTTCAAATGACTTGCCTACGTCAAGCAATAGGCGGCGCGACACTTATTCGCCCGTGCCAGATTACGATGTCAATAACGCAAAACATCACGCGCCCAGTCCGGCGTATGTGCACGCACCGGCACAGGCAAACAATGGCTATTCGCCAAACGCGGTGCTGCAACAGGCAGTAGGCGTGTCGCCTTGCATCTCGACGATTCTAGTCGATGAGAGCCTGTTGAAACATAGACAGTTTCCAGTTTTCTCCACAGAATCCAGAAAAACTCATCCAGTCGTATTTGTAAGAGCATTTAAAAATGTCTTACCAAGAAACTGGACTGAGGCACAGAAGATTAGATATGTAGTAGGCTTCACACAAGGCGACGCACTTTTGTGGGCCACAGACATGGCTGAACAGTGCGTCACCTACGAACAATTTGAACGGGCTTTCTTGGAGAAATATTGGTCTGCTGGGGTCCAAGAAAGACTGCGACGTGAGGTATTCAACCCACAACCGTTCAACCTCAAAAACGGCGGGTTGAGAAAGTATTTCGAAAAGTATTTGAATAAGACGCGCTTTTGGAACAATCCAATACCGCACGTAGATGTTCTCAAAATTCTGAAAAACAGACTACCCGCGAACTTACGCGAAAAATTGGTAACCATACCGGAGAACGACCTTGAATACTTTCTTTCCGTGCTTGACTCAATTGATCTAATATACGAAGAAGAGCCGAGCACAAGTAATCGAAATGAATATTCCGGAACAAATCAAAACAACGGTAACGGATATCATTTTAATGGCAGTGGACAAAACCCACACAGTTGGCATCCGTATGCGACAAGGCCGAATAATGGAACCTGGAATTACGGAAATCGGAGGAATTCGGCGCCACAGAGACGTGAAGACCGAAGGTATAGTACAGATTACGGTCCACGCCGGTATGGAAATGATAGAAATCACGTGAATGATTGGTCAGGCCCGCGTGATGAAAGGCGGCACACAAATGAAAATTACAATAGTTACAGTAATAGCAATGACAGACCAAGGAGGAATAGCGACGGCCGGTCGCAAGAAAATGTTGCACGCAGCGGTCCGGAAACTAATTGGCGACAGAATAACCACTCAGTACACTTCGTAGAGGTAACGGACAGTACTGAAGCAACGCCGTTGTCTCCCCCGGTAAACAACAATCGGTCGCAATGAGCCCCCACCGGCCGACCGGTTTGACAACAGGGGGCACAAACAAGCACACATTACATCTTGAACAATTATTTTTAAGATATGATCAGGACGCTACCGTAGTAGATGATCTATGTGAAGAAGAGATGAAAGCACCGGACAAGGCAAGTGACCTCGTGCAGGCTGTAATATCAACAAAAAGATAAGAAAGGTTACAGAATTTAACATTGGACAGGAAGTACTATTACGTACCCATCCAAAATCCTCAAAAATTAAGGCATTAAACAAAAAGTGGCAGTTGTTGTATGATGGCCCTTTCGTTATAATAGACAAACCTCACCCAGGATGTTATCTGTTAGGTAACACACGAACGGGCAAGGTGAAAGGGTTATACCCCCACAAGGATATCAAGGAATTTTTTCATTAAAGGTTATATGTTATTTTAGCAAAATTGAAATTACACAACCTTGGATCACACAGTAAAATTGCTGTCATTAACCTAAGAAACTTGCGAACAACTGGGGGCATATGCCAGCTTAAAAACGCATATTTAACCAAACCTAATGAAACATGTGTTACTGTGAGTCTTAACACTATAAAATAAACCATACGGTACTTTTGTAGTCTAACTCAGTTATTTAAGAGAGGGGAACAAAGACAAATTACCGCGAAGGTCAGAGTTTGTTCGCTTGAGACGAGCAACAAACCACACGTCGAAGTTGCAATCCAACGCTCCGCTAATGAGCACGTGATAGCTGCATGTCAAGACGAGGTCATTGGCCGCGCTGTAGGCAGCAAGCCGGGGAGAAATCTTCCCCCCTTCCCTGTCCGATCAGCTGAGCGTATACAAAGAGCGAAAGTGCATGCGCAGTAGAGTCCAGGCGACGCGTGACTCGTATAACATAATGGCGGCTATCACGAATAATGTTCACCAACAATGCAGAGTTTTCCCCGCGCTGCAGTCCAGTCGTGGTACGTAAGCGCGCATGCGCGGAACGTTTAAAAGTTTTGAGACCATGCTTACTATGAGACACAGAGACGAAATCCATTCAAAAACAAGAAAGAAAACGGTACACAAGTCTTGTAAATAGTAACTTAGAAAATTTAATTATAAGCTCGTATTACGTAATAAAAGTGAACATACAAGTACATACTGGTCATGGACGGTATTGTAATATTATATTATACTGAGTAAAAATCTTAGCTTGTACGGAAGGAGAAAGAAAATAGAAAAAATAAATAAATAAATAAATAATGCAGATATATAACCGGAAGAAAGGCTATGTACACGAGAACAACACACAATTACATATAGGGAAAAAGCAGCAAAGAGGAAATCAAAGAGATAACGCATACATTTACATTACACAGTAGCTAGCGATTTTCAGAATGAACAACAAGGTAAACGCGGGAATTTTTGTAACTAAGGAAAAGAATGACACAAGCTTTAAAATAGGAAAATAATAAACAGATCTATGCAGCGTGAGTAATGAACTCAATCGCTCTCAAAACAAATACCTAGGATTTATAGAGAGAGAAACACATTAACGTTAGGAAACACCTAAAGCACTCAGCAAACAACTTTGTAGAATATGTAAGCTATACACGAGGTTACATGTACGAAAGCTAAAGTGTAAAGGAGGAAAATATGGAATGATTGCGCATTAATGGACCGTAAGGCAGTTATGTATGTAAGAAGAAATATTTAGTTGTAAGTATTATTAGTATAAGGGACGATGCTCAGCACACCCTGAATTATTTTGGAATATCGAGGGAATGGTGCAGGGTACCGAAAAAGGGCCCCACCAGCAAAGTGTATATTGTAGTGATAGATGTTTTTTGTGTGTATAAACGTATGTATGAATGTGTGGAAGGCGAAAGAAGCTCTGTACATGTACGAAACCTAAACAACATAGAAGTGTTTAAGGACAATTAAACTCTAAGACAACCTCGTATAAACATGTATACCTAACGTCAAGAAATAACTTAAGTAAAACCGCAAGACTCTACGAGTTTACGAGAAAATACGAAAAACCTGATACCCAGTGCAACATTAGCGATTCTTCACTCATATATGCAGAAGGAAGATATGAATTACTTTACACACTTGAAATATGAAATGATAAATCATGTCAAAATTATATCTTTCATACATATAACTATTTACAGTCACAAAGAATGAAAATGATATCGTCGCTATACGAGAAACAGGTAAGTAGTGTGATCGACGACCTGTAAGCAAAGGAATCGTCTATAAAATGAATTATGAACAAAAAAACGTCATACAGAATATCATGCTGCACTGAAGCTATGAAAGTCTGATTATTCGTGTACATAGATTTTCATGACAACCGATGCATTAAAATGTCTGTATTTTTTTCTCCCATGATAACACAAGAGGCCTATAAGCGCACTTTAATTGAAGATGATACACGCACACAAGGGCGGGCCGCTATTATGAAACACTGTACATATTAATAGTAGCTATACCCTGAACTTCAAGATTTTATGTTTATATGTCTATGTTAATGTAGGAAATTTTATTAGAGGTAATGATTTACAAGCACACCAGAACGTGCTTAAGCACAAAACACTGTACATATTAGGTTATGCTGCATATAAATGATTATTTCGTGCATTTTCAGATTTTATAGGTAAAAACCGTAGCATACACGTAGTCGTTGCCATTACCCTAAGTAGAAGGTAGAAAATTCCCTTCCCGAGCTGTAGTGGTGCGGCTACAGGTGTATTCTCTGCATGCTGATGCATGTCGTTGCGTATGAAGAATATGTAACGAAGGTAAACCTTAACATATACTAGAGTTCAAGAAGGAAAACAAAGGACTTGTTCCTTCTAACTGATTAATGGAAAAATGTGTGTGTGTCAGTAAAATCCAAGACGAAGAAGCCACTTCGAGTGGTCAAAAATTTTTCAATTTTCGTTGTAGTTTTTTCCTGTAATTAATGTAACCAATGTATTGTATGTGTTATTTGATGTTCAATTGTATGTGATGTATTTTGTATTTCATGCTAAGTCCCGTGACTTACAATTTTGTGAATACTTATGTACATTGACCAGAAGTATTGAGGGAAATGAATCTCGGTACAATAGGTAAAAGGGGTTAATGCGAAGAAAAAAGTGAAGTGAAAAGGAAGTTTCGATCGCAATACTCGCGGTTAAAGTGGTGTGTGTAGAAATTAAAATTGTGCAAAGTAGTGCTACATTGCAAGTGTCAGCGAGCCTAAGCAAGTGACATCGAAAATTGAAGTTGGTATCGTCAAACGACCCATGGCGTCACAATAAGAAAAGACAATGCCAAACAAGTTTGACATGGTACGCATCTTACCAGGAGCTGCATCGACAGGGTCGTCCTCCGCCTCGCACATAGTGTGGTGTGTTCTTCGGGGCACATATTCCAATGTACCTCGTCGTATCCAGTCTAAGTACTGGAAGGAACTACAAAAAACACGCATACTGAGGTTCGGAAGTCTCGACGGTACCCGCATGTCGGTGTATATTCAGTGCACTGGCGCGCGCATTCAACCAACGTCGCCTGCTAACGGACGACCAAACAATCAGGCGCGCGTATCACACGCCCATATTCAACACTGCGGATAGCGAACAAAGCTCGTCGTCCCAGAATAAATACAGAAAGCAAGACAAGGACTTAATTTTCACCTCTGATGAGGAAGGAAACATTTGCATGTAACGTTGTATTCACTGTATATTTTATTGTACAAACTTTACTACATGATGTCATTTTCTCAGTATTAACCAGAACTTTGTATATTAGGATTAAGGTTTGTAAATATCAGCATAAGTATACCAAAAAACTGACACACACTCAGAAATACCAAAGAATTTACAGTGCCATGAAAATGAGACAATAAAAATGAAGTTTGTAAATAAAAGACCCCAAACCTATCAATTGCAAGGTCGACTACTGTATCCTGTCAATCAAATAAAAATTTCTAGTGACAGTATACAGTAGGGGGGCAGTTGTAATGACACATTCCTCTGCAGAGACATACAATATCTTAAAAGCTGCGCCAAAGATAAATTGAAAGGCATGTTATATTATAATCTTTGTAAAGTTCACATTGGATTCTTTTTTGTTTCATACTCCAAGGAGCTAAGGGACACTTTCGATTGTTGCCTTGTGGAGGATGGACGTGATTTTTGGACTGTGCGGAAAGGCAGCCATGTAGTTTGTAACTATGGTTTGTGCGACGAGCACAGCAAGTCTTATTGTGTTGTGAATAAAAAATAGTTAAAAGTATCGAAGTGTTACGAAAATTATTTGTAGCGACGTAGCATTGTATTCCTTGGTTTCCACCGTCTTCGTGAAGTGAACCGATGCCGACTCATGATGGTACACACGGTCAACAAAGAGAAGAACATCGATGGCGACTAATGAATTAATATTGTGGCAGAAGGACTAATTCTACGTCTAAGGTGAGAACTCTGATTAAATCAACAATGACGTGGAATTTAAAATGTAAAATGTTTTTTATTTATTTCGCCACAAAGTGTCACATTTCCAGTTTTGAGTCATATGCCATCATGGTTAGATTGTCCTAATTTATGGTATCCCACTCTAGTTGATTCCTACACACATTTCTAATTATACTGTCAAAGCATCCCTGCATTATGATTGATTTTTCATCTAAGCAGTAGTATTTCATTGATCTTAAGATATTTAGGATGTGTACCACAATTTTTCTCTTTACTCTTACATCTAAATTAAGGTCTGCTGTGATAAATGTTTTATATTGCTTATATTTTGCACTCAGTAAGATTAATTCAGAGAGTTTTTCTGCAAATATCTCCTCACCAGAAGCTTGTGGTTGGTAAACTGTTGCAATAATGAGTTTCTGAGTGTGTATATTGAAGGAAGACGCTTCAATGAGTCCTTCAACAGACAGGCTTGTGAGGCCTATGAATAATTTAGATTCAAATTATTGTTGATATAAATGGTCACTTGGCCATGGGCATTGTTTCGTCTACAATAGCTTGTTGCCAGTGAGAAGCCAAATGGTACAAATAAACTTATTTCTGCACTTTTAATCCAATGTTCTTTCACACAGGGACTGCCACACTTAATTTCCTCTGACCAGTACTGTAGTTCACTGACTTTGTTTCTTAAGAATTGTTCATTTATATGCAACAGAAGTAGCTCATTTTTTCGTGCAAGGTGGTACATTGCCTACCTCCTACATTATTCAGTCTGTACATTGAGCAAGCAGTAAAAGAAACAAAAAAAAGTTTGGAGTAGGAATTAGAGTTCAGGGTGAGGAGATAAAAAATCCTTGAGGTTTGTCAAAGACATTGTAATTCTGTCAGAGACAGCAGAGGTCTTGGAAGAGCAGTTGAATAGAATTGATAGTATTTTGAAAGGAGGATATAAGATGAATATCAACAAAATCAAAACAAGGATAATACAATGTAGTCAAATTAAATCATGTGATGCTGAGGGAACTAGATTAGGAAACAAGACACTTAAAGTAGTGAATGAGTTTAGCTATTTGGGCAGAAAAATAACTAATGATGGCTGAAGTAAAGAGGACACAAAACGTAGACAGTCAATGATGAAATTTTTAATATCGTATGTAGACTTACGTCTTAGGAAAAGTTTTCTGACGATATTTGTCTCAAATGTAGCCATGTATGGAAATGAAACATGGAGAACAAACAGTTTAGACAACAAGAGAATAGAAGGTTTTGAAACATGGTACTGTAGAATGCTGAAGATTGGATGGGTAGATCATGTAAGTAATGAGGACATGCTGAACAGAACAGGGGAGAGAAGAAATCTTCGGGATAACTTGACTAAAAGCACGGCTCAGTTGATAGGACACATTCTGTGACATAAATGTATCACTAATTTAGTAACGGAGGAAATTGGGGCGGGGAGGGGCGGGGGGGACGGGTAAAAATCATAGAGGGAGACCAAGAAATGAATGCAATAAGCAGATTCAGAAGGATCTAGGTTAGGGTTGCAGTAGTTGCTTGGAGATGAAGAGGCTTGTACAAGACAGAGCAGCTTGGAGAGCCACACGAAAACAGTAATAACAACACACAGAAACCCTTTATCCTTTAAGAGCTTATACAGATAAGATTTTCAGCTGAATAGAACAAAATATCTAAACTGAAAGTTCTTTAATTCAATCTCTAATTACCCATGATACATTTCTGATGCTATGACAGGTTGTTGAAAACTTGGGTACCCATGTATTTGACATTTTCTGTATTCATGTTCAGCCCTTGAAGTCTTTGAAGAGGTGGTTTCTATCCTTGTATTATATTAGTTTTTACAGTATTTTTCCAGAAAAGAGAAACAATGGTATCAACTTAGGACTTTAATGAATATGGTAGTCAAAATAACTAGTTATTTTTATTACCTCTCAGCAAGATGTTCTACAAGTAACACCAGGTACAATTTCTGAAAGAAGCTTCCCTATTCCGAAAAGATTAAACCTGAAGTTCAGTTTTTTTCCCAACTCATTACTGAATAGATATTTACTGAATAAACTGTTTATTCTGTTTTTAAATCAGATATACAAACATTAAAGGTTTTGGGTTTGCAATTAAGACTGTGATATATCTGCTACCTAAAAAACGTAACACTACTCATTTGTTTTGTTTCATTGTCTGAATGTTCTATTTTTGCACCTTGTGGAGTTCTAATTATAGTATCCAAATGTATGTGCTGAATCTTGCCAACAGTTAACAATATTCCTTTTGCCTTGAACTTGTACTTCTGTTCCCTTGTAGTAGATGAGGGAGTAATAGCACCAACACAAATTAACTTATTGAACACAATTCTATTTACAAATGTGAAATATGCTGGAACATAGTATATAAGCCACAAAGTATGCAAAAGCAAAAGTGAAGTTGAACCAAAGAATCTGTTCCGTCACAGCACAAAGGTATTGTTTGAGTGGTCAATAGTCACCACAAACTGTTGACACTTACAAATATTCACAAACATTTGAGCCAACTTTGATTACTTTTGTAGGTTGCCTTCATTAGTGTGCCTACTGGTGGTTTTTAGTTGCTACTTTACCTCTACTGTTGCGTACCTGCCTATCTAACTGAAAGTGACTGACTGTCTTGAAATACTGTGTGTTGACGGGATGACGGTACCAATAACATATGGTATAAAACACATAATACTAACAATATTTCACATCAGTTTTTATGAGATATCATCAGTGGATTTGGTGGAAGCTATATATGGATGGTGTCTGAGACAGTCAGCACTTCCCACTGTTATTTTGTCTAAAACTGACATAGTGAGACCGTGGCTGTGTACAATTAATGTAGGTTGCTTCTTACAAAGAAGAAGACAACAACCAGCCACTATTAAAACTGCTATTTATTTAAGTAAACAGCGCCATAACGGGTTTCGAACTGGCAAGTTCATCATCAGACGGCTGCTCACATGATTTGCAAGTGTATCTTGCAAATCATGTGAACAGCCGTCTGATGATGAACTTGCCAGTTCGAAACCAGTTACGACACTATTTACTTAAATAAACAGCAGTATTAATAGTGGCTGTTTCCTGTCTTCTTCTTTGTAAGAATCAACCTACATTACTTCCCATTGTCTTTCTGTGGTAAGTGGCTACCTGAATATAAGTTGATCTTTCTACTGATGCATTCAACATTTTCTGCCACAACTGACTAATTATACTGTTTATATATTACTCATATTCTGCTGTAAATGTATTGACAGGAAGACTTGTCTCACCGATGTAGATCAGTTCTCAGTCAAGTTTGTAGATTCCAGGCATGTGAAGCTTACCAAAAGCTACGTTTTCAACCTTATGGGGAGAGACTCAGTAGTATGTAAAAAGAAGCAACCCAAAAACACACGGAGTCATCCTGCTGAATGTTGCCTGATCATTGTTAGGTTCATTGAATCAACCTCAGACATGTGCCCAGGAGAATTTTATTGAGGTATAATACAATATTTATGCAGGTCACAAACAACATTAGAACTATAATAGGACCCTGTGATACATTATACCCTGAAGAGCCGAAGTAACTGCTACACCTGCCTAATAAGGTGTTGGACCCCTGCGAACAAACAAAAATGCTGCAACATGACATAGCATGGACTCAACTAATGTCTGAAGTAGTTCTGGAGGGAAATGACACCATGAATCCTGCAGGGCCGTCCATATATAACTGTAAAAAGGGGTGGAGATCTCTTCTGAACAGCACATTGCAAGGCATTCCAGGTATGCTTAATAATGTTCATGTCTGGGGGTTTGGTGGCCATCAGGAATGTTTAAACTAAGAAGAGTGTTCCTGGAGCCACTCCATAGCGATTCTGGATGTATGGGTGTTGCATTGTCCTGCTGGAATTGCCGAAGCGCGTCGGAATGCACAATGCACAATGGACATGAAGGGATGCAGGATGTCAGACAGGATGCTTACTTATGTGTCACCTTCAGAGTCGTACCTAGATGTATTAGGGTCCCCATATCACTGCAACCTCACACGACCCACACCGTTACAGAGTCTCCACCAGCTTGAAGAGTCCCCTAAAGACATGCAGGGTCTGTGGACTCATGAGGTTGTCTCCATGGCCGCACACATCCATCCACTCATTACAATTTGAAACAAGGCTCATCTGACCAGGGAACAGGTTTCCAGTCATCAAGAGTCCAGTGTCGGTGTTGGTGGACCGAGGCAAGGTGTAAGGCTTTGTGTCACGCAGTCATCAAGGTTACACTAGTGGGCCTTTGGCTCCAAAAGCCCATATCGATGATGTTTCAGTGAATGGTTCACATGCTGACACTTTCTGATGGCCCAGCATTGAAATATGTAGCAATTTGCATTTCTGTCACGTTGCACAACTCTCTTCAATTGTCGTTGACCTCATTCTTAGAGGATCTTTTCCTCACTGCAGCGATATCAGAGATTTGCTATATTACTGGAGTCCTGATGTTCACAGTTAGTGCCTGAAATGGTCGTATGTGAAAATCCCCACTTCTTTGCTTGTGCACCAACTATAACACAAAGTTCAAACTCACTTAAATCGTGATAACCAGTCATTGTAGCAGCAGTAACCAATCTGACAACTACGCCAGACACTTGTTGTCTTATATAGGTGCTGCCTACTGCAGCACCATATTTTGCCTGTTTACATATTTCTGTATTTGAATATGCATGCCTACACCAGTTCCTTTAATGGTTCAGTGCATCTTATTATTTTAATCTTGGAACAATTAGTGATACCCAGTTGACTGGGAACTGATAAACCATATGTGTAACTGTGTCCGCATATAGCAGGTGGCTATAATTAAACTGACAGTGTTCCAGTTGAGACAGTGCAAGACATATACACTGCTGGATGCAAACCACTATCCTCTTCGTTCCAGTGGTCCACAAATGAGGACCTACGTTTGTTATTTTTTTCTCCGCAAATGCGTGTATTTTTCTGCTTACAGACCATTGGTCCACCAGCGTGGACCTTCTATTTCTCAGTTTCAACACGAGAGCGCAGCATCTTGGGAGGAACAACTGATGTATTTGTTTACAGCTGGTTGTGCACTCAAAATGGCTGCTACTAGAAGTTGCAAACGTATGTAAATAATTATAATGCTCAAATATTAGTCTAAAATGCTGTGATTTTTTTCTACAGTGTGTAACTCTTCTAGATGTTGAGAGTTAGTTTCGATTTGAATATATTTTGTTTATTACTATGAAATAACGCATTTTCTGAAGGTCCTCATATGTGCACCTCAGGTCATAATATGAATTTGCTGACTTCAATTTCGTCTTCGACAGTAGAGTACTGAAGTAACTCTCCTTTTTATACTTTACAGATTTGAAGCGTTTCTGAACGACAGTAATGCAGAATTATCAGATGGGGAAGATGACGAATTTTCATTTTTGACTGACTGGAGATTTTCCTGCTGAACCCGAAGCCAATGATGAAGATAAAGCAACAGTAGATGAGACTGTGGATTCTTCTGAAGAATTAGACGATGGAAATGGTAAGTTCAATCCAAATAGTAATGATAAATAATATTATAAATTATGTAGCGAACTTACTCATGTTTTTTTCTTACAATTTTGTTTATTTGTAGATCCCCAAGACGAAATTCTTGTTTCACAACATCTGCTAGTGCGATCTATGAAGTGGAGGAAGAAAGAAATGCCGTATTCGGATCATTGTGAAAGCTAAATCCATCTTCCAGATTATGAAGAAGAGAAAGGAAGTTTTGAATCTTTCTTGGAATACCTTCCTCTGACATTCTGGGAAGAACATGCACAACAAACCAATTTGTATTCAGTTCAAGAACGACAACACCAGTGGAGAAGAAATGTTGCAAGTAGCTGGAATACATGTTGTTATGGGAGTTCTGGGCTATGCACAAAGTAAGCTGTACTGGCAGCAAGATACTCAGGTTCCAGTTATTGCTAAGTGTATGACAAGAGACCGTTTCTATGAACTGAGAAATTATATGCATTTTGTGGATAACACAAGTGAGCACAATGAGAAGCTTTGGAAGGTAAAACCTTTTCTTGACTGTGTGCAGAAGAAGTGTCTGACCCTTCCAAGATCACATCATCTTTCCGTTGACGAACAGATGGTGCCCTTTTCTGGTAAATGTGGCTTTGTGACTTACGTACCATCAAAACCTAATCCATTAGGTTTAAAATGCTTCATTCTGGCTGCACCTGATGGCCTTGTGTTGGACTTCATGTTTTATAATGGGTCAGGTACTGTGTCAGCTGAAGATATAAAAGAATATGGTCTCGGTGCAGCAGTTGTTAAGATGATGACAGAAAGTGTTCCTAGAGACAACCAGCATTGTGTATATACTGATAGATTTTTCACAAATGTAAAATCTGTAGACATGTTGCTGGGAAGGAAAATTTATCAGACAGGTACAGTTATGAAAAACAGATTGGGTCCAATAGTGAAAAAATTGAAAAATGACAGGCTATTTTAATGGGGGGGAATGGGAAGAATGGGTTACAGAAGATGATAAAATTTGTCTTATTAAGTGAAAGACAATAAAAGTGTCGTAATACTCTCATCATGGGTTGGAAGCAGCCCTCCAACCACATATAAGAGGAGGTCAAGAGAACATAAAAAGAAGATAGATGTTCCTCAGCCAGTGGAAATGAAGCTTTACAATGAAAACATGGGAGGTGTTGATCTCTGTGATAGATTTTTGTCATATTACAGATGCTACATTCGCACATCAAAATGGCCTGTAAGAATGTTTAATCATTTTATAGATCTTGTGATTGTCAATTGTAGGGTGATGTACTGCAGATGGTGCACAGAAAATGAAATACCCAAACAAAGAAGGTTGTGACTGATGGATTACAAAATGCACGTAGGCAAAGCTATGATTATTTACAAATATGTTGACCCTGTAGCTAGAAGAAGAGGGTGCCCTTCTGTAGTCAATTCCTCTGATAGTAAAGATGTAGATGATGTACAAAATATGGATAAAAATCCCAGAAGAGCTCTGTCACAACCAATTGCAGAAGTTAGGTTTGACAATGTAGGCCACTTACCAAAATTTGTTGAGGCAAAGAATGCCTCAAAATGCAGGAATCATGGCTGCAGTTCCAAGACAAGGGTCATCTGCATCAATGTGAAATGTATTTGTGTGTCATGAAAAATAATTGTTTTGAAGCCTATCACAAAAAGTAAAGATTCACTTATGGTCAATATCAAGTTATTATTTGGCAGAAATTGTTGCATGTTATTTTTAGTTTCTTTCATTTGTGGAGTATCAACAGAAACCTGTATTGGAAACACTGTATTTAAAAATACTGAAATTAAAATACTTATTTTCTGTGTAAATTAACGTATGTAGTTATGCTTACAATAAAATAATTATTTTGTTGAAAAAAAAGTGTTTTTACTGAGGAAGAGAGAGAAAAATGTAATCAAAGACAACTACATTATCATGATAACTGTGACCTGAGGTCCACACATGTGGACCTCCATTTATGCCCTAGTGAATAAGCAATTTTTTTTTCTATGGCATATGTGTCATGCTTGTATACTAGTTTGTTGGAAAATATGAAAAGAAAACTGGTATCCCTACAAGATACAGAATATGTGCCAAATAAAGCCTCAAGACAGGTTACAACACTGTGTCCTGCCCTTCAACTTTTGTGTGCATGGAAATGGATGACATGTGGCCATTTATATTCTTTGTATGGATGAGGCTATGGGAACGAGATATGATTATTGGTCGAATTCAATAACTATTCCCATTAAATTCCAGATTGAGATATATTTCGTAGTTAGTCATAACACAGCTTGAGATACAGAACAGAACTAAAAACTAACATGGAGGCTCGGCAGAGCAATAATAGTCCAAAGATGGTGTTAATTGTGGTCGATACGATCTATCGGCGCCACACAGCCCCCTCCCCCCACACAGTACGGAATACCACCCATGAGGCTTGAGTGGAGGTCATGTGGGCATTGGCATCGCTAGTAGTCATGCGAGGCAGCAGGCGCACGACGGGGATTTCCATCTCGGTCAAGGCAGAGTGCAGAGGCGGAGTGATTGTCGGCAGGTCCACCTCATAGTCAGTCAACCAGCAGGGGTGGACGATGTGTCAGGCAGCCTGAGAGCAGGCATGTGGAATGGTGTGTTGTGGTGAAGGCATACCCACCCTGAATGCAGATTGAGCAGTCCGAGGAGATGAACGAGCGAATTTCGGATGGGTCGCATTTGCGGGGGAGGGACAGGCTATGCACTACACTAACATTTAACTGCCTGTTGGAGGGCGAGGTCACAGTGTTTGTTGTGAGCACGAGCACACAGTCATCGAAGGTGATGATCGACATGTCATCCAAGTGATGTGGTGGCACGTTTCAGCACAGGTTGAATGTGGGAGAGCGAGTCTCCACAGTCAGTGAAGTTACTGCAAAACCCGCATATGGAGTGGATGGCGACCTGCCTGGAAAACCTGCGAATGGCGATGACGAGTCGTGGGTTGGAGAAAACAGTGCAATGGGATGAGAATTAGTATTGTCGGGCTCCATGGCGGAAAAGTTGTCACGAGGGCCCGACTGAGACGGCAGAGGGGCATCAGAGTCCACCACAGAAGGTTTGAGCCTGTGCAATGAAACAGTTTGAGGATGAGCTTTAACCTTAATGTCTAACGTTGTCTGGCCCTGCTGTAGTACTTTAAAGGGGCTGAAGTAGGTTGATTGCAGTGGCTGTCTAACGGAATCATCCCTGAGCATAACGTGGGAGCAAGTGTTGAGTGTGCTTGGCACGTAAGCGTCTGGCAGGGAATGGCTGATAGGCAGATGTAGCCACGCATGTTTAAAGTAAGTGCATATGTGACTAATGAAATCTGGGGAGGGGGCAAAATCCTCAAGTGCTTGAGGCAGGATAAGTTTCCCTGGTAGGACTGGGTTCTCCCTGAAAACGAATTCATCAGAGATGATTCCCTGTAAGACTGGTTTAAATGTCAAACAGAGACCGAGTAACACCCATGGAAGCACCTCAGACAGTCATGGCACCTGAGGGCAGTTTTGAGGGTACGGTTCCACCGTTCAACTAACCCATTGCTTTGTGGGTGGTAGGCTGTTGTATGATTTTTTTTTAATGCTGCACATGTTACATAAAATAGTGAACAGGGCAGACTCAAACTGCCGACCTTGATCGGTGGTGATGGTGGTCAGGCAACCAAACCTGGCAATCCATGAGGAGATGAAACCCTTGGCCACGGTTTCAGCAGTGATGTTCTGTAAAGGAATGGCTTCCACCCAGCGAGACATGCGGTCGATTGTGGAAGGAATATATCTGTGGCCCTCTGACAGTGGTAGTGGAGTGATAAGGTCGATATGTACACAACGAAATCTTTCTTGCGGAATGTCGAATTTGCCAAGTGGAAGGGAAATATGGCAGCCTATTTTGTTGCATTGACAGGAGACGTAGCTGTGTGCCCAGATCTGACAGTCCCGTTTAATATTTTTCCAAACGAAATGCTCGGATACACACTGTGTGGTGGCGCGGACGCCAGGGTGAGTGAGGTTATGCAAGGCGTCGAAGGCTTGCCGGCACAGTGTGGGCGGGAGCAATGGCCGCAGGGTGTCAGTAGAAGAATCACAGAAGAGACAGTATTGATCCACGAGAAAAAATCAGCAGGGATGTTTTCTTTGCTTTTGATCTAGCGAAAGTCAGTTGTGAATTGAAAGACTAAATCAAAGCGGTGGAAACGCCGAGGGGGTGGGTTCTCAGGAGGGTTGCTGAAAGCGTACACTAGTGGTTTGCAATCAGTAAAGATGAAGAATGAGTGACCCACGACATCGGGGCGAAAGTGTTTGATGGCTTCATAGACCACCAGAAGTTCCCTATCAAAAGCGGTATATTTCTTCTGAGCAGTAGACAGCTTTTTAAAGAAATGAAGGGGAGAAACAATGTCGCCTTTGCGTTGCTGTAGACTGCCCCCACCGTGATGTCGCTGGCGTCGGGATGGGCGAGTGTCACGGTGTGAGCTAAGGAAGTTTTTACAGCCTTGAAGGTCTCCAGCATAGGTTCAGTCCAGCAAACTGGTTTAAGGCCTAAGTCTGTTTGCTTGACAATGAGTCCATCAGTTGGGCCAGCATGGAGGTGGCAAAAGGCAGATGCCAATGGTAGTAATTTATTATACCCAAGAAATGTCGGAGTTCTTTGTAAGTAGCCGCAGGCGGCAGTGACGTGATGGTCTGCACACGGGATCTGGGAGGCTATATTCCGTCTGTGGAGACGGTGTAACCCAAAAATGTAACAGAAGACTGGCGCAATGGGAATTTCTCCTTGTTGACCTCGATGCCGTTGGAGTTCAAGGTCTGGAGGACCTTGGATAAATGATTTTCGTGTTCCTCAGCTGCGTTGCTGAAAATGAGTATGTCATCCAGATACGCAAAGCAAAACTCGAACTGTCGTAAGATTGAGTCGATGAAATATTGACATGTTTGTGCCACGTTTTGCAGGCCGAATGGCATGAAGTTGTATTGGAACAAACCTGGTGAGATAAAAGCTGTCTTTGGAACGTCTTCCGATGCTACAGAAATCTGGCGATAGGCATGTTTAAAGTCAATAACACTGAAGATCATGACGCCCGATAACATATCAGTGAAATCGTTTACGTTCGGCACTGGGTAATTGTCCGTGTGTGTACGATCGTTTAAGCGTCTGTAGTCACTGCACATTCGGAAAGAACCGTCGTGTTTGGTGATGAGATGAATCGGCGAAGACCAGTTGCTGTCTGACGGTTGCAGGATACCTGCCTCCAAAAGTTCGTTAATTTGCTGCCGGGCCACGAGCAACTTAATGGGGTTGAGGCATCTAACCTTGTGCCTAATAGGAGAGCCAGCAGTGGTAACTATCTTGTGTGTTGTTCCGTCAGTGACGGAAGAAACCAAGAACTGCACACGAGACTGTGCAATGTCCTGACGTGAAGTTTTTGGACGAGTGGGGTGCGACGAGGCATAACCATTAGCATGAGTGGGAAAAGGCAGCACGAAAGTCAAAATGGTTCAAATGACTCTGAGCACTCTGAGCACTATGGGACTTAACATCTGTGGTCATCAGTCCCCTAGAACTTAGAACTACTTAAACCTAACTAACCTAAGGACATCACACACATCCATGCCTGAGGCAGGATTCGAACCTGCGACCGTAGCGGTCGCGCGGTTCCAGACTGTAGCGCCTAGAACCACGAGACCAGCGCAGCCGGCAGCACAAAAGTCACATACTTATTATGTGAGCGTGGAGTGGGCTTGTCCGGAGAGGTCTTCTGCACACACAGCATGGGTGGGTTGGGACACACAGTGACTGTCTGTTGTCAGCCTTGCCTTGGCTAACCAGCATGGGCGAGAGAGGTGTTGGCATCGTGTGGGGAACAGCAATGGCTGCTGAGTCACATGGCTGGCACGCGAGAGAGGGGGAATATTTATCAACACAAGGGGTGGCTGACTGCGCAGTGGTTGCAGTCGTATCGTGCACGTGACTGTCATTAGAAGCACTGTTTGAAACACATGGCATTGAACGTGGAGAGCACATCGGGAGTGCGGTGTCTACTGGACCAAATCGTCACATGCAATTAATATTTTTGGAGTAACCTGCTGAGAGTCTGAGTTGGTGTCTGTTGGAGAAAAATGATTAGGTGGCAGCACTGTGGACTGCAGTTTCAGCAGTGAGGCACGAGCCAGGACGAGCTCATTGCAAGTGTATGCTATTCAATGTTTCAGCTCGTCATTTTCCTGGTGGAGTTCTGCCGCTGAGTCATATTCTGACAGTAGTTTAGTGACACAGGTCACAATGCCTCCCAAGAGGGTGAGCACTTGCATACTAACTCACATGTCACAAGAGAAACAGAACATGGGACATGAGTGCGGAAGCACAGTATCTGAGTGTTAGTGGGGTGATGTAGCACTGAGCCCTGAATCACGTTCGGCGAGAGTTTGTAATGTGACAAAAAATCCATACCAAGAATTGGTTCATCAATGCTGGCAATGTAGAAAGTCCACAGAAAACACAGAGTAGGAGAAAGGTGCATCATAACTTTGACAGAGCCTGAGGTTTGTAACGTTGATGCTTTGGCAGCTTGTAGAAGTGACCTCGTCAGTGAAAAGACGGGAGGAGCCAACGGTGTGGGTATGATAGGCACGTCAGCGCCTGTGTCGACTAGGAAGACGAGCCATGACGAAATGTCGGTCATGTATAAACGACCGTTCGGCCAGATGGACGAGTGGACAGAGTGCAATGTGTGAGGATGCCTGTGAGTTCCCCGCAGGACTCGGCGTTTTCTAGATCCTGTGGTCGGCATTTGGCTGTTGGCTAGGTAATCGACACTTCTTGGCATCATCACCAAAAATCTTTTGGTACCAACAATATGGATGAGCTGGATGTGGTGGTGCAGGTGACTGCGGCAGCAGAGGAGGCCTGTCCTCATTGATTTGATCCGTGATATATACTGGCACGTATGGTGTGTGGGCAATTCTTGAGTACTTGGATGGAGGAGAGAGCGAGCGGATACTGCCAGGCAGTGTAGACGGTATGGAGATGGAGCGAGCTCTGCCTCTGCCCAGAGATGGCGGGTAAACAGGAGCAGTTGTGCCAAGCAGTGGTGAGTGTTGTGCTGGTTGGTGTTGTCGTAGCAGTGCAGACAGGTGGTCTGTGATGCGAAGATGAGAGTCGATTGACTTGAAGGAGTGCGGTAGCAGGTGAATCTGTAGGTTGGTGGGTAACTTGGTGAACCATACTGCCCACAGAGAAATGTTCAGCATCATATGTTCACTCACAAGTAATCGAAGGTGGCACCAGAGTTGTGATGGAGTTCGGCCCCCCAGGTGCTCCACATACAAGATCTTGATGATTAATTCTTGTGGGGAGCAGGTGAGTCGGTCCAATATTGTTTTCTTTGTGAACTCATACTTCAGTGGAAGCGGTGGCAAGAGGAGTAGATCACAAATTAAGTCCGAGTGATCATGGAGGTGCGTGATGAGACATAGGAATTTAGAGTTGTCATCAGACACATGATGTAACTCGAAAAGATGTTCCACAAGCACAAACCGTTATATGGGGTTGTCCTTGTATAAAGGGAGCAGGTTTGGCAGATGGCCTGGGGGGACGGGGACGGGGGGGGGGGGAGGACGACGAAGGCTGCTTCAGTGTATCTTGGAAGGCCTGCTGGTCCATGGTAGGAGGGGCTGTACTGCAGCCCGACACCGTAGTCATAGGTGTGTTATTGGCAAGAACGTCTGAAGCAATGGCAGGTTGCATTGTCCTTGACGTGTCGCAAAAATGCGCCGCAGCTAGCACTCTCAGTACCGCGGGAACGAGCAGTTGCGCAACGTGTGTGGCGGTTCCTTAAACTGGACCAGAGGTTAGAGGTACAGATTCGAAATTGTCCACCTCGGAAGTGACGTGGAAGGCCAGCATGACAAACACAGGCACAACTGTGGGAGAGGCGAACGGCTGAACACTCGAAATCGGGGCCTCCCGTGCACGTGTTGGTTGGGGGGGGGGGTTTGGTACTTCGTGTGACAACAGTGTGAGCTTTCTGCTTTCCGTGCACATTGGAAACACACCCTGTGTGGTCAGACTATAAATTACCGGCTAAACTTGCTGAAGATCGCATTGTTGCAGTAAAACGTTCCAAGAAGGCAAAGTGCCATAAGATGTGCTCGAGCCCATGTGGTTGAAAAACTGAGCAACAGGTCTGGTGGTTGGCAAGGGGAATTTGGTGTATGAAAAAGTCCATAGTTAGTTTGTGAGTGAGGCATAACCGGAATAGGTTGATAGCGGTTGATAGTGTGTGTGTTTTGCACAAATGGCAGCATTGCACACTCAAAGTACATGTGCAAATGTAGATCACTTTCAATATTACACGATTTATCGGTAGTTACACAGTTCTGAAAATTATCCACTTCACATTTCACATGTTGGTGAGAACAGTCCAGCAACACAAAACCTCAGTCCATTGTTTGAGTAAATGGTGTAGCACTTGAGCATTGTAGAACAACAAAGTTCGAGGTTAACTTGGTTGGAGATCGCGAATCACTGTTGATTAGTGGAGAGCCAGCCGTTGCCGAAGAATTGGAGTGGCCTAATTGTTGTAGTTGGGCCTTCAAATCTTCAAACAAAGCCTTGAGTGAGGCACCCATGGCATTGTGCACATAACCTGTTGATTTACAATACCCGGCGCAAAAGTTGCAGAAGACGTAGAATCTTCGGGGTCACCAGTATGGGAACAGGATACAATTATCGGTCGAATGCAATAACTATCCCCATTAAATTCCACATAGAAATATATTTCGTAGTTAGTCATAAATGTGTACACAGCTTGAGATACAGAACAGAACTAAAAACTAACATGGAGGCTTGGCAGAGCAATAAGAGTCCAAAGATGGTTTTAATCGTGGTCTATACGACCTATCAACGCCACAAGTCCCATGTTACTATGCATGGTGTGGTGAATGCACAGAAGTGCCACATATATACATCTGCATATACATCTACAATCTGCAAACCACCTTGAGGTGCATGGCAGAGGAACATCCCATTATGCCAGTTATTAGGGTTTCTTCCCATCCCATCCATGTATTGAGCATAGCATAATGGTTGTTTGAATACCCCTGTGTGTGCAGTAATTATTCTAATCTTATCCTCATGATTTCCTATGCAAACAGTATGAAGGGGATTGTACATAGTTTGTGGCATCCAAAAGCCCTTCAGAACTATGAAGTGAAGGACTTTATGGTCATGAGCCATGGGATGAACTTGGCACCAACACAACAAAATCCAAGATGCTGTGTCAGGATTTCGTGACATGATTCAACTGAAATGTTACATTCATCTGCAAACTCTTGTACTGTCAGTCTTCAATTGGCACACACAATGCTGTTAATGTTCCTGGTATGAGTGTCGCAGGCAGACATCTTTTTGTATTGGATGGGGCCCCTCCACGCCCACACCAACGTGGTGACCAAACCAAAAGTTCTACTGTCACCTCCGTAAACATGTTAGTTTTTGAATCAGGCGTCACAGGATGCGGGCTGTGATGTTGTCCATGCGTCTGGGTAAGATTACTCATTAACATGGTCCATCAGGAGATAGAAATGGTCGAAAACGATTGAAGGGTAGCGGTTGTAAGGGCAGAGGAAAAAAAGTGCCAAGGCAAGAGACAAGGGAAAAAAACCTATGCGACAGTAGGACGGGTAGTAAAGGCAGTAGCGGCTTGCTATCTGCGACAGTGCATGCAAGGTGTGGTTGTGTTGGTTTGAGGTATCGTGCATCGTTACCTTTGTTGTTGTTGGAGCATGTTGCGGCGCTTGCTGCAGTTGCTGTGTCCCTGCAACAGTTAAAGGTCGTTGTAGATTAGTGGGCGATCGGTCATAGATCGGCTCACAGACGGTGTAGGGGGTGTGTGTGGCTGGTTTGCGTGCTGTGTACAGTACGGTTTCCCTGGGGTTGCCTGTTTTTCGGCTAGTCGCACATCTGTGTTTCCAGTAATAACTGTGTTGCAGGGGCTCGCCAGTACTGTCGTCTTAGCGTTCTATGGACCATAGATGTTTAGTTCCTAATCAGTAATGTCTTTGGTCTATTATGCTTCCATCTATGGTTGTCGTCGTAGTTACCCAGAGAAAGGATAAAAGGGTTGCGCGAGTGTCTCGTGTTATTGTACAGTTGTGTGGAGATTTTTTGGAATACCTGCAAGATAGTATCTAGCCGGTGTTCCCGGTGAAGGTCCGCGATGCGTGTGTAGCGCGGAGCGTTGCTTATGATTTTGAGTACTTTGTTCTGTATGAGCTGCAGACGGCGCAGGCGAGTTGGCGCAGCGTATCCCCAGACAGGGGCTGCGTACGTCATCAGGGGTCTAATAAGTGTCATGTACATGGACCTAGACACCCTCCTGTTCAGTGTGCTACGCCTGTTAAGCATAGGGTAGAGTTGTTTGAGCCTCGCATTAGCTTTGTTGGTCACGTGTTGAATGTAGTCCCCCCAGAGTAGTTTCCTGTCCAGCCAGGCACCGAGGTATTTGACCTTCTCGCGGAAACGTATTGGGCGTGTGTGTAGTGTTATTGGGTTGCAGTGCTGATGTTTGCGCAGTTGCTTCGGTGTACTAGTGAACAGAACGGCCTCGCACTTGTCGACGTTTACTCTAACACGCCATTTCACCAGCCAAGGCTCCGCCGTTCTGAGTGCAGTCTATAGTCGTGAGTTAATGTTAGACGGCTTCCAATCTTGCGCAAGGATGGCAGTGTCATCCGCGTAGATTGCTACTGTCGTGTTATGTGTAGCTGGGAGGTCGTTAATGTAGAGGTTAAACAGTAAGGGCCCTAGGATACTTCCGTGGGGTACTCCTGCCAGTATACCATGTCGTGTCGATTGTTTGCCCTGCCCGTCGGTGTTGAAACTCCTGTCCGTGAGATATGAGTGTATGAGACGTACGAGCCCATCGTGGAACCCTGCGTCACTAAGTTTGCGTTTAGGCCGTTGTGCCACAGACGATTGAAAGCCTTTTCGATATCCAGGAACACCGCCCCAGTTGCCTTGTTTGTGTTGTATCCGTGTGTTATGTATTCAATGACGCGGAGAAGTTGTTGTGTTGTTGAGTGGTGATTCCTGACACCGAGTTGCTCCGGTCTCAGGGTGTCGTTTGTGATGCAGTGCCTGGTGAGTCGTTTTAATATTACCTTCTCAACGATCTTGCTGAGCGCGCTCAGCAGACTGATGGGTCGGTAATTTTGTGGGAGGGAGCGGTCTCTCCCCGGCTTCCTGAACATCAGGACCTTGGCCGTCTTCCAAAAGGCGGGGAAGTGTTAGTGCTTGAGTATGGCATTCGTGATGTGTGTTAGATAGTCTACAGCTTTGTCCGTGGACTCCTGGAGGACACGGTTTTGAATTCCATCGTGACCAGGGGCCTTCCTGGCGGTGGTATGCATGATGGCCCATTTGACTTCTGCTGTACTAGCTTGTCGGATGTTGTTGCGCGTTGGATGGGCCAAGATGCGTGTGACCTCCTGGTTCGTAGCAAGTGTGAACGCTGGGTCTGTGGGATCCAGGTTCGGTGTGAATGACGCTGCGAGTGTGAGGGCCATCAGTTCCGCTTTTTCTTCCGCAGAATATGCTGGTCCGTCGGGCCCTTGTAACGTGGGGGTGTACAGTTTCTCCCTGGTGAAGTGTCGGGCTAGCTGCCACACGCCAGGTCGCGTGGTGTCCACCCCTTCGAGTTTCTGGTCCCACTGTTGTGTCTTGAATGTTTGTATTTTTTCCCGGATTATACCCTGGAGCCTGTTAATGTGCTGTTTGAAGTGCTGGCGCCTGGTACGCTGCCAATGTCTCCTGAGGAGGTTCCTCATTGAGATTAGGCCCAGGATTTCCTGGGGCAGGGCAGCACTGTGTCGTTGTGGCGTGCGGATTGGTATGGTGTCGGCTATTGCGTCCTGGACGGCGCCGGTGAGGGTTTCGACTGCCTCGTCAATTTGGGCTGTCTCGTTAATCGCGTGGGTGGGTGGGATGCAACTGTCAAGCGTTTCCTTGAACTGGGTCCAATGCGCGCGCCGGTAGTCTAACATCCTGCATTGTTCCATATGCTGCAGCGTTTCTTCAATGTACAGTATAACGGGTTGGTGATTTGAGGGCAGATCGTTTTCAACAGCAACGTTGAGTGTCGTTGTTATGCCCTTGATGAGGGCCATGTCTAACACGTCTGGCCTGTGTCCCCTCCGGTAGGGAATGTGCGTCGGTTCGGTCGGCGCTAGTGTGATGTAGTTTTGTCCTAGTGCGTGTTCGTATGGTTTCTTGCCGTTGGAGTTTCGTATTCGTGGGTTCCAGTCCGGGTGTTTTGCGTTAAGATCTCCAGCGGCTATTACGCGCGGTGATATGTTGAGTATTGTGCTGATGTCGCGTGTTTTAATGTTTTTAGGGCTGTTGTATACTGACACCAGTGTAGTGTAGGCTTCGTTGAACATGACCCTGACGGCGGTTGCCTCTAGTTTTTCAAGTTCAGGGACCACTATGTTTGTGTGTTCTATGTCTTTGTGTATGATGATGGCTGTTCCGCCGTGACCGGATCCGTCCGGTCGGTCGGTACGATAGACGCAGTAGCCGGTGAAGTTTAGTTGGTTGCGTGGTTTGAGCTTAGTTTCGCTCAATAGTGCGATAAGGATACCCTTAGACTCCATGAGCGCGACAAATTCCGCCCTTTTGTTGTTGATCCCGTCTGCATTCCAGAACAGGATCTGTGTCAGTGTCTGGTTGTTTGCGATGGGGGCGGGGTGTGGCGTGTTATCCATGTATGGGTGTAATCACTGTGGTGAGCGCTGTTTGTATGGCGGCCCAGTACTGCCCAGGTTGAGCAGTCGAGAGCCGTGTGAAGAGTGTGGCGACGGCTGCCATGATCTTGTTAAAGATTTGAGCGGTCGTTTGATGGGGGAATATTGTTTCCAATAAACCCTTGTGTATGATGATGGCTGTTCCGCCGTGACCGGATCCGTCCGGTCGGTCGGTACGATAGACGCAGTAGCCGGTGAAGTTTAGTTGGTTGCGTGGTTTGAGCTTAGTTTCGCTCAATAGTGCGATAAGGATACCGAGAGCCGTGTGAAGAGTGTGGCGACGGCTGCCATGATCTTGTTAAAGATTTGAGCGGTCGTTTGATGGGGGAATATTGTTTCCAATAAACCCTCAAATGTTGTGTTGGTGTTGTGTGTATCGGCCTGTGGCTCGGTTGTGGTGTTGGCGGCCGCTGGTGCGGGTGTTGGCGTTATGTGTGGGCTGGCGCTTGTGTTGTTGTTATGTGGACCATTTTGAGGTGCCTGTGTGTCAGACATGGTAGGGAGGGGTAGTGTGTGTGCTGGTGTCGCTAGCTTGCTGACTGTGTGTCTGTGTGTCAGTGTTTTGTTGCCACTGGGTACTTTGTTGCGGTGCACGTGTGTTCCCGCTCCTGTTTCCGCGTGTTCGCCTACGCCTTCTCTGGGTTTTTGGTTCTGGGGTTCCTTGTGTGAGTGTGTTTTCCTGTGTGTCGTGTGTAGGTTCGCAGGCAGCGGCTTCAGGGGGCGGGGTTGTGTTGTTTTTGGGGGCTGGTGTTGGTACCGGTGTGGTTGCAGTGTCGTGTGTTGTCTGAGACGACTGTGTTGTTGTCACAGCAGTTGTGTTTGGTGCGTGTGCTGGGCGCAGAGGTTCCGCGGCCTGCTCCGCTCCTCCAGGGCGTGTAGCCATGGCGAACGACACTCCGTTCCTGACAGGGTTTGGTGCGGGCCTTGGACGTGTTATGACGTTGGGTGGCTTTGACTGTTGATTTTTGCGCCTCTGCGCCTCTCTGTATACGTTGCAGCCCCTGCAGTTGGCCGCATGGCCTTGGCCCCAGTTGGCGCAATGGCATATGTTTTCGTGTACTAGTGTACATGCGTTGGATGCGTGTTTGCCAGCGCATCCGTGGCAACGGGGTGCCAGGCCGCAGCGGAGGGCCGAATGACCGAACCGCTGGCAGTTGTTACATTGTTGTGGGACCTGTGGCGGTTCGTATATCTCTACCCTTACGTCCATCCGCAGAAGGCATTTTATCTGCAGAAGGCCGCGGGAGGCGGCCGTGTCGGCCATCTCGACCAGGTAGTGTGGTAGACGGTGGTGGGAGCGGAAGCCAGTCATCCTGGAAGCACTTTTGCAGTCGAATCCAAGGAAGTTGAGCGCCGCTTGTACTGTGCTGTTTGGGCTACTGGGGTCCACTACCTTTACCACGTACTGCTGTGTCCGTTCTTCAGCGGTCCTGTACGTTTCATGTTCGATCCCCTTTTCTTTGAGGAAGATAAGGAGATCTTTATATTCATTGTTAGTTGATACGTACAGTGAGGCCCTATCCTCAGAGTACTTCGTGTGTAGCGTGCAAGGTGAGTGCCTTTCCGCGAATGTTGTGTTGAGGACGCTGAGGTCCCCGTAGTTCTGTATTACGACTGAGGGAAAACCAGTCTTCTGTTGTGCGGGCGTAGCTGCGGTTGGTACTTGTGTGGTGTTGCTGACCACAGGTCAGGTCGTGTTTGTTGTTGTGTTGGTGTTCCTAACCGGAAGTGCGGGTTTTGGTGTAGGTAGCATCGCCTTTCGGCTACCTTGCGAGTGTGGTTGCTCGCTTGTTTGCGTGGTGTTTCTCTTTTGCGTCGAGGGCCCTCCACCTGCCAGGGCCCAGTGTAATGTTGTTCTGTGTCCGCATCTGCAGCTGCTGGTTCCGCCGTTGGAGTCAGCTGCCGCAGTGGGACAGTAGTGCATGAGTCGTGGGACAGTAGTGCATGAGTCACCAGCTGCAGGTGAATGTAGCGTTATGTGGAGGGTACTTGTCCGCGTGGGGGACTCACTTGGGCCGCAGAGATCGGTCATCAATCGACGCTGGCTCAGCAGTTCCTGCGCTTGCGCAGCGATCTGTCGGTCCTTGTCGGCCAACACATCCTCAACGGCGGCAAGTGGGACGCTGACGTCGACGGGAACAGCCGACTCTCGCGCCTCTTTAGCTGCAGCCTTGCTGCGGGTTAGGGCGGGGGAAACACCGGCGGAATCTGCCATCTTAGTGTTTACAGGAGCTTTATATGATGTGGGTGGGCACGACAATTATGCTTTTTCTGAAAAGAAAAGGCTAACAAGTAGGTCCTACAGAAGAGGGGGAATGCCCTACGGCCTAGCGTGCGCCGTTGGTTCAGTGGCGCGGCACCTAAAGGAGGTGCGGAGGAAGAGAAGTGGCCTACAGTACGCGGGGTGGTCCGACGTGAACGGGCCCCTGGCACTGATCAACCCTAACACAGAACGAGATAGTCTCGCTAAGATTGTAACCGAAGTTACGGGTTACTGTGAGTCAGTGACTCTTACGACAATTGAGCTTCTCCGCGAGCTACGCGGCTTTTCGACGAAAGGGAGCAAGCTCAACCTTCCGCCGATCCACCGAGCGCTACTGGCGCTTCGAAAGGGAACTCTCTGTAGAGCAGAGCGGTCAGTGAGGCCTAAACCCCAATAGCTACCGTTGCACTGGCCATCACCGGCTGAGAGCTCCTTCCGTTGCGACGGCAGGAGCGCGTCTCTAGGCAGACATCAAAGAATGTTGTAAACAAGGGTCATCGTTAACTTAATGTCTGGCAATTTTTAAACTGTGTGAACCAATCTCAACACTGTGTAAAGCTTAAGTACTCATCACTGTAAGCTTTCTGCATCATTTGGTGTGTCTCTATAAATATTTTCTTAAGTTGCACACAAAATTTAATGCAGGTGCGTTGCTCCTCTAACTCTGCCATCTCGAAACACGAAAACTGTGCAGCACAATATTCTACTCAATATAGCACTGAACAATAACTAACAGACATAGAACAATAAATCTTCCACCATTTACACACTAAACACAGGTTTGTGCAGGGATGCCAACAACATTTTGCCCCAACACACTATTGGCACGAAATTACAAATGTACCAGAATTTTTTGAACAGATCTTATGTACAATGATTGTCATCTTGAATAGTCACAGGTTTGTCTGATCCATGTGATAGTGTCACAGGGGTGCTAAAGACACCAAACTGGCAGACTCTTGTAGATACACATAAATTATCCTTGAGAAAGTCTACTTACAAAATTTCAAGAACCAGATTTAAATGGTGACTAAGAATATATTACAACCATGTATGCATTGCTCTCATAGGGATTGTGAGGAGAAAATTAGGGTTATTACAACATGCAAGAAGATATTTAAACTCTCATTCTTTTTGCACTTCGTATGTGATTGGAACAGGAAGAAACTCCAATAACTGGTACAAAGCAAAGTACCCTCTGCAATACGTTTCTCAGTGGTTTTAAATACAGTCTCACTGTGAATGCTGTTCTCAAACATGGGATGAATTAGTTGAAATTCATATGCAGCTTGAAACTTATCTGACAACTGTCCAATATTTCGCAGCTGCTGAGAAATGGGGTATTGGAAGAGCTCCCAAGAGTGGTGTACATGAGATACCTCAAGCACTATCTTCTCCTCTGGTTCCTGTCTCCTCTGCAGAAAGTACAGGATCTGTCATTACTCATCTACTTGACTGAGAGTGACGTGTCAGTGGTATGTCTAGGTGTCCTGCACAGCGTAGATGGGGACCAAGGAGGACTCAGGATGTTGTACCGATCCCTCAACCACCAACTTTGAGATGCTGTCCCTCCCTGAAACTCACCCAGTGGGACTCACTTAACCTGTTTGGGAGAAATCTGTTTTGTCCAGCTTCAAGAGGAGGCAAATACAAGTGTAGGGGTCTATCAATCATCAGCAGTTCAAATGTATGTCACGAGACTGTGCCCTTAGGGAAATGGCAGCAAGATACAGGAAAGGACACTAGCCCCACCTAGCATGTATGACTGGTGCCCTCATTCAACATGTTTAAAAGGCTATTCCAGTAGCTATTGTGCAACCCACCGAAGATTGTGGCAGATATTGGAAAAAACCATATCTGTTATCTGAGCTCCGAGGTCCTACTTGGGCCATTCCAGTAACTGGCAGATAAGGTTGAGAAGGCCAGTCTTGCACATGGAGTTTCAATGAAGTTCATACTTTGCAGCATTCTCCCCAGAGCTGATCATGGTATTTTAGTTCTGAGTGGAGGGGAAGGACTGTACTAAGGAATTCAAGGGTTCTATGACAAGCAAGGCTGCGATATCCTGGACTTGCAGGGTTGAGAACTGTAGGTGCCCCCTAAACAGTCCAGGTGTGCGTTATGCATCAGAGGCTGTTACTCATGTTGCTGACTGTGTGTGAGGTGCATACAAGGGTTTTCTAGATTAGGTGACTCTCCATCCAGTCCAGGTAACAATAGCTTTAGGAAATCTGAAAGTATCTGTGTAAGATCAAAAGAAATGTCTCCCACAGGTGACAGTTTTAAAATCCTAATTTTAAAGCATTCACAACAAAATGCCAGAGTTTAAAGCATTCATGAAAAGCAAGGAACCTCACATAATACTAGATACAGAAAGCTGGTTGAAGCCTGATACAGATTGCAGTCATATTTATGGGGAAAATTTAAGAGTACATCGAAACAATAAGCAAATAGGAAATAGAGTTGGTGCCTTTGTTGCAGTGGACAAGAAACTTAAATCCACCAACACAGAAACTGAATCTGCCTGCAATGTTGTTTTGGCAAGACTCGGTATCGGGAGTGAGTATAAAATGGTAACTGGATCCTTTTACCACCCACCACACTCATCTCCTGAGATAATTGAAAATTTGAGAGAAAACCTCAGTTCAGTTGTACATAAGTTCCCCATTCATACTACAGTCATCAGTGGAGACTTCAATCATCCAACAATTAATTGCAAAAAATATAATTTTGTTAGTGGTGGGCATGATAAGACAGCCTGCAAAACATTACTAAATGCCTTCTTTGAAAACTACTTAGAAGAGGTAGTTAGGAACCCCACTAATAAGGGCAATACGTTGGATCTAATGGCAACAAATAGACCTGATCTCTTTGAAAATGTCCACATTGACAACCATGATGCATTTATGGCAACAATGATTATCAAAGCACAAAGGACAATTAAAACAAGAAGAAAGATTTATATGTTCTGTAAACTAGTTAAAAATCAGTAATGTCATATCTCAGTAAAGAACTTGAAACTTTCAGCACATTGTAGGAACATGTAGACTAACTATGGCTAAAGTTTAAAATAATTTTTGACCATGCACTGGTAAGGTATGTACCCAGAAAAACACTCCAGAATAAGAGGGAACCTCTGTGGTTTACAGTCACTATAAAGAAACATCTAAAGAAGCAGAATTACAGCACAATAGGTGTAAAACAAAGTAAGGTGCGATAGATAGAGAGGTGCTGAATGAAACACATTTGGCTGTCAAGAGATGCCTGATGCCTTCAGTGACTTCCATAGCAGCATATTGTCAAATGACGTTTCAGAGAAACCAAAGAAATTCTGGGCATGTGTAAAGGTTGTTAGTAGGACCAAACTTAGTGTCCAGTCCATAGTAAGCAAGACAGGAACTGAAATTGAGGGTAACAAAGCAAAGGTTGAAATGCTTAACACTGTTTTTCACATGTTCCTTTACAAAAGATATCCCATGAGTACTGCCGCAGTTTTATCCTTGTACCACTGAAAAGATGAATGAACTAAGTATTAGTGTTGGCGGTGCTATGAAACAACTGAAATTGTTAAAACTGAAAAATACTCCAGGGCTGGTAGAATCCCTGTCAGGTTCTATACAGGATTTGTGGCTCTTCTAACTATAATCTATTGTGTATGTATTGAACAAAAAACAGTGCCAATTTCCTGGAAAAATGCACAGATCACACCCGTCTACAAGAAGAGTAGTAGAAGTGATGCACGAAGCTACACTCCAATATCCTTGGCATCAATTTCTTGTGAAATCTTGGAACATATTCTGAGCTCAAACATAATGAGGTATCTTGAACAGCATGACCTCCTCAAGGCCAACCAGCATAGATTTCAGAAACATTAATCATGTGAAACCCGATTTGCACTTTTCTCACACGACAGACTGAATGCTTTGAATCAAGGCATTGAGGTAGATGCAGTGTTTCAAGAATTCCATAAAGCATTTTACTCCATACCACACCCATGCTTACTGTCAAAAGTACAAAAATATGGGGTCTCAAGTAAAATTTGTGACTTGATTGACTTTTTGATAGGGAAGACACAAGAAGTTATATTGGATGAAGAGTCATTGAAAGATGTAGAAGCAACTTTAGGTGTGCCACAGGGAAACATGTCAGGTCTCTTGCAGTTTACGTTGTATATTAATGACCTCGTGAATGATATTGATAGTATCTGTAGGCTTCTTGCAGATGAGGTGATCAACCACAAGTAAGTACTACCTGAAAGGAACTTCAGTCAGATCTTGATGAGATTTCAACATGGTGCAAAGATTGGTGACTTGCTTTAAGGTTTAGACGTTTAAAATTGTCCACAACACAAAATGACTACAGTATTAGTTAGTCATGGTTCAAATTGATCAACTTACACAAATACCTAGCTGTAAAGCTTTGTAGAGGAATGAAATGCAATGATCACATAGGCTCAGTTATATGTAAAGCAGGTGTCAGACTACAGTATATAGGTGCAGTCTCAAAAGCAGATTGCTTACAAATAACTCATGTGACTGGTTCTAGAATATTGCTTAAGTATGCGGGACCCATACCAAATAGGACTAACAGAGGATATTGAATGTATGCAGAGAAGGGCAGCACAAAAGGTCCCAGATTTGTTTCATGTGTGGGAGAGTGTCACAGAGATACTCAGGGAGCTGAACTGGAAGACTCTTGAAGACAGTCGTAAACTATCCCAGACTATCCCAGGAAAGTCTGTTAACAAAGTTTCAAGAACCAGCATTATATGATGCCTCTAGGAATGTACCAGTGATGAGATGTGGTTCTACAGTTATAATGTTGAGATCAAGGTTCAGACTTCACATTGGGTCGATAAAGACTCTCCCTGACCAAAAAACTTGTCAAGTCAGATCAAATGTCAAAGCAATGCTGATAGTTTTTTTTGACTCTGAAGGATAAATGCATCATGAATTTATGCCACAGCGACAATCTGTTAATTGATGGTACTTTCAGAAATGATGCAATGACTGGGAGGTAATGTGAGAGCAGCCTGAAATGTGGCAAGACAATTCATGGCTCTTGCATATCAATAACGCACCCACACATTTATCCCTGTTGGTGCATGACAATTAAAAAAAAAACTAAATTACGGTGCTGCCTCATACTCTGTATTCTCTAGACTTGGCCGAAGTTTAAAATACCTTTGAAAGGATGAAGATTTACAATGATAGACGAGATAAAAGAAAATTTCCTGAAAATACTTCATGTAATCCAGCACGAGGTGTACCAAGACTGCCTCTGGAAGTGGAAACATCACTAGGAGCAGTGTATCAAGTTGTTGAGGAGAGTATTTTGAAAGAGGCCATGCATGATAATTAAAAGGTAAGAATAAAAAAATTTTGTGGACAATGTTCCGGAATTTTCTGAACAGATCTCATACATTTGGTATGCCCTATTAGTCCTATTTGCTATTGGTCTCACACACTTGAGTGACATTCTAGAATGGGCCAAACAAGTGATTTGTAAGCATTTTCCTTTGTAGACTGATTGTTTTTCCTAAGTATCCTAGAAATAAACAGTAGTCTACCACCTGCTCTATTCACAACTTAGCCTATGTAATCATTCCATCACCTATTCATAAAAAGTGTTGCACTCAGGTAGTTCTATGAACTGGTTGATCACAACTGCACTCATTGATATAATAGACATAGGGTACTACATTTCCTAGTTTTGTGAAGTACACAGTTATGCATTTCAGAACATTTAAAGCAAGTTGCCAATCTGTTTACCAATTTCATATATTATCAAGACGCTACTGAATATATATGTTGCTTCTCTCACAAAGTACTTCATTAAAGATAACTGTATGTAAATGTGATTTATTCATCTCATAACATACATAGTTTCAGAACATATATCTGATGTACAGGAGACATGTCAAGGTTACAATTTGCTTATTTACAATTTTGTCACACTTACAATAATACTTTGTGGAGAATTTACTTACTCAAAATTTGTCAATCTTACAGTATTTACATCTACTATACCTATCTTAAATTTTTATTAAATCTTAGGGATCCAGATCAAAATATCACATCGTCATTCATGAAATCTTCCACATTGCACTAGCATCATGTAGTTAGAAATCATGTAACATGCTTTTTAAAATAAATATCTTCATATACATTATGTCACACCCTTTTATTGTGTTGTGTATTTTCATGGCTTTGTACTGAGAAGTCTGAGCATGCAGTTTTAAGCGATCAGAGGTGAGCATAAAGTTTTCTTTGTCTTGTGTCGCATGAGTTTCCAAAATAATTTTTTTTAGTAGATCTGCTCTGCTGCATAGGAAAAGAACCACCTCAAATATGTATAAAGAGGCGGCAGTTAATATTTTTAGGTCTTTAAATAATGGTCGACATGATGCCTTCGGCTGTGCAGAGCACACCTTATGTGCTGTGCAGTGTGGTTTCACAAGCTCTTTCAGTCATGGTCCAGTTTACAGTGAAATCTGCAGGGTATGAAAACCTACTTGTGCAGTATGTGATTCCTACTTTGGAACAACACAACTGTATCCCCATCACTCTTTCATACAGTATGGGGCAACACCACATGTCAAACATAAGTGAAAGATTTTCTCCTTTGAGAAACCTTTTGTAACAACCGCATCATCTCTAGGCACTTTCAAGATGTGTGGCCTTCAGGTTATCCAACGTAAGTGAGAGCATAAAGGCTAAGAAAACTGCATTTATAGTTAGTTAAAGTCATAGATATCCACAAAGTTCTCCATACTTTCTAACATTCACTCCCGACCAAGGACTTTCTTCAATTTGTATTTTCTTTCTGAGTTAAACTCATTAAATTCTCAATTAAATGCTCAGAGTGCGACTCTAAGTAAAGAACTAGACTTGGTAAATTCTCAATTAAATACTCAAACAGCAAATTTAGGTCTGTTGAACTCCAAAGTCGACTCTCAAAGCAAAGAATTTAGTAATCTATGCGAAGGCATGGCTACTTTGGAGACTGAATTGGACGCCATAAGCAAATAAAGTAAAGAATTTAAAAGTAGATTTAAAGAGCAAGTTGACAAAAACTTTGACCACTCATATAAATTATACGTTTACTGACCTTAGTCAGAAACAGAATAACACTTTTCAAGATTTATCGAAATATTGGAACTTACGTTGAGACCAAAGGTAATAATGTAGAATCAGAACTTAATGAAAAGTTATAATCTTTTCAAAATGTGTACAATATCAAATATAATGATGTAAGACAGGTAATGAATACTTTGAAAGAGAGCATAGATGCCCTCGGGAAGAATTACGGCTGTAGTTTCCCCTTGCTTTCAGCCGTTCGCAGTACCACAACAGCAAGGCCGTTTTTGTTAGTGTTACAGGGCCAGATCACTCAATCATCCAGACTGTTGCCCCTACAACTACTGAAAAGGCTGCTGCCCCTCTCCAGGAACCGCACGTTTGTCTGGCCTCACAGATACCCCTCCATTGTGGTTGCACCTATGGTACGGGTATCTGTATCGTTAAGGCTTGCAAGCCTCCCCACCAATGACAAGGTCCATGGTTCATGGGGGAGGGGGGGGGGGAATATCAGCTACTTTGGAAGAATGTTGTCTAACTTTGTGCAAGACTCTGAAAAAATTTAAAGAGAAAGGTATTATGATGAAGCTGTCAAAATCGTTTTTTGTGCAAGAAGAACTTAAGTTCTTAGGTCATATTATAGGGGTAAAGGGAATTACACCGGACTCTGAACATGTAAAAGCTATCAAACGTGGGCTGCACCCCAGAAATGTAAGACAATTAAAAGGATTTATAGGTATGGCTGGATACTATTGAAGAATTTTACATTTATTAAGAAAGTGAGTACCGTGGACTTGGGATCAAGGTGCAACTGATGCATTTGTAAACGTTAAAAGAGCACTTGTTGAGTCACCTATATTACATCATCCAGTTATGGGTGAACCGTTTAAACTTTCGACAGATGCATCTGATTATGGTGTTGCTGCCAAACTTTTCCAGGGAGAATGGTATCCAAGTTATCTAGAACATAGAACCACAGCTTTCGCTAGCCATAGCCTAAATAAGAGTGAACTAAATTACACTGCTACTGAAAAGGAACTGTTGGCGATTGTGTGGAGTATTCAAAAGTTTCAAATACTAGTATGGTGATCAGGAATCCATATTTATACAGACCATCAAGCTTTATCCTTTCTGATGATTATTCGATTACTCCACAGTAGGATGATGAAATGGATGCTTTTCCTACAGGTATACGATATTAAGATATGATGTTCCAAAAATATTGTACCTGATGCTTTATCAAGGCTACCCATTGGAATGAAAGAATTAAAATGCACAGAATGGCCTGCTGTTTTTTTGCCATTAATTTTATGTTAGCAGAATATCTGAACATCATTATAAAGGAAATGGCTCAAAGAATAACAGGGAATGATACTTATTTCACAGAAATATTTCTATGTGTATCCAGAACTTGTTACCTCCTAATCAATTAGGAAAATGGAAAATTATAGATCATAACTTGTTTTGGAGAGACAGCGTAACATCACAACAGTGGCGCTCATGTATTCGGAAGGTAATGGAAGGCGAACTTGTGTGTTATGTTCACACAGGATACGGACACTTCGGAATCAAAAAATCTGTAACCCATATGAGTAAGTTTTATTAATTCAAGAAACTAGGGCATAACATGGCATCTTTGATTAGAACCCGTGAAACTTGCCAGAAATTAAAAAAGAATAATATGCACATGAAACACAAAATGTATCCTATTATTCCTAAGTCATTACAAGACCTCACAGCAGCAGATTTTTGGACCTATCCCACAAGGAAAGGGAGGAGTATCATATATTTTGGTTATCATAGAATGTTGATCAAAATATGTTAAGGTATATCCCATTAAAAGAGCAAATGCACAGATTGTTATACACTGTTTACAACAATACTTCCTTGAAGTAGGTAAACCAAAACGGTTTCTTATGGATAATGGACCACAATTTGTGAGTAACGAATTTAGAGAATTCCTAGTGTGTGAATGTATTCGACAAGTGTTAATATTCAATTATAGCCTGTCATCAAATCAGTGTGAGTGAGTAATGAAGGAAATCAGAAAACTATTTCATACTTACTGCCATGAAAAACATAAGGACTTTGAACTTATCCTAAATGAATTACCCCATTTATTGACTGGGTTGACACCTTTAGAAGTTATAGGCAAACCTTTTGTAGGAGAACATCTAAGTAAGTGTTTTAATGGGGCTGAACAACCTAGTGTCAATTTCGAAGTAAATCACGAAATAATTTCTAATAACTGGATTAGAGAAGGGTAAATACAATGTAAAGGATGTAAAATTGTATGTCCCCCAGGGACATTAACATTTTAAGTTAAAGGGCAGAGTAACGACCATCGGATCCTGAGCTGTTTTCAATGTTTCTTCCAGATAGTTTCCTGTAGCGAATTCCTTTAAAATATAGAACTATGTAATCTTATTGCTTAGAAAACCAGATCTAACTATGAAATAGAGAACAACTTAAGAGAATCACAGAAAAAGGGATATCTCAGAGACGAAATAAACTAAACAGAGTATTATATTTGTGGTAAATATAATAAGATGTGACTAGCTAAACAAATTTTATACCGTAGTGTATAGATTTTCTATTTTGAATATAGTTTGCTATTTTATACCTTTTATGAGATGTGATATAAATGGGAAGGTTTGTATAAATTTTGAAAGGGGCGGGTACTGTAGCTAAAAGCATGATTTACAAGAACAGGTAAATCATGACTAACACAAAACACACATCACACCTTTCAAACAACCCTCACGAACAAGTGTGCCTGATTTTTCATCATTTGCCATTTCTGTAGGGTTGCTAGGATTTCCATTGGGGACGTCAAGGGTGAAGGTGGGAACGTCCATTCTGTAGGAAACAATGTAACACCAAACCTACTCCAACATCTCACTCAAGTACCTGACGGCTAGGGATCCTACGGAAAGGGGGTGGGAAGGGTTTCCTGTCTTTGGGGCTATCTTCTTTCTCTTCTTTGATCCTAGCATCCATATCTATTTTTTCCTTTCTTACTTCTCATTTGAGGACCTGTCTATTTTTTTCCTCGTTCCATGTTCACAAACTTCTATCACTGAAGTCCTTCCCCATTTCTGTGGTTACTAAAAACCTAAATCTTATCTTTAGATAAGAAGGCTGAAGAATCAGACTACATGAACACACATCAACATACACACAAATATACACTTCTACACAAACATTAAATCACATAAGAGGAAGCTTGTCACAATATGAGAACCAGCAGATGTTGTAGGGAAAATGTGTGTACATATGGTAATATGCACACAGATATAGGAAGCTATGACGGTTCTATATTGAATATACATAAGAAGAGGCGCACATACATAGTGAACAACTGCAAAGTAGTAATGAGTAATGGATAAATAACAGAAAGGCATGAGCAAAGAAAGAAAATGAAAGTACAAGTAGATTTAGTCATGTTGATCATTAAGAAACATCATCATAATGAATACTCTGATGAACGGAAGGATTGTGGGACGTAAATAGTATATGTAAGCATAGTATCTATTGAAAATATAGAAGTTGATAAGTAGAGGAGGACTCTAGGGAGTAAATGGTATATTAAATAATGAATGCCAAATGTAAGATAGATTTATATATTTACCAGACGATACTTAATTATGGTACACATAGAAATCTATACTAGGATAATGAACCGTGAGGCCTACTCAGAAAGGACAAGGGGGCATACCTGGCATTCACTAAGTATAAAGGGCAGGCATACCTACATGGAGGTAAGATGATATGTGGCTTTAAAAAAATAGGGATGTTTTGTAAGGGGCGTACCTACCAGAATGGAAAGGGGAAGTGCTCTCAATAGGTCAACCCACAAACAAGGAATAGGTGCTGATCCTAAGAGAAGGGAACAGTATCTTGAAAAAAGTCACAAATTTTATAGGGATTATTCTGGGAAGAGTGAATTCTATGAATGGCTAGCATTATAATGTTTCGTGGAAATAAATGAGAGTCAAAGGAACACTTTCATTTCGTCCAGAGTTCCTCCAAGCTACGAACAATGAAAATAGTACATACTTTACTAGGAAGAAGGTAGTACAAAAGATAAGAACAGAGAATAGATTACTCATGTGTCATAAACACCTGAAGTTTACGTTTGAAAAAAAGAAAAAGTAAATAAAGGAAAGAAAAAGAGTCCTCACAATTCCTAAATGTTAGTAAAGCTGACTACAACCATGTGTAAATGCTCATGTCTTAATAACAAAGTAAAATAAGAAAAGAATTGAGAGTCTTAGTAAGAAAGTAAAATAAAAAAAGAATAGAGAAACAGTAAGCAAAAGATTGTTCAGGATAGGACAGAGAATTGTTATGGAAAAGAAAGATATGTATATAAACATATTTAAGAAATGTATTCTGATAAGATATGAAATGTTATTATGAGTGATATTATTTGCACATTGATTATGTATAAAATATTGAGTGTTCGATCAGGGGGGATATGAAGTGATTCGTGAATTTCTGTGTAAATTCTAGAACCACTCAGCCTTCTACCATCTGAAACACATGATGTTCTGGATATGAGTGTGGGATAGTAGAATCCAACTTCACATGTTTGCTTGTGCAAGTTTAAAATCAGTTGTGGGGAGAAAGTAGACGCTGTGGTTGGATGGCACTGACAAGTACCTGTTGGGCAATCCATTGAAGTTTTATTGAGTGTGTAAGGAAGAATCATGGAGTTTATATGCCGCTCTGTGCTTATTGTCTCACTGACTATTGTTATTAAAACAAGAACAGTTGAAAAGTACTCGTGTAGACTCTTGAAGCAACCTTGTTAAAGGCAAGACTCACTTTAAGATTTATGTTAAGAAAGGTCAGGGTATCGAAGCCAACTTTCTTTTAACTGTAACTCAATTTGTCTCTAATGTCTGACTGCATGAAAGAGTTGCTGGCAGTTACATATTTATGTGGAAAGTGAGATATTTATTGTGTATGGAGGTCAAATACATCGTTAGTTGACGAAAAGTAAAGTTTGTATGTCTACTTATTTCATAAGTAGAAAGAGCCTACAAATTCCTGTACCTCACATTATCTGACAGAAAAGAAGGTAATTAGGTTCCAGCAGCTGGCTATTCAGTAAAGAAGAGTGGCGGCAAATTCCAAGTAAGTCACCTCGTAAAGAAGTGGAAGGTGGTTTGGGGGAATAAGCCGATGTAACCCCGATCCACACTAACACTTTAAGTCATCAGAATGTTAGAGCATTTGAATATTTTCAGATAATAAAATGTGAAAAAATAATTATGTATACATACCTTTGAGATCCATCTGGATTTACAATTATCTTGGGAGACAAAATTTCAGTTGGAACACATCCAAGAATGTCAAGGAAGAAACCATGAGTTAAGTAATGTTTCATTGTGCATATGGGGTTACTTATTAATAAACCTTGCTCATTATAATAACAAACATTGAGCCTCACGTACCTGTATAACAAACAAAGGTAAAGATATTTCTGTAGACATTTGTTAACAAAAGTCAGTCATTTCAAAACAATTACAACTACAGTAGGAAAACTGTTATTCATAAATTAATCAAACAAAACTGTATAAACAATTTATTTGTCTGCTAACTAAGTGTGGCAATCATCAGTGATTCATTTGTAACACATAGATCAAATCAAAATGTAGGAATTTACAGATCCACATCTACATCTGTGCCTATACTCTGCAAACTACTGTGAAATTCAAAGAGAGAATATCTCCCATGGCACCAGTTATTAGGACTTTGTAATGGTACTTTGACTTCCGCGCCTCCGCCAATACAAAGTTATATTTTACGATCGCGCACGCAGAAGAGCGCTGCGCCAGCGACCGATTTTGTAAATAATTTTGTTCTTTTTTTTTTTTGCTTTTGCGTAGCTTTTTTGTTTTTAAGAACGAATGGAGGTCTCTCTCTCTTGTCTTGATACGAAAGACGTGTATTTTCCCGCTGTGTTGAATGTGCTTTTGGTGAAAAATTAAAATTACATTACAAGGTGATGTTGTTTCAATAGATAATGAGAAGATAATAATAAAAAGGTAACACCACAATTGGCGTCCTAGTGACAGGACTTGCAATCTTCGGATTTGATACAAGTGCAGTTCGGATTTGATACAAGTGCAGTTCGGATTTGATACAAGTGCAGTTTGGATTTGATACAGGTGCAGTTATTATAAATTTTGGACATTTTATCTAATTTTAATCACTTAATAGCATCAGAAAATGAATTTGGACTAAGTCTCATTCATTTCAATTGTAATGTTACGTGCATGAAATTTACAACAATATTGTTTTCCCTGTTATTAATTTGTGTTAATTTTCATTTTCACGCTGAGGAAATTAATTTGGTAAAAAAAATGGGAAAAGGATAACGTTCCATAAAATAATTTGCACGGACGCGAAAGAAAAATTTTGGATTGAAAACTATATTTGACGCTACATTTGCAACATAAGACTGAAAACAAATTGGTGAGTACAGAAATTTACATTTTTCCAGTTTCAAGCAGCCATCTGTACTTCCTTTATTCCGATCCATTTATTTCGAAATTTTTTTTCAAATTGTAGTTAAAATTGGTTTACTACTGTTATTGGAAATGGTGAGTGAAGAGCATATTCACAGTCATTTATTTGTGAGAAGGAAATTTCAGTACCAGTTTAATAATTCCATTTCTAATTAGAAATCATATAGAAATATCCATTTCCATAAGAGAAATTTCAGATTTCAACATATCATATTTAAAAAAAAAAATTTTTACCATTGGAAAATTTTATTTGCAATTAATTATGATAATCGCAAGATGGACGCTAGACGCGTATAAATTGTTTCCGCGGACGAGCTTAGTGAAAGTGACACATTGCAAAACATGTCCGACAGTCAAATGAATATTGAACTTAATAGGGAGGATGTTCAAGACATAATTTTACCGGATCGATTAAGACAACAACCCCTATATTTAAACAGATATACAGGCGAATGGAGAGTGAGTACTACGCGACAAAACGTGACATTGACAACGTCAACTTCAGAACCAGACATCAATCAGGCACGAAAAAATGACGAAACTTAGAGACAGGACTCTGACATGCTCAACCAGATCCTGAAGTTACTTGGTGACCAAAACAAAACATTTGACACTTTAGACAAAAGATTTGACACTAAATTCGATGAACTGACACGGGACATAAATGAAAATTTTGAAAAACAATCGAGACAAATTGCCGACTTGATAGAAACCACCAGTAGTCTTGGAAGGAAATTTACTGATTTATCAGACAAGGTTACGAGACAAGAAAAGGTATTTGTGGAATTCAGTGACGAGACAAAAACTGACTTACAACGATGTAATGAGAAATTGTTAACAGTAGTTTTTGAACAACAGAAAACCAGTACCCAAGTTGACGAATTACGACAGTCACACAATTCCGTAAAAACAAACCAAGAACACTTAGACCTGACGATTACAGACCTTTCAGACAGATTAAATGATGTAACATTGGAGCAGAAATCCTTACAGGAAAAGTTAGAAAAGCTTGAAGACAGAGCAGATGTAGCATCTTTAAAGAATGACACAACTCTAGCAGAAAAACTTGTACATGAATGCAAATTATGTGATGATTATTTAGATGAGAAGTTTGAGACAATGACACAGATCATTTTAGATAAGACAAAGGAACAAGAAAAGGGAGAAACAGATAATATTCAGAAAGAGGTACATAAACTTAAAGAGAATGTAATACCAGGTTCGTCAGTGATACCAAAACCCATAACAGACAACCAAAACATAAATGAGAATCATAATAATGCTAGACCCAGCACACAGCCGAAAATAGAATTACCAATGAGTGACACAAATCCCAATGAACCATTTTCAATGCTACCACAAGATCAAAATTACTATCACCACATACTATGCACAGTTTGACACAAAATACAGGACCCATAATACCATTAGTACGACATGGATACTTTCAGACATTTTCATGTGATGAGAAAGACAAAGTGCATCTGATTGTTTTCATCCGCTCTTTTGATGGTATTTTCCCGAGACATTGGTTGGAGGCCGACAAAATTCGATATGTTACAAATTTGTTACGTGGAAGAGCAGCTAAGTGGGGAGCAGCAATTAAAAGACAATGTTTAACATTTGAACAGTTTGAACAAGCATTTCTTGAGGAATTCTGGTCGATCACAGTACAGCAAAGTTTAAAACGAGAAGTATACAATCCAGAAATTTACAACCCGAAGAAAGAGACTTTACGACAATACTTTGAACGCTACCTAGACAAAACATTATATTGGACAAAACCAGCAGATTTACCAGACGTAATTAGAACACTTAAAAGCCACTTACCATTTCCTTACCGTGATAAATTAATAGGAGTGTCCGAGGACAACATAAAGAATTTTTTCAGTTATGTTGATGAGATAGATGTTGTTTACAGAGATGAGATCAGGAATTTCAATCAATTGTATCCGATCCATCCAAGCAATTCGCGTACGCACAATAGAAATGACAGAGGCTATTGGAATCCGCCTCCGACACCACAACAAAACACTCAAAGAAACAATTCGCACTACACTGGGACAAATCCATTCAATATTAGGAGAAACAACTTGCAGCATTGGCAAGGAAACAGTAATTATTACTATAATGGTTATCCGAACAGTAATTACAATCAGAACAATAACAGTTATATTCAAAATAACAACAGAAGAACGAACCGAAATTATGGAGATCAAAGAAGAGACGATAACAGGTACCATCCAGGATATTTTCAGAGAAACAACATCCAACAACACCCAAACATGTATTGCAGGAATAACAGTAATGACAATACCAGTTACAGTCATGGGCGAAATAATGTATGGGGAAATCACAATGGACAACCGCCACGACACAGGCAATACAGCAACCCTCAATTTGTACCTAACGGAACTCCCAATGCGACGCGGGGTAATGTCAACAACCAAACACCTGATACTTGGGTGACGCGCGACAGAAATGTAAATATTATTGAGTTGGGCAATGAACCCAACCCGCAGCAACAACCGAATTTGCTGGAAAACGAACGACGACCGAGCTAAGCGCTCGAGTTACGGTCAATAGGGAGCAGAGCGCAACGGAACCGACGATTTGTTTTCTCCGATATGATGACAGTAAGAACATAGAAAAAGAATTATATCAGGATGTAGATTTTAATAGTACCAGTAAAACAAAGAAGATTATTCAGGCTATAACAGGAGTTATGATTGGTAGTTATGAAGTGGAAGTAATGTTACATACAGGAGCAGCAGCAAGTGTCATTTCAATGTCCTTATATAATGAACTCAAACAAATAATGAACATACAAACATTGCCAGTACAGAATTGTCACATTATAAGTTCCACCAGTAACAAATCAAAGAATGTGAAATTTCAAGTGCTAATTAACGTCACATTTTCAAATATACCACTCAATTACAGTTTTCTGGTAGTAGACAAATTAGTTATGCATTGCATATTAGGAATTGACTTTTTGAATGAATATCAAGCAATCATAGATTTAGGGAAAGGGAAATGTCATTTAACCGTAAACCAACAACAACTGACAATAGAGTTAACACAGGGTAAAAACTTAAACAGTAAACAAGGTAAATTTGAACAGTTACATTTTCTGTATCCACCAGCAATAAACATATGTGATTTAACTTTTAATGAAGCTATATCTCAGGGAATTAAACCTAATAATTTATATGAGAAATGCACAGAATCTGAATATCTGACGAAGGAACAACAACTTGAATTACTTGAAGTTTTGCAGCAATTTGCTGAGGTATTTGTGGAGAAACCTGGAATTATTAGAGGCTGTACTTATGAGATGGATGTTAAACCACACAAAACATACTGTAGAACATATTATAATATTCCTTGGTCAAAGAAACCCGCAGTTTTGAAAGAGATTGAAAAAATGCAAGCTTGGGGTATCATTGATAGGTCACATTCACCATATTGCAGTCCGATCCTAGCAGTTAATAAAGAGGATGGTAGTGTAAGGTTAGTGCTGGATGCACGAGAAATTAACAAAGTTATAATCCCAATCAACACACGACCTATTAATTTGGAAGAACAACTTTTAAAATTTCATAATGTACAGTATTTAACCAATATCGACCTCCGCTCATCATTTTGGCAGGTGAACCTCCATAAAAACAGTCGTAAATACACTGCATTTCTATGTGAGGGGCGTAGTTATCAATTTTGTGTTCTGCCCTTTGGTCTACGAGTGAGTGCTGGAGTATTTATTGAAGCCTTAGATGCTGTTCTTGGACCACAATTGTTATCGCAAATCACAGTTTATGTTGACGACATTGTCATTGCCACCACTACTTGGGAAGAACATGTAAATCTTTTGAAGCAACTTCTGACTAAATTTTCTGACGCAAGTGTCACTATCAATTTATCAAAGACGAAATTAGAGAGGAGAGAAATCAAATTCCTTGGTCACATCATATCAACTGAAGGCATTTATCCAGACTCAAGAAAAATTGATGCAATAAAGAATTTTCCATCCCCACAGAATCGTAAACAACTCAAAGCCTTTCTTGGTCTATCTTCATTCTTCAGGAAATTTGTACCCTACCACCTTCTTAACAGTCCACATCTTCTATCTTTACTCAAAAGAAATAATATTTGGAAATGGACAGAGTTCTGTCAGACAGATTTTAAAGCGATTATGAATGCTTTAGTTAATGCACCGTTGTTATGTCATCCTGACATGACGTCAGACTTTTGCCTAGTAACAGATGCAAGTTCCTATGGGCTCGGAGCATTTTTATTCCAAATTCATGTAGAAAATGAACAAACAGTCATCAAACCTATAAGTTTTGCTAGCCGCACGCTCACTGAACGCGAAAAGTCATATTCAGTGACCGAGCGCGAAACACTTGCCATAGTATGGGCGTTTCGCAAGTTTCGCTACTTTCTATGGGGAAAACGTACTAAGCTTTATACTGATCATCAAGCTCTTTCTTTCCTGCTATCATGCAAGTTATTACATCCACGTCTTGCACACTGGTGTGCATCACTACAAGAATATGATTTTGATATTATATATATAAAAGGAGAATCCAACATTATAGCTGATGCTCCATCTCGTTTGCCACAAGGCCTACAAGAATTTTAAGATGTGACAGAACAAACATCAGATTTTAAAATTTTACTCATGTATGACGGTACATTTGCACCTTACTACAAAAACATGTGCAGGAAGTTAGCCATATTGCAGGACAATGATCCCAGGTGGATCCAGATAAAGAATAAATTACGTGCAGGAACAGACCCACATCTTGAAAAATATTACACGTTACACAAAGAAGTATTATTCCACCGACAAAACCCTGAATCACAGCATTGGTGTGTTTGCTTACCTGAAGCTCATGTTGATGATTTTATTTTATTTACACACAGAACTTGGGGACACTATGGTGTAACCAAATGTACAGATAAGATTATACAATATTGCTACTTTCCAAATTTAAGGCGAAGAGTATTGAGTAATATTAGGAAATGCATCATATGTCAGAAAGCCAAATATTCTAATCGCACAAGCATGAATGAATTGCACCCAATCATACCTAAGAGGCCATTACAGCTAATTTCTCTAGATATTGCAGCACCCTATCCACAAGCACGTGGAGGTATGAAATACATCCTTGCTGTGTTAGATGTTTTCACAAAGTATTTAAAATTATATGCTTTACGTTCAGTTTCTACCATTGCTATTACCAGACGTCTATTAACAGATTATTTTGTAAGAATAGGAAAACCTGAAGTTATGATCACGGATAATGCAGCATATTTTACCAGTTTAAAATGGAAGACATTTATTGAAGAACAGAATGTTAAACATATTTTAATTTCAAGATTTCACGCAGCAGGAAACCCAGTAGAAAGAACATTTCTAGAATTTGGACAGTTTATGAGAACACACACACCAGAGAAGCACACAAAATGGGTAGAATACCTAGCACCATTTGAACAAATAGTGAACAATTTAACTCACATTTCTACTGGATACACACCAACTGAATTAATTATGGATAAAACAGAAAGAAATGAATGGACAGACCCTCTACCTAAACTTACAGCAACAACAAATCATGTTAGTTTAGAAGAAAAGGTAAGACAAGCTTACACAACATTATGTGACAAAGCTAAGGAAAGAAAGCAGAAATATGACAGAGGTGTCAGGAAAGCACAAACATTTCAAGTTGATGAGTTAGTTTTACTAAGAACACATCCTAAACCCACAAAACTGAAACATTTAAACAGCAAATGGCAGATCTTATACTCTGGACCATACCGAATTGCAAATATTCCACACCCTGGCTGTTATTCATTAGAATATCCATTAACACATAAACCCAGAGGTCTACATCCACACAGACATTTGAAAAAATACATACAGTAAAATGTTAGCCAATGAGAAGAAGATAATTAATATGATATACAGTTATGATGAGCCTACATTTAAGTTATACAGATACTTACAATCTAATGAATGCAGGTAAGTCTAGAAAGCAATGTGAACCTCCAATAGCTAATAAGATATTTGGTTATAAGAGGAGTTGCTATTGAGGCATATACACATTAGAGGAGGCATATACACATTAGAGGAGGCAGAGAACTGAACAGAATTATTTTCTTTAGGAGGCATGTGATAATAGTAATGTTGATATGAGTGATGTGAGTGACTGAATGAGATGAGTGAATGTAATTTTAGTTTAATAAGAGGATAAATAGTAATATGGAGAGAGGTAAAGTGGTGATGAATAAGAGGAAAATATATATATATATAATGCTGAGGAATAAGTATGTTATTTTGTGAAGAATGAATAATGTATAGGTGAGACTGTTATGAGTAATTGAGAATATGTTGAGAGGAGAGAAACTAGATTTGAACGCTATATCACATGTACTCTTGGAATACAGAATGAAAGTAGTGGAAAGAAAATTATTTATTGAAAGATTGGTATGCCTGAGATAATAACTTATGTGGTGTCTTATATATTCTTATAACTAAAGGTGAAAGTATAGATTTATGTGGAAAGAATTATTTACAGCAGCCACTGTTGGAAATATACCAGAAGATTTAAATCTATAACACTTTAACACTAATCTAATGGGAACTTGTAATGAAATTTTTGGAATTATGTAGGCTTGACACTTCAGATTGGAAGAATTATTTAAGAGAACATATTTAGCAGTCATCTAGTGACATAATTAAAGCTCGTCTACTGAACTGAACTAATGCACCGTTAAATAGAAAGGAGAATAAGGAGAAAACAAAACGTCAGTACTCTGTTGCGGCTCATACTCTCATCCCTCCCTTAGAAAAATTTATACATGTTGATAAAATATTTGACATTATATAATTCGTGATTATCTGACAGTATGGAGAGACATACACACACATTTACACTCCTGGAAATGGAAAAAAGAACACATTGACACCGGTGTGTCAGACCCACCATACTTGCTCCGGACACTGCGAGAGGGCTGTACAAGCAATGATCACACGCACGGCACAGCGGACACACCAGGAACCGCGGTGTTGGCCGTCGAATGGCGCTAGCTGTGCAGCATTTGTGCACCGCCGCCGTCAGTGTCAGCCAGTTTGCCGTGGCATATGGAGCTCCATCGCAGTCTTTAACACTGGTAGCATGCCGCGACAGCGTGGACGTGAACCGTATGTGCAGTTGACGGACTTTGAGCGAGGGCGTATAGTGGGCATGACGGAGGCCGGGTGGACGTACCGCCGAATTGCTCAACACGTGGGGCGTGAGGTTTCCACAGTACATCGATGTTGTCGCCAGTGGCCGGCGGAAGGTGCACGTGCCCGTCGACCTGGGACCGGACCGCAGCGACGCACGGATGCACGCCAAGACCGTAGGATCCTACGCAGTGCCGTAGGGGACCGCACCGCCACTTCCCAGCAAATTAGGGACACTGTTGCTCCTGGGGTATCGGCGAGGACCATTCCCAACCGTCTCCATGAAGCTGGGCTACGGTCCCGCACACCGTTAGGCCGTCTTCCGCTCACGCCCCAACATCGTGCAGCCCGCCTCCAGCGGTGTCGCGACAGGCGTGAATGGAGGGATGAATGGAGACGTGTCGTCTTCAGCGATGAGAGTCGCTTCTGCCTTGGTGCCAATGATGGTCGTATGCGTGTTTGGCGCCGTGCAGGTGAGCGCCACAATCAGGACTGCATACGACCGAGGCACACAGGGCCAACACCCGGCATCATGGTGTGGGGAGCGATCTCCTACACTGGCAGTACACCACTGGTGATCGTCGAGGGGACACTGAATAGTGCACGGTACATCCAAACCGTCATCGAACCAATCGTTCTACCATTCCTAGACCGGCAAGGGAACTTGCTGTTCCAACAGGACAATGCACGTCCGCATGTATCCCGTGCCACCCAACGTGCTCTAGAAGGTGTAAGTCAACTACCCTGGCCAGCAAGATCTCCGGATCTGTCCCCCATTGAGCATGTTTGGGACTGGATGAAGCGTCGTCTCACGCGGTCTGCACGTCCAGCACGAACGCTGGTCCAACTGAGGCGCCAGGTGGCAATGGCATGGCAAGCCGTTCCACAGGACTACATCCAGCATCTCTACGATCGTCTCCATGGGAGAATAGCAGCCTGCATTGCTGCGAAAGGTGGATATACACTGTACTAGTGCCGACATTGTGCATGCTCTGTTGCCTGTGTCTATGTGCCTGTGGTTCTGTCAGTGTGATCATGTGATGTATCTGACCCCAGGACTGTGTCAATAAAGTTTCCCCTTCCTGGGACAATGAATTCACGGTGTTCTTATTTCAATTTCCAGGAGTGTATTTATGAATAGAATTTTACAGGTACCACAAGGTAAATACACAGTGGATATACAGCATGGAATGCAGCAGCAATTATCTAAGAAGATTTATTTATCTATTAAGTAAAACATTTATTTATATTACTTGATACTCATGAAAGGAAGGAGATGAACTACACAAACTTTATAGGAACATGATTGACTTGAACTATATATATATATATATATATATATATATATATATATATATATATATATATATATATATATATATACTTACCACACTGACGTACATACTTGTAGGATCCTAAGATATTTAGAGGGGCACCACTCTTAGAAATGGTGATAGAGGGGTACCATTCTTAGAAACAGCAATAGTGGGGACACCACACTTAGAAACGGTATTAGGTATAGGAACTTTTACATTATATTAAGTTAACATGTATTTTATTTATCATATTTTATTTTGTGAGTCCATTGTAGGGGATGACTTTACTAGTATTTATGAAGTAGTCAGCAACCATCCCATGAACCTATCCTCCTACAGAGGGCTGTCTTGAAGCTTGAAATATGTGTAAATTTTATTCCAGGAGGCAAGATGAATTTTAAGTTGAATATTCTAGCGAGTTGCCACAATTATCTTCAAATGTTGCAAGTGTAACAAAAAAAAAGAGCTAACAAATAAAATAAATAAAATGTATATTGCAATCTGAATGTAATGTAATTCACATGTCAGCACAATGGTATTGAATGTAACGTAAAAATTTACTATATTTTTCTGTATATGTACTGTATGACAACAATGTATATCATGTAATGATTAATTGTAAATATTTGTATATTTATGTACTTCCTATATCAAGAAATGTATTTTAAGGAGATGTTAATGAGCTGCAAAGGACTTGTGCATGTAGCACATGATTAATATAAATGGAACTGCAAATGCAAAGAAGAAACCAACATGATGGAACACTGGTCAAGCAATATTTACGTAGTGTCAATATGCTTTGAAGTGTATGGTGTTGTGGAAGCCGGCAGGTCTTCAGGTTGGTGTAAAAGACAAGCTCATCACCTGTCGTAGGCAGTGAGGTGTTTCCTGTGCCCTCATTGACCATTTATACCCCGGTAGACGCCACCAATATTCGACTGCTGGAGATCACATTTTCGTGTTGACACATTGAACAAACTTTGGATTTTTTTTCAAGTCACACGCAAGAGATCCAGGCAGTACACACACACTCAGAACCTGATACTACGTTTAAAGACATTGGAGCAATATAATAGAAACATTTATTGTTCGAATTAATTCCATTGTAAACACGAATCATGTGAACTGAATTCAAACGCTGTGCTAAGCAACGATAATACGCTGCAATTCAAAGACATTAATGTTACGACTCCTAAAGAAGGTACACACCAAAAAGACTGTATACAAAGACTGATATGCAAAGAACATTGTGCTCAGAAATATTTTTTTTTGTAATATGTAAATTTCTTATTTTCTCATATATGTATGTATCTATGTAAATTTTCTATACTGCCACGCTCGCTTGCGGAGCGTGTCAGTAGAGGAGGCATTGTAATGGTACTTTGACTTCCGCGCCTCCGCCAATACAAAGTTATATTTTACGATCGCGCACGCAGAAGAGCGCTGCGCCAGCGACCGATTTTGTAAATAATTTTGTTCTTTTTTTTTACTTTTGCGTAGCTTTTTTGTTTTTAAGAACGAATGGAGGTCTCTCTCTCTTGTCTTGATACGAAAGACGTGTATTTTCCCGCTGTGTTGAATGTGCTTTTGGTGAAAAATTAAAATTACATTACAAGACGAGGTTGTTTCAATAGATAAAGAGAAGATAATAATAAAAATGGTAACACCACAACTTCTTCTCATTTATATCACCCTTACATGATTGGCTAAATACTTTTGAAACAAGAAATATGTAAATGTGTTTTACTCATCTAATAACATACATGATTTCTGTCATAAACTAGAAGCAGCTTTAAATAGTATAAAAAACTTCAACAAACAGTGATCATATGTGTAGATTTTAATATTGATTTTCAAGAAATCTCAAAACACCAGCAAAACTTAATGGCCCCACTGGAAACATGTAGCATAAAAGCCACCTTAGATTCTCCTACAAGAGTTACACCAACAGCTAGCTCAACAATTGATCAGCTGTTAATAAACTCAAATGCAAATCACAATTTCTGTACTGGCTTCAGTGATCGCTATGCACAGTTTATTGCTTTACACACCCTAAGTGAAACAAATGACAAAGAGGAACTTGTAAAAGAAACAAGAAAATTCACTAACAAACAACCTAACGTTTTTATACAGAGACTAAGTGAAGAAACGTTGTATGAAGTGTATACTTGTGAAAATACAAACAAAATGTTTGAAAAATTCATGTAAATCTTCATGTCATACTTTGAAGCTGCATTTCCATTAAAAAAGCAAAAATGTCAACCTAAAAATGGATTAAAACAGGTATTAGAATCTCTTGTGTAGAGAAGAGAAGATTACACAATATAGCAAAGACACAGAACATGCCTGATGAATTTCATTTGTACCTGAAGAATTACAAGAGGATCCTCAAAAATGTTGTAAGGAAAGCTAAAACAATGGCGAATGACAGATACATTCAAAATTCAAAAAACAAATCTAAAGCTATATGGAAAGTTATAAAAAATCAAACAAGTGAAAGTAAACAATATAAAAAGATAAAATTATGTTATGAAGGAGAAATGATTTCTTGCCCAACAAAAATTGTAGGGACCTTCAACAATTATTTTGCAAACGTAAGTGAACAGTTGGTGAGTGGACTCGAAGAACACAACAAAATATTACCTCCATCATGCAATAGTGTGAGAAATGTGTCTACATCTTTGTTCCTTTCGCCCACAGATACTGAAGAAACTTTATCAGTTATAAAAACCTTGAAAACTTGGTACTCATGTGGAACTGATGGAATACGGGTGCAATTATTAAAAAAATGTTGTCTTGCCTTAGCTGAACCCTTGACACACTTGTGCAACAGCTCACTGGCATCAGGAACCTTCCCTTCAAGCTTAAAAACAGCGAAACTGAAACCACTGCTCAAAATAGGAATTCACAAGGTGTTTCGAATTATAGACCAATAGCCCTACTGCCGGTATTTTCAAAAATTTTAGAATTTTTTAAAGAGATTTTCTGATTTCCTAAATAGAAAGATAATTCTCTCTCCCTCACAGCACGGTTTCAGGAAAGGCTATTCAACTGAAAGTTCAATATTCGAATTTCTTAATGACATCTATACTAAACTGGATGCAAGTGTGTTTGTGATGGGCGTACGTCTTGATTTATCCAAAGCTTTTGACGTCCTTGATCACAACCCAGAAGCTTGACCAATTAGAAATTAGAGGTATATCCAATGAGTGAATCAGGACATTTATGTGTTCACAAACAGGTGGTTGAAGTGCAATATACTGACCACAACAAAATGAGCTACTACTATTCAGGATGTGAAAATGTGAAATATGGCGACCCTCAAGGATCAGTATTAGGACCCATTCTGTTTCTCCTCTATGTCAATGATCTTATGTATAACACGTATTGCCAAACTACCCTCCAATTTGCAGATGATACAAGCTCCCTTATTAGTGGTAAAACAGAGCAAAAACCAAAAGAGTCCGCTATCTGAACAACGAACACTGTAGAAATGTGGTTCAGCTATTATAAGCTAATTATAACAAATAAAAAGACAGTAGCACTGAACTTCTGTAATCTGAAAGGAAGACACCACCCAAACATACAAATAGAACTAAGTGACAGAATTCTTGAAAGTGTTGACAGCAAAATATTTCTGGGACTCTGGCTCCAGAACAACACAAAATCGGAGGTACACATTCAATATTTGCAAAGAAAACTAATCAAAACCTGCTACATGATAAGGATCTTAAAAACGTGTTGTAGCAAAGCCATTGTGTTAAATGTATACTACTCATATGTGCACTCTGTAATTAAATATGGCATAATCTTCTGGGGCAATACAACAACAAATATTAAACTTTTCAGGATGCAAAAGAGAATATTAAGAATTATTGAAGGGGTAAACAATACGAAATCATGCAGACCAACATTCAAAAACTTTCAGTTCGTCCTCTTCCTTGCATTTTTATCTGCAAAACTTCCGTTTTCATCGAACAATATATTGACAAACACCTAGATATCTTATTAAGAAATAGAGATATACATGCATAAAATACAAGGCAAAATCTGACCTTCCATGTCAAACACTACATACTGGGATAAAAACTTACAATAATCTGCCTAACCATATTAAATCAGTTAGTAAATTCTGTAGTTTTAAGGCTGAACTGAAGGCATATTTAACCGATCATTGCTTTTACAGTCTAACAGAGTACTGAAAAAACAAAAAGCAAAAATAAAGATGCATTATGAATATTCTACTTTGTATGTTTCCTCTAATGTTTGTTGTATATATGATTCTCTGCTAAACTGCTTCAATATCTAGTCCTTAGGAATGCAACACAAACTGTATTTTATCTTGTAAAGACCCAACCATGTCCAATATCTTTGTATATGTTCTATACATGTAGGATTTGAAGGACTAAATAAATAAATAAACATATGTCTGATGTACAGGAGACACGCCAAGGTTACAGTTTGCTAATTTACAATTTTGTCACACTTACAATAATACTTTTTGGATAATTTACTTAAAATTAGTCGAACTTATAGTATTTACATCTACTATAACTTAATCCTGCTTAAAGTATCACTTCATTCTTCATGAAATTTTCCACAGAGTAGTAGCATCGTTTAATTAGAAAATCATGTAACTTCCTTTTTAATATATTTACCTTAATATTCATAATGTCATACACTTTTATTATGTTGTAAATTTTCATGGCTTTATACTGAGGAGTCTGAGCATGCAGTTTTAAGCAATAAGAAATGAGCATGCAATTTTCTTTATGTCTTGTGTCGTATGAGTTTCCAAAATGATTTTTTTTTATAGATCAGCTTTGCTGCAAAGGAAAAGAACCACTTCAAAGGTGTGGGGACAGTTAATATTTTTAGACCTTTAAATAATGGTGGACATGATACCCTCAGCCATGCAGAGCACATGTTGTGAACGATTCTTTTTGCAACTTTAAAATTGGTGTAATGTTTCCCAAGTTTCCCCCAAAAAATATGCCATATCGAATAACTGATTCAAAGTAGCTATAATATGCTATTTTACAGGTGGCCATATCAGTGGCACATGCTAAAGTTTCTGTTGCAAATTCAAGGGTGTTTAATTTATTTGCTAGATATTCCATATTAGAATTCCAACTCAAAGTTCTGTCTTAAGTTTATTCCCAGGAACCTGACTGAGTCAAGTTCTTCCATTGTTTGATAGTTGTGAGTGATACAGATTTCTTCAGGTTTTGACTGTTTGGTTTTAAAACTCATCATGAAGGCTTTTAAAATGTTTAGCCTTGAGCCATTTAGACTGAACCATATTTCTAGGTTACTTAACATATTCATGACACACTGTGGTATAATGTAAGCATTTCCATTTTCAATTAGGGCAGAAGTATCATCTGCAAACAAAGTTAAATAAGTATTTATATTGAGAGGCAAGTCATTTACATAGAACAGGAATAAAAAGAGTTCAAGTATTTAGCCTTGAGGAACACTTTGTGACTCAGTTTTCCACTTTGAGGAGTGATCTGCTCCATTTCATGTGATTACTACTCTTTGTCTCCTCTCCAATAGATATGATTCAAACCATTTCAAAGCAGTATCCCTTATTCCGTACCTGCTGACTTTGTAAAGCATCAAGGCATGGTTTAAAAGTTGAATGCTTTTGTAAGATCACAGAATATTGCTGCAACTTTAGCTTTCCTATCTAGTGATGAAGAAATTTTTTCAATAAAATCATTTATTGCATCTACTGTGTTTTTGCCTGGTTAGAAGCCAAACTGGTTCTGTGAAATGACATCATTCTGTGTGATGAAGCTTCGCATCTGTAAAGCAGCAATTTTTTCAAATATTTTGATATGACTGGGAGTATAGAGATGGGGCAATAATTTCCCATATCGTCTTTTGATTCTTTTTTAAACAATGGTTTTACTTCTGAATATTTCAAGAGATAGGGGAAGTAACCTTCTTCAAAGGATTTGTTTCTTATGAAAGAGAGAGGATGAGCTATTATGTTGAAAACTTTTTTTTATTATTTTAGTGGGAATCCCATCCCAACCATCAGAGCTTTTGTCTTTTAAGGGCAGTATGACATTATCAACAAATTTTGCTGAGACTGTGTTGAATATTTTGACATTCAGTGGTATTATCTTTTAACCCAAAACTATTTACTTCCTGCTAATAATCTGCTACGTCTAATTCAGATTTCGCTACATTTATGAAGTACTAATTGAAGCACCAGATATTTGAGCTGGAGACTTACAACCAACTTTTCCTTAAGTTTGATTTTTGAAATGTCATGTTTGTGATTTCAGACACCTAATTCAGACTAACTACAGACTATACTGCCCTTGTTCTTCTGTGACCACTGTAACTAGTATAATGTTGCCATATTGATTCCTATAGGTGTGATATGTGGGGGACTGTAGTATATTAATAGATACTTCTGCTGTTTCGTCAAAGTTGAAAGTTTGTGTCTATCTTCAAGTATCGGCATTTCGGTTCTTCCAGCAAGTATGTGACACTCTCCTATGGGTCAGTCAAATCTGCTACTATTCATGCCACCATTCTTTGTCTACATTGAATATCCCTGTCAATCTTTTCTTATACAAGCCCCATACACTTGAGCAAAACTGTAGAGTACGTTGCACAAATGCTTTGCAATCTCCTTTGTTGAGTAATTACATTTTCTTAGTATTCTACTAATGAACTAGACTCTGCCATCTACTTTACATATGAACAAGTCTTTCTCGTAATTTCATTTCATTTCTCAATGAATCAATGCACCTAGGTGTTTGGATGACTTGAGCAGTTCCAATTGTGACTTTATTTATTTATTTATTTATTCATCCGTGGAACAATAAATATTGTATGGATGTCGTCAGATTACAACACATGAGCACACATTTACATTTACAACTAAACAGGTTTCTCATATTTTGTGTAGTTTTTATAACTAGTCACCAACATATTTATAATTACATAATATTTTGGTGATAATGTCATATGTTGTTAATAATCTATATCTATGTTAAATGTTCTTTTACAGTATAACAACTTTTACTTACTAAAAAGGTTTTAAGCTTTTGTCTGAAAGTGAGGGGCTCATTTATTTCTTTAATTTATTGTGGTAATTTGTTGTACAGTTTTATCCCATTGTAAAATATACTTTTTTGCGTCTTTGCCTTGTTCTTTCTATCTAGATGGAGGTGGTGACAAGCTCTTGTTTCATGGTCATGTATTAGGCTGTTTGTGTTGTACATGTTGAGATTTTTCTTAATGAACATTATGTTCTGAAAGATATACTCACAAGAAACAGTTAGAATTCCTAGCTTTCTAAATAATTCTTGACATTGGGCCCTGTTGTTGCTATTTGTTATTATCCTTATGGCTCTTTTTTGTACTTTGAACACAGTTTGTATGTTACTGGCACTTGTTCCCCAAAACATGATCCCATAGCTGAGGACTGAGTGTAGATATCCGTAATATGTTATTTTAAGACAGGTATTATTGCATACCGGTGCAAGGATTCTAAGAGCATAGCATGTTGTGGATAATTTCTTTGCCAAAATGTTGACATGGTTTGTCCATTTCAGTTGGCTGTCTACATTCATCCCTAAGAATTTGGTACTTGTTACACATTCTAATTCATTATTATTAACTTTTATTCTAGTGGCATTGTGTTTTTTGTTCAATTGGAAGTTAATATAGTTAGTTTTCTTTACATTTAGGGTTACTTTATTTTTAATGACCAGTTGTGGACATCATTGAGAGCCTCGTTTGCTCTTTCTGACAGTTGTGTTGGATTTTCACCTGTTATTACTATGTTGCTGTCATCAGCAAAAAGTATTTTTTCGCCATGTCTGATACTTTGTGGGAAGTCGTTAATGTATATAAGAAACAATATTGGGCCTAATACACTTCCCTGTGGGACGCCTATATTCACATTTTCTGGGTCAGACAGGTGTTTTATAAGGGAATTGTTTGAAACTTGTGATATCTCAACTCATTGAACTCTGTTTTCCAAGTATGATTTGAATCACTTCTTTGTCACACCTGTTATTCCTATTTGCCCTAATTTATGAAGTAAGATTTTGTGGTCAACTGTGTCAAAGGCCTTGGACAAGTCTAAAAAGATACCACTTTCATTTTCACCTTTGTCCAGTGCTTCTAAAATTACTATAGTGAACTGTGCTATAGCATATTGTGTGCCTTTTACAGGCCTAAAACCAAATTGGTCATTGGAAAGAAGATTATATTTATTCACGTAATTTAGCAGTCTCTTTTTGACTAGTATTTCTATTATTTTAGAAATGATAGACAGTATAGAGATCGGCCCATAGTTCTCTACATTTTCCACATCTCCGTTTTTAAGGATAGCTGTAACTTTTGCTTGTTTTAGGTACTCCGGAAAGTATCCAGATTCGAAAAATTCATTAATTATGTCTGTTAATGGGTCCTTTATGGAGTCTATACAATCTTTAATTACGCAGACTGGGATTTCATCAAGTCCTACTGAAGTTTTATTTTTTAGTTGGTGTACTACTAGTGCCACTTCCCTTTCTGTAGTTGGCAAGAGCACCATTGAGTTTGTTGGCTGGTTCTGAGTAGGTAAATCATACGTATCTGGAAATTTCTGCTGTAATTTTTTTGCAATACTACTGAAATATGAGTTTACAAAATCAGCTAATTTTTTAGGGTTACCTACGGGTACATCTTTGTTTTTAATATGTGAATTGAGATCCTTTTTAGCAGAATTAGATGTGTCCTGTTTGACGATGTTCCAGGCTGCTTTGCTCTTGTTTTCAGCTTCAAGTAATATTTAGTTGTTTGAAAGTTTTTTTTGCGGCTAGCAACACCTTTCTGTAAATTTTCCTGTACTTTTTGTAGGATTGCAGAACTTCTGGGTTAGATTGATTATTTTTTATGGAGTTGAGATATCTAAGAGTTTCTGAGGATTTCTTGATACCTGTTGTCACCCACTGATTTCTCTTTGTAGTTTTAATTTGATAAAGAGTTTTGGGAAACATCTCTTCAAATCTGAGTTTAAAAATTGACATGAACTTGATAAATTTCTGATTTGCATTGGTTTCTGCATAGACTTCCCTCGAATCTTCATATTCTAGCTGGGATTTAAACTGATGCAGGGCTGATTTGGAAAACATTCTTTTGTATGTACAAAGTTTAGGAGGAGTTTCTACATGAATGTTAGTTTTTAAGATCTGGCAGAGGTGGTCTGCTAGGCCCAGGTTTTGGACAACAATATGACAATTTTTACTATCAATATCTGTAGCTACATGATCTATAGATGAGGAGGATTCTTTCGTTATTCTAGTTGGACAATTAACAAGGGAGGATATTCCATAACAGCTTAGAATATTCACATATATGTTGCTAGCCTTATCAGGCTTCATCATATTAATGTTTAAGTCACCACAGATAATTACATTTGCTTTTGGTCCAGAAACTTTGTCTAAGCTTTGATTCAGTTTTGAGAAGAATATATCAATGTCTCCACTGGGAGAGCGGTACACACAAAATATGACTAATTTTTTTGCTATGCCAGGTCCTATTATTTCAACAGCGGAAAGTTCAAAATGTTTGTCCTCACCTAGATCTAAAAGATCATATCTTACTTTAAACGACATACCTTTTTTTACATAGATACATGAACCTCCACCATTCATTGAGATTCTGCTATAGTAACACGCAAGGTCAAATGAGGCTAATGCAATGTGTTCAATTTGCTTCCCTTTGCACCAGTGTTCAGTGATACACAAAATTTGGCTATCAAATTTTTCCAATTCTACTTCTAGCTGTTGTGCATTGTTCTTTATGGCTTGAATGTTTTGGTGAAACACTGTTAGGCATTTGTTTTCACTTATATTGGTGGCGCCTTTCCCTTTAGACCTGATGCTAAAAAATCCTTTAGATGAGCTGGTGGCATGGTTATTCTTCTGTTGATGACAGTGGAGGTGAGTCTGTTGCCGGTTTGACTTGGAAGTTGGTGTATCTGAAGGTATCTGCCTTATGTTAGTCTTGTAACTGAGGCCGGGTACCAAAAATCCTGCAGAGTTGAAAGTTTCCTGGTTCTTGTGCTTCTTCTGTTTGCTTCTGTTACTGCTGATGATGGTGAAGCTGGTGAAAAGTCTTTCACTGTTGAAGACTGAGGAGCGGCCAATACTGATGAAAGGTCATTGGCTGTTGGCACATCAGGCGTTTTTTTTCTTGTTAATGATGCAGTTGCGTAGTATGTAGCTGCTTCTGCTGAACCTGCTTTGGAAACTTCTGTCCTAGTTTAATCATTTATCTCAGCTGTTTCTGAAGAAAGTGGAGATTCTAGTGCTGGACCTGTTGTCAGTGATTCAGTTTCATTTTCTTGTTGGAAATTTTCAGTTGCTGTGTTTGGTGGTGGAAGTGGTATGGTCGTGCTATTCTTGTCCTTAACTGCCTTCACTGCATTAAGGATTTCTTGACTAATGAATGATTTTCCGAGTTTATTTCTGTGAAGCCCATGCCTTGTAAAATGACTTCTCTCTGTGGATGGTACGTCCACATATGTGGCATCTGGGAGGCTTCAGCAGATTTTATCAAATTTCCTATTAGTAACTGTGATTTCTTTGTTGACACAGGATTCTTCTATAAGATCATGCCTTTGTGGGATACTGGCAATGAAGAAGTTAACATCTGTAATTTTCTGTAATGTACTTCTTAGAGCGCTTGTGGCGAGTTTGCCCTCGTTCCTATAAACATCATTAGCACCTCCTATTATTAGACAGTTGCTTCCCAGCTTAAAAGAATGTTCACAGTCTTTTAAAACTTCGCGCAAAGGGGTACCCGGTTTCGTTATTCCACTAACCTTGAATATAGTTTGCATGTTACACAAAATGTTGGCTAAGCCCTTTCCATGACTGTCTGAAAGTATGAAAATATCTTCTTTTTTCTTCTTACCTGTATTGGCAGATATCTTGTTTGCACGATAAGTATGTTACATGTATTTTCTGGTATTTCCTTTCTTATTATTAAAGGACTTCGTAGGCCTACTGAAATGATTTGTGGTCGCTGCATTTGATGAAAGTACTTCCCTTCTTTGGCTCTTTTCACATATTTCATATTCATCACACGTTAAAAATTCAAACTTATTTCCTTGTGGGAGACGAAAGTTGTTTTCGTTACGATTAACACGACAAAACTTTTTAGGCCTAATAAAGTTACTGTTTTGTTCGTTTACAACCGTTTCGCTACCCTTTGAATGGTCTATCACTTCTTCCAGCTTCTGTACACTATCTATCACTGATTCAAGCTTCTCTACATATAGTTTAGCTAACATAAGATCATATTTTAATGAAGAAGTCGTGCATTCTACTTCGCATTCCGTTTGTAAACACACGATATAACGATAGTTACAGTGCACATTTCCACAGTCACAGGTCATGTTTTTTTCCTCTAAGACATTTAAACATTGACGATGGATCCATTTCTGAGACCACGAACATAATTTAACACCATATTTCAGCTTCTTACTGCATTTTACACACACAGGATTTAAAAACTCGTAATTTATTAGTACGTCTACACGCGCCGCCATCTTACTTCCTTTTTTAGTCACAGCATATTATTTTTAAACTGCAAAGATAAAAAACATCAGGAGGAACTTCCAAACTGAGTAAGTTGATTCTTTCAAACTCGTGCAAAGCATTTACCACGAAGCTCTGAAAAAGAAGCAGATTTAAGAAAAAAAGTCACAAAATCTTCTTCTACAAAATCATTCAATTACTGTACCTGCCCCTCAAGTCTCCTTGGATGATATCATGTGCCAAGCCAACTTCAAACTGCAACCATATGTCAGACTTCACCTCAAAAATCCACCCCACATTCTTCTAAACTACCTCAAAAGTGGTGTTTCCCTTCCTGTCCCTCTGCAACCCTCTAAACAGCCCCACCCCTCTTCTACAAACAAAGCTTGGTCAACTTCCTGAACTTCCCACAGCCATCACCACTGACTCCCAGACCAATAAAAACTCATAATCACAAGAGTTTTTCCTTCTCATCCCGTCTGGTAAGTTGCCCTGACCCAGGATTTTGGGTGAGTTTTTTGAACTCTAATGCTATTCCTAAACTTCATCAGTCCTTTCCCTTCACCCCTCTTCCTTCCCCTCCAACCTTCCCACTGGAAGAAGGAACCACTGGCTCCAAAGTTTGCTTGCAGAAAAAAGTTTTTTATATGTGTTTTCTCCTGTCACCACTTGGTTAGTAGATTTTTTATCTACCTAATTACATTATATTGTCAGAAAATGATTATTTTTGTTGTTACAAAGCTGGAAAAATGTCAAGAGTAGCTTTCAGCCTAGCAAAATGGTAGTATGTTATGTTTCTTTTCTTTTGTAAAGAGCACAGTTTTATATTTTTGAACATTAGAGTAAGTTTCCAAACTTTACACAAATCTGAAATCTTATCAAGATTTGACTGAATATTCCTGCAGATTTTTTCAGACAACACTTCATCATAGATAACAGCATCATTTGGGGAAAGTCTGACATTACTGTTAAAATTATCTGCAAGGTTATTTATATACAGAAAGTGTCCTAACACACTAATCTATTGAACACATGAAGCTACTTCCACATCTGTTAATGAGTCTCCACCCAAGATAACAATGTACATTCTCCCTACCAAGGAATCCTCAATTCAATTGCCACAGGTGATTTGTGAGCACTGTCCTTTGTAGCTGACAGCGTTTTCCAATGTAATAAAAACCAAAGTCTTCCATCTGTTTTACCTACAACTGAGTCTATGTGATCATTACTTTTCACATCCTCACTAATTATTATGTCCTAGTATTTGCATGGGTTGACTGATTCCAACTGTGTCTCATCTGTAGTGTTGTCATAGGATACTAGTTTTCTGCATATTGTGAAGTGCACAAGTTTACCTTTCTGGGCATTAGAAGAAAATGGTCCATTTTTTCACTACTTTGAAATCTTATCAAGATTAGCCTGGATATTTGTAAAGCTTTATTCCTGAATTATTCATGTGAATAGCTTACATAGCAACCTATATGTGGAGGCAGTGTTGGACAACAGTTTTGGAGGCCACACAAAAACCGTTAGCAGCTATCTGCCCATGCTTGTATTAAAAAAATCAACCAATGGAAAATCCAGGATGGAATGTTACCCTGTAATTAAAAGGATGGTTGCTACTCACAATACAGCAGAGATGCTGAGTCATAGACAGGCTTTCAGTCAACAAGGCCTTTGTCTGGCTCCAACTGCCAGAGACTGTGATCATGTGTTTATGTGTGTGAGTTGCGTTTGTGGGAGTATGAATGTGTGTGTACATTCTCTATTTTTGAAAAAAGCCTTGTTGACCAAAAGCTGACTTTCCAACCGTCTTTATGTTGTGCCTTTCTGTAACTCAGCATCTCCACACTTGCATTAAGGTGATTGTGCACTTAATCTCACTGTACTTTTAGAACTGTTTCAGAAGCACATATACAGAGTACCACAGGATCATTTACTGCTTGCACAGGAGGAAAGGAGAAAAATCAAAGGTAAGTTCACTCCAGGATTCTTAAGAAAGGGAGAAGAAAGTAGTGTACTTTGGAACATTTTTCAGACTTACATATCTAGCCAGCTCTGTAATCAAAGTTTACTATGTCTTCTTATTCCATAATACATGATAACAGTTTCCATTTGAGTGGTGCAGTCTCTTTCTAAAATTACAAAAAGTACTCTTGAAAAGAAACGGTTTAAGAAATGACAAAAAATGTTCCATAGCATAATAGGGCATAACATTCCCTACAGAAAATTTAAAACAGTTGCAATGGAGAAACTCTTGTCAAAACTGTTTTCAGTAGTCTACCTGTTATGTTACTTTTGTGCTACATATTAATATTTGGTAACAGAAAGCAAAATAAGTAGAAGTATGATCAATAACCAATTACAAGTTTAAAACATATTGAAGTAGACATTATTGAAGACTAAAATTGCCTAGACATTGAAAAATCTCATCTCATTTGTAAATATTGCATGTTCTAACAACAAAGTAAGGGTTCACCAGCTACACATTATGTAACTAGTCTTAAAAATATCTAGAATATTCCTCACTATAAAATTCTGTAACTGAATAATTAATAACATTTTACAAACACCTTTAATATATTATATTACCCTTGAACAGCTAGAGATCGAGATATTTACAAATGATACACAAAACACAAAAGTCTTACAACAACAAAAACGGTAGAAAATGATGGAAATTGCTTGTGGCTGTCTCTTATATGCATTCTTCCAAGTGAGTATAAAATCAGTCACTAGACTGAATCACCAGCAAGGAATATTGTGTTTTCCTGGGTATTTTATCCTCGCTACTAACCTTAATCAACCCTACTGCATAGCTCAAAGTTACCATTCATGGAAAATATTGCTAATAATTCTAATGTTAACAGGAACTGAATCGAATTTCAAGCAAATCAGCTCTAAGTCCTAAAATGTTAGTGAATGGAAGCTCATGGTGATTTAACATTCTGGTGGGACACACACAATGGGGGAAAGTTGTTAACAGATGTTAACAGATAGAGAGGGATGAGAACATAAATACAGAGAGACAGAGAGAGAGAGAGAGGTGGGAGGAGCAGGAGGAGGATAGGGAGGAGATTGGGTGGTGATCTGGCATTGATGGAAAGAGAGATGGGGAGTGGGAGGAGGTGGCTAAAGAGAAGGGGAGGAAAAGGTCAACAGAGAGAAGACTGAAGGAGATTAGGACATACGTCCAGTTCCCACATATATTTCACTATTGCAAAGCATTGACAGATGTATTAGTTGCTGATAAAATTAAATCAGTTGTCCAATTAGACCTTTTATCAGCATCAAACAGTTCACTAAGAAGTTCGTGGATGCACATTACTGAAATTCAGACATTGTTGCAGGCTTTTGATTCTCAACATTTAACAACGTATTATTCAGAGGATGTGATTACAGGTGTCATTATATATCCCCACTGTAAGAGAGTGCTTTGGTTGCCTCTACTTCAAATATGTCAGCAAACAAATGTTAAACCAGTTGTCTGGAAACAGGTGATTTACTGTCCATTTAGACCCTTAATTGACCTTATTAAATGTGCCAATGTGTAATGGCAAACATTTCATGAAGGGCAGAGTTTGAGCACAATGTCTCAGATGAAGAATGACTCAGGATCTGATATCATTCAGAAAATTCATTAAAGGAAATCTGTCATTGGGCCATTCTTATTCAAACTCTCTGGCAGCCATAAATGCTCAGGATTATTTACCCACTCTAACTATCATTACGAACAGCCAAATCACAGCAGTCATGCCAGACATAAGATGTGAACAACTGTTCATAGCAGTATTACTATCACAGCCTGCAGCCCGTCACACTGCAAGCAATAATGGAGACATCACTGGCTAAGATGGCGGCGAGTATAGACGTTATAGTAAACTGCTCCGCGAAATTTAGTAGTATTATTGATATAAATTGCGTATTGTGCAATGAAGAGGTTATAGAAGGAATCAGATTGTGTCCAATGATTAATAAGTGGATTCACTCATCGTGTTTGTGTAAAATAAATACGACAGATCACTCATGTTGTTGTGGCCAGGCGCAGTGTGATCCACAAGTAACTGCTCTCACGAAATTTTTAAATGGTCACAATGAATCCGTTGAAGATTGTTTGAAACAGGATTTACAGAATGCAAGAAAATACGTCCTCGACATTGAAAAAGTGGTAAGTTCTTTTGAAAAAAGAAGAAACTCGGAAGAAAGTGTTATTTGTAATCGTTTCCCTAATCCTATAGAAACGATCCATTCAAAACATCATGAACCTATGTTAACATTATTCTCGGCAAATACTAACAAGTGCAGCAAGCTGTTATTATACAGGCCTACTGAACAATTAAATGCTGCGAGTGTGATGTTTAAGTCTGCCAATGATGAAAACAGCAACCTCAAAAAAGTGAGTTTAACTTGTAAATCTACAGGGAAGAAACTTAATGTCAATCCAGTGCCAAATAAAAGTGAAATATGTATATTAGGAGATAGCCATGCCAAAGGAGTAGCCAGTATAATGATAGCTATGCAATCTCGCTACAAAATTACTAGTGTTGTGAAATCAGGTGCACCTCTTGGCGAGATTGTGAAAAACTGTGAAAAGCTAACAAAAAATTCCTCTGTCTGTGTCATAATAGGTGGTGCAAACGATGTTTATCGTAATGAAAGCCATCATGCAACAAGAGCACTCAAAGAAACTTTGGAAAAACTCTCACATATAAAAGTTTTCGTGCTTAGTGTTCCACATAGGCATGACTTAATAAGTAGCTCGTGTGTTAACCTAGAAATTAACAAAGTCAACAGGAAAATAAGAAAACTCTGCTGCAGTTTCCCACAGGCTACCTTTATTGACGCAAACTGCATGGAGAGAGCTCACTTTACAAAGCATGGTATGCACAGGAACACACAGGGAAAGGAAGCTATGTGCAAACAATTGTTAAATTCTATTAACTGCAACACAGTGGAAGGTCGTGCTGTAATCCCTCTGCCAGTATGCTTAATAACAAAAACGAAGAAAATGAATCGATCAGAAGTTTCAGTACCTAGATGCTCAGATGATTCTGTTTCTTCACCAAACAGAGATAACTCAATGGTTACATGTACTGCAGAAGAAGAAAAGGCAGCATTTCCACTCTGTGAACCTACAGCAACACCACTTGTGCACCTGCCTACATGCAGTTCGTCAAAAATATCACTGCCAGCAGAAACACCAGCTGCAACAGCAGTACAACCCCTGGAGCCTACAGCAACAGCAATCTTATCCCCACCTGCAAGCAAGTCAATAGCTTCATCATCTCCAAGGGAATTGACAGCATCAGCTCAAGGTAAATCAACAAGCAAGTCATCAGTTTCATCATCTTCAGTAAAGAAGGAAGCATCTACTGAAGAAAAATCGACATCATCACAGAGAACAGGAGGTAAACGTAAAGTTGTGTGTCCTCCTCATCTCAAGGATTTTTTAACCACAGGCACGAGAAAGAAGAAACCACCAAAATAGGTAATAATCCAAACAACTTCTCCATTTTTCATCAAAACATAAGGGGAATAAGAAGCAAACTAGATCAATTAGAAGTTAACATAAATAACAAAAACTTTATGAACAATGCTCAGATCTTATGTTTCTCAGAACACCATATTACAGAAGGAATTGAAATGTTACATATAGACAGTTATAGCCTTGCCACCTACTACTGTAGAGATAGCATGAGAAAAGGTGGAGTAGTAATTTTCATTAAGAATAATTTAAATTTTAGATCTGTATATGTAAGGAAATATTGCAGTGACCAACAGTTTGAAGTGTGTGCAATAGAAGTGACATTAAACAGTTCCAAATTAATAGTAGTTACAGTGTACAGGGCACCAGGAACCAATTTCACAGTCTTTATGGTTCAGTTAGAATTGTTACTATCAACCTTATTTTCTAAGAATAATGACATTATCTTACTTGGGGACTTTAATGTCAACTTCGCAATGGAATGCAACAACAAAGTAGAGCTCCAGAATTTGCTGAGATCCTACAATCTTACATCAGTGGTTGACTTTCCTACTAGGATCACACCTGACTGTCAATCTCTGATAGACAATATATTTTTAGATGTAAATTTATACCAGAACTTCACTGTCACTGCAATAGTAAATGGCATATCAGACCATGATGGACAGCTCCTCACTCTACATGACTACAGACCTGTCAAGAAAGCAGTCCCATCCTGGAAGGCAATCAGACTTATGAACAAAGAGACCCTGGAAGTTTTTAACCATAAGCTGCAGCATGAAGATTGGAATTCAGTTCGCAGAGTAGATGATGTTGATACAAAGTTCAACATATTCATAAATGAATTCCTATCCCACTTTGAAGAAGCTTTTCCTAAAAAGTTTGTTAGGAACAATATTTCTTCGTCCTTAAAGAAGCCATGGATCACAAAGGGTATTCGAGTGTCATGTAAATATAAGAGAGAACTTTATGTTGCAACCAGAGGGTCAAGGGACAGAGAATTAATCAGCCATTATAACATGTATTGTAAAATCCTAAAGAAAGTTATTCAGACATCAAAAGCACTGTATTATGTAAAAGAAATTGATAACTCCAATAATAAAATGAAGACTGTCTGGCAAATAGTTAACAAGGAGACAGGGAACAATAAAAAAAGAGCTGTAGAAAACTTCATAATCAAACATGAAGGGAATCTTGTGCAAAATCCTGAGATCATAGCTGAAATCTTTAATAAACACTTCCTGTCAGTGTCTGAGCAAATAGGCTGCAAGGGTTCTGTGAATGATGCCCTGACCTTTTTGCGAAATGCTTTCCCTAACAAAATCATCCAAATGCATATTAGACCTGTTACAGTATCAGAAACTGAAAGAACAATTGCCTCCATGAAAACCAAGAACTCCTGTGGAGTAGACAATATTTCTAGCAAATTGTTAAAGCAGTGTTGTACTTCTGTAAGCAATATACTGTGTCATATTTTCAATGCCTCTTTGCAGCAAGGAATTGTTCCTGATAGACTAAAGTATGCTATCGTGAAGCCTCTCTTTAAGAAAGGGGAGAAAACTGATGTTAAAAATTTCAGACCAATATCTCTCCTGTCTGTGTTTTCAAAGGTACTAGAAAAGCTCATGTATTCTAGAATTTTAGAACACCTACATAAATTCAATATTCTCAGCAAACATCAGTTTGGTTTCCGGAAAGGTCTGTCAACTGAACAAGCAATATATGCTTTTATAGATAAGGTTTTGGAATCTCTAAATGAGAAAATGGTGACAACAGGGTTATTTTGTGATTTATGTAAAGCCTTTGACACTGTGAACCACCAAATACTGTTACTGAAGGCAGACCATCTAGGAATAAGTGGTGTAGCAAATAACTGGCTTCAGTCATACCTGACAGAGAGGAAACAGAAAGTAGTCTTAGATAAGTCAGACAATTTGTGTGGTGGAATGATTTCATCGGAATGGAGAGACATAAGTTGTGGAGTTCCACAGGGCTCTATTCTTGGTCCTTTACTGTTCCTGTTATTTATAAATGATTTACCTTATTCTTCAATGATTCAGTGCAATTTTACCATCTTTGCAGATGATACTAACATAATGGTTAATGGTCTTAAATGTGAAAATGTTCAAGAGTCTGTTAATACTATTCTTATAGATTTAATGAAATGGTTTACTGCAAATGGTCTTTCACTTAACCTGAGTAAGACTAATTATATTCAGTTCACCCCAACTGCCAAAACTGAGGAAGAAATGACTGTTAAATATGCCACACAGGTCATAGAAAGAGTGGAAGTAACAAAGTTTCTAGGCATGAAGATTGACTGTAGAGTAAACTGGTCCCATCACATTTTAGATCTTTACAAGAGACTCAGCTCTTCAGTTTTTGCAATGCGAATCATCTCTGTCAGTGCAAAATTAAGCATTAAAAAAGCTGCATACTATGGTTACTTCCATTCTTTGATGGCATATGGAATTATTTTCTGGGGAAATCAACCTCTTGCAAAGAAAATATTCATTGCTCAGAAGCGTGTTGTAAGAGTGATGTCTGGTGTAGATCCTAGATGCAGCTGCAGAAGCCTATTCCGGAATCTGGGAATTCTTACAACTACTTCTCAATATATATACTGACTTATGTGTTTCATAAGTAAAAACACTGATTTATACAAATGTAACAGTGAATACCATCAGTATAACACAAGGAGGAAACATGATTTCCACACTGAAGGTAAAATTTGAAGATTGTGCAGAAGGGTGTACAGTCCTCTGGTATAAAGATATTTAATGCTCTTCCTCCAGAAATCAAATGTGAAATTGCCAACAAATCTACATTTAAAGAGCTTCTGAGGCAATTTCTTTTAGCCATGTCATTTTACAGTTTGGAAGAGTTTATGAAACACAGTGAGAAACGGCCTTAAAATAAGATGTATTATCATATAAATTGAACATTAAGCTGAACATTCTTGTCACATATGTAACTCTTTTAGTGTTAACTGCTTATATTTAACAGTCTGGGTTATATGACATTTTCAGGTTTAATTTACTTTGTTTTATACCTGTAATCTGTAGGTCTAAGGATTCTCATTCCATTATATTGTGTTATGGATCATTGTAGTGGTTAAGTAACTTTATATTCTTTACCTGTAAACATAGTGTACAAGTACTTGTCATTGACAATGTAAAAATTGACACACACTACATCCATGTGAAATTGTCACAGTTGGATCCATGGTGCAAGAAATAAATAAATAAATAAATAAATATGGCAATGTGACATATAACTATTATGAACGTATTTTGAGAGATGAGACCAACATAGTGGCAGCTATATCGCAAATACAGTACACTGGCATGGATGCCGATCCGGCCTCAACACCCAGTGCGGCAGAGGCACAGGGATGCCAACATGGGTCCAGGAGCTGCAACAGACATGGGAGGCACTGTGCGGGCCTCGACTGGGGTTACGGGCCAAAGTAGCGGGAAGCTGGAGACTGGGTTTCTACAGTGGACAGCGGCTTATGGATGCCAGATTCTGATGGCGTTGGCGGCTCACGCGCATGTTTTCTGTTTTAGGTGGCTTGGTGCGTTGGCAACGCAGCATGGCCATTTGAATGAGATGTGGCAGATGGCACGCATGACGTAGTCCGCTGCTGGCTGTGGTGGGGGCGACCGGTGTGGCTATCCTGCCTGCCTGGGTGGAGTGGAGGGAGCTGCATGTGGCAAAGCGATGACAGCAGGCTGCAGCTGTGCATCACCAGCAGCTACGGGTGTGGGCTCCATCTGACCACTGTCAGAGGGAGTGTTGTCTGTAATCAGATCTTCCGCTGTGTCAAAGAAATGCGTGGCTGCGGGAGCGGGCAAGATGTAAGCTGGTTTGACTTGGTCGATTGACACTGCTGATGGCTTCCCGTGGCCTTCAATGACCAGCGTTTTGTCTCCTCGGGCGAACACATGGTGCGGTCCGCAGTAGGGCGGCTGGAGAGGTGGCTGCGGTCGTGGCATGTTCCGTATTGCTTGCACTTTCTACAGTAGTGGCGTCGATCCAGTGGGGTAATTAAATGGCCAAGGAACACGATTTCCATCACACCGAATTTGCAATTCGCTGTATTAATAACGAAGTCGGCTTCACCCAGGTGGTGGCGGTGGAGCTCGGGTGACTTGGAATACACCAGGATGTCAACAATGTACGCAAAACAAAATGGCAAGCCTCACAAGATGCCATTCAGGAACTGCTGCCAAGCCTGGGCAGCATTCCGAAGACTGAAAGTCATAAACACTCTTTTGAAAAGCCTGAAGGGCGTTACAATAGCTGTTTTTTCAATGTGTTCGTGCACCACCAGAATTAGGTGTATGCCTTTACGCAGTCTATCTTGCTGAACACGGCACAGCACGCCAAAGCATAGCTGAAGTCTTGAAGGTGTCACAATAGTCCCCACACGGGTGCCACGAATTGTCTTTTATTGGTACTAAATGTAATGCCGATAACCGTGGGCTGCTTGATGGTCGCACGATGCCTTGCCACAGCATGGCCTCAAACTCAGCCTTTGCTGTTGCAAGTCTATCATGCGCAACTCAACATGGGCGACACGATTTAGGGGGTCCGGGTGTGCTTATTATGTGGTGCTCTGTCGAATGTTTAATGTCTCTCGGTGTGCTGGCTGGGCGGGTGAGGTCAGGGAATTTTTCAAGGATGTCAGAGTAAGGACCAGGGTAATTACTTTAACCCTGTACAATGCAGCCTGCCGGTGCTGTCTCGCTATCTTTAAATTTGTTGATGAGTCGATAAGCTGGCCATTTGCAATGTTGGCTAGCAGCCCGTAGTGGCCGAGAAAGTCTGTGCCCGGGATCGGCTGACTGACGTTGGCCAAAGTAAAAGTCTAAGAGAATGTGCGGCATAGACCTAGATCTAAATTGCAGCTGTGTGTGCCATAAGTTTTAGTTGCTGAATTGTTCACCACTGTGAGGGAGAGTGCCTCGACCCGCCTGCAGTCTTGTAACATAGAACGAGGGAATATCGAAAGGTTCAAACCCATGTCAACAAGGTACCTCATGCCCACACCCCTTTCCATGATAAACAGATGCTTCGATATTGTACTGCAGCTGGATGTGCCTAGGTCCAGTCACAGCTGGCATTTGGGTGCGACCAAGAAGCCCGGCTCCTGGTTGCTTCCTTGCCGAAACAGCACAGAACCAGCAGTAGGTGCTTTGTGCGTGCTCTGATGTCCACAGGGTACCGTTGGAGCGGCTTTTGCTGCATTTCTGGCTGCACAAGCTACGCCACCTGTATCCTGGTCTGCTGCTGGTGCAATGCATGCTGCCTCCTTGCTGCGAGCGCGCCAACCAGTTGACTTGTGAGGAGAGAGCTGCCACCTGTGGCGCCAAATTTTGCACTAGCTGTTGCAGGTTGGCATCTGATTTTGGTGCAGAAGGCATATGCCACCATGGAGGTGGGGGGACGGTGTCATAAGCCACTGAGGCCGCCGTGCTAGGCGGCACTGTCAGTGCATCGTGGACCTGGTCGGCCAAGTTAGCAATGGCGTCCAGCTGCATCTCCATCTGTGGTGCAATCACTGCCTGCACCTGAGCTAGGAGGCTGCACAAGACTATGGGAGCTGGAAACAGTGAATGCAAATGTATCTGAAAATGAAGAAACAGTATACAGTGGCACCAAGAGTGAAAATGGGCACAGAGAAATCAAACACTTTGGAAGAAGAGAATCTGGCTACAATGAACTACATATTGAGCAATTTCAAACAAGCATCTCAAATTTGTGAGCGATACAGAAACTTAATTTGAGATAACGAAAAAGTTCTCTCAATTATACTCAAATGAATTGACAGCACTGCAAATTGCATGCAGAAATAAACTAGACAAACTGAGGTTAAAAGACTGTAGTAACATGACAACATCTTCACTGTTTCTGAAAAAACAATGAATGAATTAAAATTAACAAGTGCAAACAAGATGAAAAAGTTACTGCTAAACTACATACTGAAAAACTTGTCAGAATCTATGAGCTATTTTGGGGACTTGATCAATGTTTCGAAAGAAGATGATCAGACTGACAAAATGTTGAAAGCAGTATTCAAATGATGGATTTCAAAGACAAGGATGGAAGTGAAGATGGAAAATACAATGCATTTCACCATAAAAGAAAACTAGTGTGAGCTTCCAGTAGCAGCTATGTTATGGATGTGACAAACCTGGACATTTTGAGAGGAACTGTTGCCAGTCAGAAACCAGAAGAGATTTATGGACATGTGGTGGACATCTTCCAGGAAGCAGTCATGGTATTTAGTAATGTGAGCCAAGCAAGCAGAGTAGTGGGGCTAACAACAACTGGTCATGTGGTGGAAGTGAACAGTACTGATCAAGAGGCAGTCATCATCTAGGATGCCACAGAAATCAGCTAAACGAAAATGGCATTAGCAGCTTTATAACAGAGGTAAAAACTATGACAACTTGTAATCATGTTGAGGCAGGTAACAGTGTACGGATTAACTGGTGTTGCACAAATCATGTTGTTAATAATGACAATTATTTTCCTGAGTGCATAACTTTAAAAGAGCCTGTGAGTGTAAAAACTTTGGACTGTAATGTTTTGCAAGCTACAAAAATAGGAAATATAACGCCTTTTCCAGTTTATGATGACATGATTCCAACTGAAATGAAAAATGTATTTTACATCAAACACATGAATAGAAATTTGATATGCAATGCTAAGGTAATAGCATGTGGAGATTTCCACTGTGATATCTATCACTGACATGCTGTGACTGCTTTGTCTGTGACCTGACCAGGGACTTTAGTTTGTTCTTATTATCCATGGTGAACAGCCATGTGTTTTTTATTATTGTATATACTCATCCAAATAGTGTAAGGCTACTGTACTGTGTCATATCTCATTTATATCATACCCACAGCATACTTGACTTCCAGACTGGTGACCCAGACAATTTGTGATGGCTGCATATGAGGTAAGTTTTGCAAAGACACATTTACTGCCCTATGGCAACATGATCCTTGTGTAACCATTGTGTGCTGAAATTAACATGCCCCACCAATTTCTTCAGTTCTGGACTATGCAGTGTTTCTCAACTGACTCTTCAACTGCCTACAGTGATCAGTCTGCAAGTGATTTGCTTCAATACTTTGCTTCAACTTATGATATCAATTCCAAATTATTGAAAACAACAAATGATCTACTGTGGGATCTCATCACCATTCCAATCTTGCAGAAAAGCTATGGAACCTCTGAACTGTAAAATTCTGGCTGTTTGGAAATGCATTCATTCAACACAGATGCTGTGTTTTTCAAACCATGTATGAATTCATTCAACCTGCCACAAAGGCCACCAGTTGTCCAATTCCAAATATTTGTCAAGACTGAATGGTACAGTCATGTCTCATGAAAGTGCCAGTCACTGCACAACTGGTCATGTGCATCTGTGCAGCATCACTTTGAGAAATGGCCTGGCTGTGTCTTGTGAAAGTGCTAGTCATGGCACAGTTGGTTACGTATATCTGTACCTATCACTTCTGCAGTGACTGACCTCACTCTCGTCTTGCCTGCACTATTGGGGGGATGGGGGGACAGGGGGACGGGGGTTCTGCAGGAACATTCAGTGCAATATACATTGCTGATGTGCAATATCTGTGACTTGATCAGAGCCATCAGTTTGTTCTTAGTGTCCGTGTGAACAGACATGTCATTTACCTGCAAATATGTTCATTCAGTAAAGTATAAATCTTTCATGCCATATGATACCTCATTTATATTGCAACTGCACTGTACTTCCACAAGCATAAAATTGTATCTTTAGGCAACACCTCATACTTTTTGATGAAGACAACAACTTACTTGTGATTCCTTTGACAGAAGATAAGCTGTAGAAAATGACAAGTTGGAATTATAAGAAAGATTAATGTAAACAATGTGAGTAATAAGGATAGTATGTTCATAAATAAAAAGTGACATTATACATTTGGACAAGCCAGTTTTAACGATCAGAATACTTTGCAAAACAGTCAGCTTGCAGAAGGATTTAGAATCCTAGTTTATGAAGTGTAAAGTTTGTGTAGCAAATTTATCTTTTGCAAACAACAGAAGCAAAACAAAAGAATCATTATAGATTACTCATATCAACTTGCAAACAGGCATCACTCAACTCATGTTTTGTATGGGGAAAGATACTTTCTCACTTTTATTGATGATTATAGCGAAAGAACTAGAATCTGCAAGTACTTTCTAAGTTGATCTTGGTTACTTTATTTGTATTTTTAAGTTCTTATATCAATTTTTTTACACAGTATGATATGGTTAGCGACTGTGCTTGTTGGTCATGGTCACAAGGAGAATTGCCTATTGTTTGTAAACAGCTGGAAGCTATGTTGATTACAGTCAACAGACTTCTGGCATATGTTTAGAGCTGCAATGAAATCAGGGCAATGGCAAGGGATCTGTTGCAATTTTGGTGCCATTGGAATCCCCTGGTGACCTGTATGTTGCTGTTTCTTCTAATGGACAACATCTGCCCAGTCCATCCTCACTCTACAGTGAGTGGCAGAGAGTGATGGGTTTGTGTGTTGCTGGGCAGAAAGTGAAAGAGGGAATGGACCGTATGGCTGGTTGCTTACCCCTTGGCAACATGTACAATGTGCTATCCAGTGCTACTTCTTAGCTAGTATGGGATGTTTCTCCTGTTGGGACAGTGGCTGATTCTCCTGTCAAGTCTGGACAAGTGCAGAGATTTTTTATGCTAGTCAGTGGGAGCTCCAATTTTAGGTAGATGGTGGAGACCCTCACGGAATAGCATACAGGCTGGGAAATTATGCTAGTGTGCACTTTGTATGTTTGCCAGGGCTCTTGTCCATAATGTGGGGATGCCCTGACAGTTGGCTATAAAGCCCACAAAGTGCAATCAGGCACAACTTCTGGCACATATGTGTGCAAATGATGGCTGCTGCTTGGGCACTGAGGCCATCCTTGATTTCTTTTGGTGGATGGCTGATTTAGTGAAGGCAACTAGTATCACACACGGGGAGTAGGCTAAGCTGTCTATTTGCAGCATTGTTTCCAGGGTCAACTGCAGTCCTCTAGTTTGGAGGAGAGTGGAGGGGCTAAACCAGAGGCCCAGAAGACTCTTCCACAGCATTGGATGTGAATTTATTGACCTCTACTGTCAGGTGAAGAATTATAAGGTTCTCCAATACATAGATCAGGCATGCACCACATTCAGGAAGTGGCTACTAGGGTAGCAGAGTAGGTATGGTCTCCACATGGGTTTTTTTAGGTTGGAGGAAGCTCCCCATTGGGAAAAAAATGAAGTGTCTGCCAAAATCAAAGTCATATCAGCCACAATGTTCTCAGAGAATGATTGTCCTTTCACAAAAGGTTAATATGATGTTAGTAAACTGCAGAAGAGTCTGAGGAAAGATTTCAGAATTATTATCACTTACTGAAGGCTGTAATTTTCAGACAGTATTAGGAACAGAACTGTTAGTTGAATCAGGAAGTGAATAGCAAAGAAATCCTAAACTGAGATGGAATATTTATCATACAGATAGGTTAGTCTGCAGTGCTGGTAATGTATTTATTGCAGTAACGAACTCAATAATATCTAACAGGGCTATCACAGATACCGAATGAAAATTAAGCAGAGTGAAGTTCAGTATCAAACATTAGTAAAAAATTTTACTTGGATACTTTTATAGAGTGCCTGTGTACAAAGCCTGTAGTGTCAGAGCACTTCAAAGAGAACTTACAGAACATCATTAATAAATTTTGTGATGATGATGTTATAATGAGGGTTGACTTTAGCTTGAGAGGGATAGATTGACAGAATCATGCTACAAAAATGGTACCACAGATTGGGATTCATGTGACATTATTCTGTATGTCTTATCTGAAAATTACATTGAGCAGATAGCCAGGGAACCAACTTAAGAAGGTAATGTCTTGGATCTCTTAGCAACAAACAGACATGAACACGTCACATCAGTTAATCTAGAGCAGGGTATCAGTGGTCATAAAGCTGTGATAGCAACTATGGCTATGGATTTTACAAGGAATGTTGAGAAAGATAGGAAGATATTTTTGCCTATGAAGGGTGACAGAATACAAATTGTAGAGTATCTGAGTAGTTAGCATCATTCACTGATGAAGACAAAAAAGTGGAGCACAAATAGAAAAATCCAAAGCATGATTCAATATGTATAGACAAGTCTGCTCTGAACTAGGTCTTAAGAGGTTGGTTTAATAGCCATGTCTGAAAACTTCTCTATAAACGAAGAGAGCTTCATCTCAGATTCAAAACATGTCGAAACCTAACTGACAAACAAAATCTGAATGAAGAAAAAAGACATGAGTTTAAGGAGGTCAAGGAAAGAAATGGTCAATGACTTTGAAAGTAAACTTTTTGTCAACTGATATGAGAAATGCCATAAGAGGTTTTGGTCTTGTGTAAAATCAGTAATTGGTCTGAAGTCACCATTTGTTCACTCAAAGACCATACTGCCATTGAAACAGAAGGTAACAGAGAGAAAGCCAAAATACCATATTCTGTCTTCAAGAATTGTTTCCCACGGAAAATCATAAGACAGTCCCTCCTTTGAAAAAATCAGTAATTGGTCTGAAGTCACCATTTGTTCACTCGAAGACCATACTGCCATTGAAACAGAAGGTAACAGAGAGAAAGCCAAAATACCATATTCTGTCTTCAAGAATTGTTTCCCATGGAAAATCATAAGACAGTCCCTCCTTTGAATCATCATATGAATTATGAAATGGCAGATATTGAAATAACTGCTCATGAAACAGAAAAGCAGTCACACTCACTTAGTGCTGAAAAAGAATCATGACCAGATGAGATACCAATAAGGCTTTATATGAAAGAACTTGCTTCCCTTCTAGCAGCAGATTATTGTAGATTACTGGAGCAATGAAGGGTATCCAGTGAATGGAAAAAGAAGTGCAGGACATTCCTGTTTTCAAGAAGGGTCACAGGACAGATGCACACAATTATGGACCTATATCACAGACCTATGTCATTGACATCAATCTGTTGTAGAATTATGGAACATGTTTTCTACTCAAGAATTATGCTGTTGTTGGAGAATGAAATGTTCTTTATAAAAATCACCACGGATTCTGCAAACACAGATCTTGCAAAGCTCGGCTCGCTCTTTCTCTATGAGGTCCATAGCAATGTAGACAACACATTCTGGTTGATTCCATATTGTTTCATTTTCAGAGGGCATTTGATACCATCCCAAACTGCTGTTTAGTGATTTAAAAAAATAAAAAAATTAAAAAAGAACACAAGCTTATTGGTTACCTAATCAAATTATCAACCATATTCTAGAGTTCCTTGCAGATAGAACTCAACATGTCACTCTTAAAAGACCAAAATCAGTAGATGTAAAGGTGATGTCTGTAGTACCCCAGGGAAATGTGACAGGACTGTTATTGTTTACAATGTATGTAACTGATCTAGCAGAAGGCATTGGATGATTTAAGACTGTTTGCAGATGATTGTTGTTTATAGAGTAGCAACATCAGAAGACAGCATCAATTTGCAGAATGACCTGCAGAGGACTGATGAATGGTGCAGGCTCTGGCTCTTGACCCCAAACATAAATAAATGTAACATATTTCAGATACATAAGAAAAGAAAGCCACTACTATACAACTACACTATTAACGTGAAACTGCTGTAAGCAATATCTACCGTAAAGTATCTCTTAATAACTATCCAGAGCAACCTGACATGGAATGACTACATAAAACAAATAGTGGAAAAAGCAGGTGCCAGGCTGAGGTTCAGTGGATGAATCTTAAGGAAATGTAGCTCATTCACAAAAGAAGTGGCATCTAAGACATTTGTTTGACTGATTCTTGAGTATTGTTGATCAATATGGGTTCCTTACCAGGTAGGACTGACAGAGGAGATAGAGAAGACCCTACAAAGAGCAGCACATTTTATTATGAGATTGTTTAACCAGAGCAAGTGCATTACTGAGATGATCAACAAACTTCATTGGTAGATGTTACTACAGAGACATTGTGCATCATGGAGAGGTTTACTATTGAAATCTCAAGAGAGCACATTCCAGGAGGGGTCAGCCAACATATTACTTCCTCCCACAATCATTTCCCATAGTGACTATGATAAGAGGATATGAGAAATTAGAGCTAATACAGAGGTTTTCTAACAATCATTTTTCCCATGCACCATTCATGAGTGGAATGGGGTAGGAGGTATCAGCTAGTGGTATTTGAGGTACCCTCTGCTATGTATAATTAGATGGCTTGTGGAGTATGAATAGACGTGAATGTAGATTATATTACTTAAAAGAATGTAAATTGTACGATAATAACAAGATGCACTTTATTTCTACAACTATTTCACAATGATATTAATGAAATACCAGTAACTATATTTTAATTTCAAACATATAGATCATACTATAAATTACAGTATTTTCACAGAAATATGTGACAGGGAAACACATTACTATTATCATTTACAAATTCATTGTTGGAGTCATTGTAATGACACTATATCACACAGAATGTACAGAATCGATTTTGTTGATCTTACAATGACCTAGAGCAGCAAATTTTAAAAGAAAACTCTTTAAGACATAAAATAATATTCCAAGTAAAGATGTGACAAGAATATAACTGGATTTATCTGCCAAGTTAACCAGCATATTGAATTAAAAAATATTTAACACAATATTTTTATTTAAAGCTTCATTTAAAAAATTAGTAAAAGATAGTAATGTCAGTTCTTTGTCATTTATAGATAAGACAGCCAAACAATAGCACACTTCAAAATAGAAAAAATGAAATAGCTTCACTGGGGAGGTTTTCTTTCATCAGATAGTATAATCACCATGGTGATTCCACTCCCAATTTTTACCTGTATTGGGTTATATATTAAAGATTTGTTTTCAGAAAACTTAAAAAAATTAAGTTCTTGTGGAAATGTAAAAAACATCCCCTTTTTTCCCATTCCAATATGTATGAAACATCTTTACATTTTTGTTTCATGTTAAGTGGTAAAACAAAACAAATTATTTTCAAAATTTAGAAAAATATTTGAATACTATGATGAGTACTTAGTTGTCTTCAGTTAAAACAACAGAAATCCTACAACAGTATACATAAAGGCAAATAGTATTCATGACAGAAATTTAATGATGAAGAAATAGTTTAATATATTCTGAAACTTTATGTCTAAAATCAAGTTAAGGACAGACACAATTACTTGACTTTATAAAAGTCAAAATGTAGTGACATAAACAAACATGACTAAAATACCACAGGACTTAAAAGGCGGCTCTTTTGTGAATAACTGCAGTGAATGTAAAAAGATAGAGTGATTCGTAAATTTGTTGCAACAAAATAAATTTAGTGATTGACAGAAGGAGGACAATGTATTTCAAGTAAATTTACCATACCTCAGTATGCTGAACCGAGCAGAATTTTATTTTTGTTTTCAAATTTAAACTGAAACTGTTATTATTATTATTATTTCTTTCTTTTCTCAGGCGTTATGTCTGGTCAAAAATGGAAAGTGATGCGGACCTTGATCAAGCGTGACTTCCTTTTAACTGTACGGTATATGTTATATTGCATTTAGGAACTTTTGGGTAATTGAACATGTATCAATAATTACGGATTTCTGTAGTTGTATGTATAAGTTTGGATGTAGCTGTATTGCATTGATGTACTGGTGGATATTGTGTGGTATGACTCCTGTAGTTGATAGTATAATTGGTATAATGTCAACTTTATCCTGATGCAACATGTCCTTGACTTCCTCAGCCAGTTGGATGTATTTTTCAATTTTTTCTCCTGTTTTCTTTTGTATATTTGTGGTATTGGGTATGGATATTTCGATTAGTTGTGTTAATTTCTCCTTTTTATTGGTGACTATGATGTGTTATGTGATCTACTGTTTCTATTTGTTGTTTGCAAAGTCTGCATTTATCTGTTGTGGTATTGGGATCTTTAATAATATGCCTGCTCTAATATCTGGTTTTATTGTTTGATCCTGTATTGCAATCATGAATCCTTCCGTCTCACTCTATATATTGCCTTTTCTTAGCCATGTGTTGGATGCGTCTTGATCGATGTGTGGCTGTGTTAGATGATACGGGTGCTTGCCATGTAGTGTTTTCTTTTTCCAATTTACTTTCTTCGTATCTGTTGATGTTATGTGATCTAATGGGTTGTAGAAGTGGTTATGAAATTGCAGTGGTGTAGCCGATGTATTTATATGAGTGATTGCTTTGTGTATTTTGTTAGTTTCTGCTCGTTCTAGAAAGAATTTTCTTAAATTGTCTACCTGTCCATAATGTAGGTTCTTTATATCGATAAATCCCCTTCCTCCTTCCTTTCTGCTTAATGTGAATCTTTCTGTTGCTGAATGTATGTGATGTATTCTATATTTGTGGCATTGTGATCGTGTAAGTGTATTGAATGCTTCTAGGTCTGTGTTACTCCATTTCACTACTCCAAATGAGTAGGTCAGTATTGGTATACCATAAGTATTTATAGCTTTTGTCTTGTTTCTTGCTGTCAATTCTGTTTTCAGTATTTTTGTTAGTCTTTGTCTATATTTTTCTTTTAGTTCTTCTTTAATATTTTTATTATCTATTCCTATTTTTTGTCTGTATCCTAGATATTTATAGGCATCTGTTTTTTCCATCGCTTCTATGCAATCGCTGTGGTTATCCAATATGTAATCTTCTTGTTTAGTGTGTTTTCCCTTGACTATGCTATTTTTCTTACATTTGTTTGTTCCAAAAGCCATATTTATATCATTGCTGAATACTTCTGTTATCTTTAATAATTGGTTGAGTTGTTGATTTGTTGCTGCCAGTAGTTTTAGATCATCCATGTCTAACAAATGTGTGATTTTGTGTGGGTATGTTCCAGTAATATTACATCCATAATTTGTATTATTTAGCATGTTGGATAGTGGGTTCAGAGCAAGGCAGAACCAGAAAGGACTTAATGAGTCTCCTTGGTATATGCCACACTTAATCTGTATTGGCTGTGATGTGATATTATTTGAATTTGTTTGGATATTAAGTGTGGTTTTCCAATTTTTCATTGCTATGTTTAGGAACTGTATCAATTAAGGATCTACTTTGAATATTTCCAATATTTGTAGTAACCATGAGTGGGGTACACTATCAAAAGCTTTTTGGTAATCAATGTATGCGTAGTGTAGCGACCTTTGTTTAGTTTTAGCTTGATATGTCACCTCTGCATCTATTATCAGTTGCTCTTTACATCCTCGTGCTCCTTTGCAACAGGCTTTTTGTTCTTCATTTATAATTTTGTTCTGTGTTGTATGTGTCAATAATTTCTGTACAATGACTGAAGTTAATATTTTGTATATTGTTGGTAGGCATGTTATGGGGCGATATTTAGCTGGGTTTGCTGTGTCTGCTTGATCTTTAGGTTTCAGATAAGTTATTCCATGTGTAAGTGTATCAGGGAATGTGTATGGGTTTGCAATGTAACTGTTAAATAATTTAGTTAGATGTGAATGTGTTGAGGTGAACTTCTTTAGCCAGAAATTTGCTATTTTATCTTTTCCAGGGGCTTTCCAATTGTGAGTAGAATTAATTGCTTGGGTGACTTCATGTTGCAAAATTTTTACTTCAGGCATTTGTGGTATCAACTTGTATGTGCCTGTTTCTGCTTCTATCCACTGTGCATGCCTGTTATGTTGTACCGGGTTTGACCATATGTTGCTCCAGAAGTGTTCCATTTCTGTAATGTTTGGTGGATTGTCTATTTTAATGTGTGTGTTATCTATTGTCTGGTAAAATTTCTTTTGGTTTGTGTTGAATGTTTGGTTTTGTTTCCTTCTATTTTCACTTTTTTTTGTATCTTCTAAGTCGTTTGGCCAATGCTTGTAATTTCTGCTTCTTTCCATATAATTGCTCTATCGCTTCTTGTTGTGAGATTTTACCTAACCTTTTTCGTTTTTTTTTTTCTGACATTTCATTTCTTATAAATTGTGTTAGCTGTCCGATGTCTTTTCTCAGTTTTTCTATTCTGATCTGTAGCCTGTGTTGCCATGCTGGTTTTGTGGGTTTCTTCTGTGTGTTGGTTGGTTCTGATCTCTGCCTAGTGCATATATTTAGTGTAGCGAGTGCTCCTATATAAACCAGTAGTTGTAACTCTTCCATAGTTGTGTTTTCATTTATTTTGTTGTGTATGATTGTGTTCATAGTTTTTATTGTTGTTTCGACTTGTGGGTTATTTGGCAGTCTATGCAAGAATGGTCTAATGTCTGTATTTGTGTCTTTGTATTCTATATATGTCAGCTGAAATTTTTCTTCTATTTCTAACATGTGTGTCACTTTGTGCTCTATTTGTACTTGTTCTGGTGGCTGTCTTAAGATTTCGTTTTCCTCTGATTGTTTAATCGATGCGTGTTGTTCTTTGTTTGTTTGCTCTGGGATGTTTGAGTCCATTACTGTATTTATTCTTCTTCTGATTGCACATTATTTTGTTCCAGTATTTGTTGTACTTGTTGTTTGATGTTTTCTAATTCTGACTGGGGTATCCTGTTATTTTTGATTATTACACGGATCTGATCAGCTAGTCGTTGTTCTGTTAAAAATTTTAATTCTGGGTATCTGGTAATAAATGTTGTGTATACTTGTGATCTGTATCCAGTTGTGTTGGTTCCTAGGTTTGTTGCATGGTAATAACAGAACATGAGGTGTCGATTAACTTCATCTGACCATCTCATCCTCTGTCTTGGTTTTCCTTCTAGGGTGGTTGCAGGAAGCATATCCTGCAAAACACCTCTATTTGGATTTAAATCAGTTTCCAGTTGGCTAGCAGTGTTGTTACCATTGTGGGCGGCCATAGGGTTCAAGCGTCGTCCCCGACCATGACGGCGCTTGTCCGAGGCTTCTTTAGTTCTGTCCTGAACCAACTCATCACACTAAAAGGGGGGTTAGCCCTATTAGTGGTTTGTTCTTTTCGTCGCCTTTTACAACTGGCAGAACATACTGGAGGCCTATTCTTTTACCGGGTCTCCACGGGGTGCTTATTATTATTATAATTAATAATAATTATTATTTTCATAGAGAATGAAATGTTTTCACTGGTTTGAATTTTACAAGATATTTCAAAGGCAAATGATTTAATTCAACTGTCATGTTTATGGAGTTTAATACAGCAACATTACACAATCCAACAATTAGAATTAGGGTAGATCAGTCTAGGAACATTACTTCAAAGAGACCTATCTATTAGGTTGGTAGGCCTACATAAGTTCATAGCAATTTTGTTTTGCATGTTGGTATTCCAGTTGCTACACGTTTGTTTATTGATTGTCATCTTTTATTTCTAGTTCACTGTTGCTGTTTGAATTTCCATGTTGTCATTTTGTCATTTGGAGATGGTGAGTGGAGCTGTGGCTGCTAGAAAATAGAGTTATAAATGGAGAAATTTGAACATTTCTGATATATTCTGCTGCCTGAGTACATTACATCTACATACATACTCTGTATCCACCATACAGTGCGTGGTGGATGGTACCTCGTACCACAAAGTGATTAGGGGATGACAGGTAGACCTTTGGTGTTTGATGAAGATAGGTTGAATGCATTAATCCGCATGTACTTGAGAACTGGCAAATGTGGTGAACTGTGATCATACCATCATTGTGAGACAGAAAGGTTCAAGCGAGATTCAAGAATTGATTGTATATGCTCTAAGTCAAAATTAAAAAAATTAATAGGTGACTTATGGGCATCTGTGCTTGCTTATCATCAGTTGATTCATGAACAACACTGACCATTCCTATCCTGTACTGTTAATGTGACAATAAATGGCATCTCTATGCCAACTTAAGATATAAATGCAATCTGAGAACGATGATGAGGAAGACTGCCTGAAGTGATACTACTCCGTGATAATATCTGCCTGCATTCTTCTAGATCAACAGGAGTTGGGTTCAGGAGTCCATCTGCATGCACTTTATACATGCAATCTTGTTTTGTCAGATTTTTACCTTCTCTGCTCTCAATGAACAACTATGAAAGAACTTCCTTTCCATTGAAAATGCACTCTGAACATGCTTCAGTCCGTTCTTCACCTCAAAACCATGTGTTTGTTTAGAAATGATATGTAGCCCCAGCATTGACATACTTGTAAACAGTGAAGGAGAATATGTTATTGAAGAATAAAGTCTCTGTTATGGGCATTTATTATGTTTATTGAACTTACGGAAAAATGCTATGATATTATGTGGTAACCCAGTGCATCTACATTAACATCTAAGCCCTGCAAATCACTGTGAAATGCTTGGCAAATGGGACATCCCACTGTACTAGTTATTATTGTTTATTATCATTCTATTCATGTGAGGAACCTGGGGAAAATGATTGTTTAAATGACTCCATGTGTGCTGTAATCAATCTAATCTTGTTGTCACGATACCTGTGTAACTGACATGCAGGGGTTGCAGTGTGTTCTTCAACATTTGTAAAAACATTTTCTGGGGATAGTTTGTGTCCATCTTCTATTCAAAAAAGTTTACTGCTCACAACACATAATTGTACATGTATGTGTGTTATCAACTAAATATAAAGCCTTTACAATTACAGTTCTTTTAGTTTATATTATTTCTTATTACATTGTCATTCATGATAAATTCGAGTTATAAGGGAATTTTTGGATAAGCCACTGGTTGACTCACTTTTTAAAAGTATCCACTGTCAATATCTTAACTTCATTTGGTAACAAATGATTAAAAACAGCTCCTTTGACATAGGAGTTTTTCGCTGTTAAAGTTAATCTTCTGTTAATCATATCAAAACACCATGTTTCATAGCTCTGAATATCCATGTTTCTTTATGTGATCTTAAGGCCTTCTTTCACTAGCATTATAGTTTCTAGTATATACATGATATAACCTGTGAGAATATTGTGTCTAATGAATAGGGGTTTACAAGAAGTTCTTGGTGTTGCTTTTGCTGGGACCCTCAAGACTCGTTTCTGCAGTATGAAAAGCATTTTCATGCTAGTTTGTCATGTTCCACCCCACAGTACTATTCCATAAGGCAAAAAGGGTACACTAATCCATAATATACAGTTCTTAGGGTTTCAGAATTAAAATATGGTGATAATCTTCTTAATACATATAGACTGGGTTTTATTGTTTTACCGACATATTCAGGTTGCTGCTTCCATGAAAGTCTATCATCCATGCATAAATTCAAGAATTTACAATCTGTGCAGGTCTCTGGTAGAATTTAATCAATCACAGTGTTTTGCCTGTTTGGACCACTTGGTTTAAAATGAATAATATTAGTTGTTTCTATGTTTACTTTTAGGTTCTTTCTTTCAAAATGAGCCCTTGCCTTTTCAATATTTACTTAGGGCGTTGGCGTTGTTTTGGGGAAGGAGACCAGACAGTGAGGTCATCGGTCTCATCGGATTACGGAAGGATGGGGAAGGAAGTCAGCTGTGCCCTATCAAAGGAACCATCCCAGCATTTGCCTAGAGCGATTTAGGGAAATCACAGAATACCTAAATCAGGATGGCCGGACGTGGGATTGAACCGTCGTCCTCCCAAATGCGAGTCCAGAGTCTAAACAATGCGCCACCTCACTCGGTAATATTTACTTATTTATTTATATATTTATTTGTCCATATAAATCTCTTTTTAAGTACATATATTGTACACAGGATATTGGACAGAAAACCATTTTAGCTATTGGATTTTCCAATGTCAAACATAAATTTTATAAATTTTTAAGACAAATTGGATCTATACAGTTAATAATTACAAAATTTTGAAATACTGTATATTTATAACTTATTTCTACAATTAAAGATACAAATTACATTTTTTCTTGCATAAGATACTGTGAGACTGAATAGTAGCAGTTTTTCAGAAGGTAGGATGTCACAGACTTTTTAAAGCTTTGTAGTTCAGTAAGAGATTTTATATGTCTTGGTAATCTGTTGTAAAGTTTTGTTCCTGCATGATATACACCTTTTTGGCATAATCTGGTGTTACAATGATTGACACGTATGTCACTGTCTGACCTGGTACTGTAATCATGGACACTTTTGGTTTGAGGAAAAAGGTTTTCTATTCTCAGAATGCTTTTTTTGACATGCGTAACTACTTCCAGTATATAAATGCAGGGAAGGGGTAGGATCTTTAGAATAAAGTAATGTACCTCTCCAACTAGACTGGGTTCACTGTCTGCATAGCAGACACCAGATGTATCATCTCTATACACAGTGATCAATTGCTTATTCTCAAGAGAACTTGGAAATCATTTACATATCATATGAATAGGACTGGACCGAAAATGGAGCCCTGAGGAACACCAAAATGCATATTTCTTGTACTTTACCTTCTCCTCTCTAGTATTTCTCCATTAGAGCGCATAACCAAAGTGCACTTTTGTGTACCCTTTAAATATGTTTCTAGCAATTGCCTGAGTTTTCCAGTGACACCACTGTTCAAAATTTTTGATATTTGCAGGTCATGGTGTATACTATCAAAAGTCCTTGAGAGATCCAGGAATAATCCTATTGCTTGGGATTTTTCATTTATTTTTTCAAGTACATGGTGGACAGCTTGTACAGCTGCTGATGTCATACTTTGACCTCCTCTGAAACCATGCTGGAAATCACTTAATATGTCAGCATAGTTGTGATGTTCCAGGATTTTCTAAAATATTTTCTCTACCAGCTTGCTGAAAGTTGTGATTAGGGTAATGGGTCTGTAGTTCTGTACATGCTTTATTTCCCCCTTTCTGTGTATTGGTTTCACCACAAACAGTTTCAACTTGTCAGGGAACACACCATCTTCAAGAACACAGTTTATTACATGAACTAGTGGTTTTATTATTTCATGTTATCAAGAAGCTCCAGAATATCATATACTCCTACTACAGGTAGTGTACTGCAGTTGTGTTTGTTACTTGACTCAAATGAGTGCTGCATTTCCTGTTTCATATTCACCTTCCCTTTTTACCATAATCTACATATACAATTTTATCCTGCCTATATATACTCAACAATACGTAACTTACTTCCAAACCATAACCTAAAAATTTTTTTACCACTTTCAACACTACCGCTGCTATAAAATCCACCATTCCCAGTTTACAAACATTTCTCATGTAACCTCATGAATAATATTTTACAGCTTCAGTTCCTTTCACCTGTTAAACAACCATTTTGGCTAGTTCTAACAACCTTCGCTGTATTTCCATTCCCATTTTTGCCACATCACCGATCACTTTTTAGCAGCTTCCCACAGGTTTTAACATTATTATTTCTTCGTCAGACGATTGTTAACCTCATTTTCATAATCTGCCACAACATAACCAGTCCTTTTAATACATTTACACGCAGTTTTTTCGAAAATTTCCTGAATTTCTCCACCCTTTAACGCGATTTGGAGGCAACACAACTACCTAACCTTTGTGAACATCATTGTTCACCAACCTAAGTAGACCACAGGATCCACATAGCTTAGCTTTAACCAACAGTTTTTCGACTTTTTTCACACCAGAACTCCAGTTGCATTCTAGTTCACCCTTATCTCACCCCATACATTTTTATTTTTATTTTCATTTTAGCCTACTATTACACTTTCCACCTTTTAAATACCATGTCACCCTCAAAACATCCCCACAACGACCCCATTAAGTTTTATTTACATTCCCTCCGCAAACATGCCTTCGCTGTAGCCAGATTACGATCCCATATTTTATTTACTCAGGCTTGTCTGACATTTGGCATTACCCACAAAGGCCTCACACTTAAAGTTCCCATCTCTGACTGTAACCCATCTTTCCATCAGTCCCTATACCAGTTCCAAACCGAACAATCCATAGCCCTCACCCGCTTAATCCTTCACCTACACATCAACTGAGCCAATGAACACACTCCTATCCCTAGTCAAACTCTTCAATCTTTCCTCTCCCACATCCACACTGGCTGTTCAGAGCATCCTCCTACAGGCCAACTGCAAATTAGAACAGCATGCCACCCTCCACCTCAAAAAAATATCCAATCTCCTGGGTTCCCACCTCTGGAAAGGAAACTCACTCACGCTCCACAACCTTTCCATGAAACCTCAACCTCCTCTCATTGCACACAGACCCAGTCTCTCCCATCGACTCAATCTCCCACTTCCAGCTCCACTTACCCCAGAACCTGAAAATTCTAATCAACACAATCTGGAACCACAACACCCCAATTCAGTAGTTAACCTTTCCTCCAAACCTCTCTCCTAATCCAAAACCTCTGTCATATCCAAAGGCCTCACCTTCAGCCCTACTCCCAGATTCAACCAAACAGCGCTCGTCAAAGATTTACTGTCCTACACTCGTAGTCTCTGCTGCAAATATCACTTTGCCACAAACAAAAATAATTCTAATCTGACTCCTAATGATCCAACTCTTCAAGACACTATCCAAATTGAACCCTGCATGGAACAGTTCCATCCTCCATCACAGCGGGACCCACCTCCTCGTCCTCAAAATCACCCTCTCCAAACCTTCCAGGAATTTCTCACTTCCAGCCTTGCCTCTCAATCTATCTTGAAAAACATTAATCCTACTCCCAACATCACCACAGCTGAAGCCAAGGCTATCCGTGATCTGAAGACTGACCGATCCATCATCAATCTTCTGGCTGAAAAGGGTTCCACAACTGGGTACTTCATCATCGAGAGTATGTGGCTGAGGGACTGTGTCAGCTTTCAGACAATACTACATACAAAGTTTGCCAACATAATCCCATTCATGTTGTCCCGGCGGAGCTTCAAGGAATCCTCAGAACCTTAGGTGCCCTACAAAACCTTTCACCTGACTCCATCAACCTCCTGACCCCACTGACACCTCGCACTCCTACCTCCTACCTTCTACCTACTTCCTAAAATTCACAAACCCAAACATCCCGGCTGCCCCATTGTAGCTGGTTACCAAGCCCCCAAAGAATGTATCTCTGCCTACGTAGATCAACACCTTCAACCCATTACATGCTGTCTCCCATCCTTCATCAAAGACACCAACCACTTTCTTGAACACCTGGAATCCTTACCCAATCTGTTACCGCCAGAAACCATACTTGTAACCATTGATGCCACTTCCTTATACACAAAAATCACGCACGTCAGGGCCTTGCTGCGATGAAGCACTTCCTTTCACGCCGATCACCTGCTACCGTACCCGAAACCTCTTTCCTCATTACCTTAGCCAGCTTCATCCTGACTCACACCTTATTCACTTTTGAAGGCCAGACATACCAACAATTAAAGGGAACAGCATGGGTACCAGGACGGCACACTCGTATGCCAACCTATTTATGGGTCGCTTAGAGGAAGCCTTCTAGGTTACACAGGCCTGCCAACTGAAAGTTTGGTACAGATTTATTGATGACATCCTCATGATCTGGACTCACAATGAAGAAGAACTCCAGAATTTCCTCTCCAACCTCAACTTTTTTGGTTCCATCAGATTCACCTGGTCCTATTCCAAAACCCATGCCACTTTCCTCGATGTTGACCTCCATCTTTCCAATGGGCAGCTTCACACATCCATTCACATCAAACCCACTAACAAACAACAGTACCTCCATTATGACAGCTGCCACCCATTCCATATCAAACGGTCCCTTCCCTACAGCTTAGGTCTTCGTGGCAAACAAATCTGCTCCAGTCCTGAATCCCTGACCCATTACACCAATATCCTGAAAACAGCTTTCGCATCGCGCAACTACCCTCCCTACCTGGTACAGAAGCAAATAGCTAGAGCCATCCCCGCAAACCCAGTACCTCCCACAGAAGAACCCCAAAAGTGCCCCACTTGTGACAGGATACTTTCTAGGACTGGATCAGACTCTGAATGTGGCTCTCCAGCAGGGATATGACTTCCTCAAATCCTGCCCTGAAATGAGATCCATCCTTCATGAAATCCTCCACACTCCACCAAGAGTGTCTTTCCATCATCCACCTAACTTTCATAACCTCCTGGTACATCCCTATGAAATCCCCAAACCACATTCCCTACCCTCTGGCTCCTACACTTGTAACCGCCCCCCGGTGTAAAACCTGTCCCATGCACCCTCCCACCTCCACCTACTCCAGTCCTGTAACCCGGAAGCTGTACATGATCAAAAGCAGAGCCACGTGTTAAAGCACCCACGTGATTTACCAACTGACATGCCTACACTGTCAAGCCTTCTATGTGGGAATGACCAGCAACAATCTGTCCATTCACATGAACGGACACAGGCAGACAGTGTTTGTTGGTTATGAGGATCACCCTCATGGCTAAACATGCCTTGGCGCATGGCCAGTACATCTTGGCATAGTGTTACACCATCCGGCTTATCTGGATACTTCCCACTGCCACCAACCTATCAGAACTCCGGAGATGGGAACTTGCCCTTCAATATATTCTCTCTTCCCGTTATTACCTCACAGGCCTCAACTTCCGCTAATTTCAAGTTGCTGCCCCTCGTACCTCACCTGTTGTTCAACAACATCTTTGCCTTTGTACTTCCGCCTCAACAGTCATCTCTGCCCAACCTCTTTGCATTTACATATGTCTGCCTGTGTATGTACATGTGCGGATGGATATGTGTGTGTGTGTGTGTGTGAGAGTGTATACCTGTCCTATTTTCCCCCTAAGGTAAGTCTTTCCGCTCCCGGGATTGGAATGACTCCTTACCCTCTCACTTAAAACCCACATCCTTTGTCTTTCCCTCTCCTTCCCTCTTTCCTGATGAAGCAACCTTGGATTGAGAAAGCTTGAAATTTGTGTGTCTATTTGTGTGTTTTTCATTGTGTCTACAACATACCATCGCTTTCTTGTTTGGTAAGTTAACAGTATCTTTGATATATTATTTTACATTTCTAAACTTTAATGCCAGTTGCCAACCTTTGCATAATGTTGAAATCTTATCAAGTTCTGACAGAATATTTATGCAAACAGCCAAAAATCATATAAACATTGATGTAAACATACACCTACCATGTATCTGTATACATGAGATTGTCATGTATGCAAAAACATGTATGTTACAAAACAAAAATGTATTTATTCAAAAAGAAACTGTTCATGGATACCAAGCAAGATCAAATACTGACACACACAGAAATCATTTACACCACCCTGTGCAAGAAAGGTGTTCATCACTCAATATCACATTAGTTTAATAGGCCACCAGGTCACTTAATGGTCATTAACAAACTAAATATCTTTAAAAGAAGTCTGAACTTTATATCTTCCAGAAAACTGTTTTTACTCAGTATTACAGTATCTTGAAAACTGAATATGTAAATATACTGCACTTCTGATCCAAAGATACTCTCTCCTTGTGAATAGAAAAATGAGAGTGTAAAATCATCAAAATGCACTGAGTGTATTGTATTGAATTTTATTATATATTAAACATATCTCACATAACAAAAGAAAATTATGTAAAATGCTCATGTTGAGAATTTCTTTGTAGTAAACTCTGTAGCTCTATTCCTTCCTGAAAACTGTTTTTACTGCATATTACAGAATCTTGCAAACTGAAGTTTGTAAACATACTGCACACCTGACCCCAATAAGCTCTCTGCTGTAAAATATTTACATACAAGTTTTATAAAAATAACAGTGTAAAAGTGCCAAATTGCATTAAATGTATTGTATTGTTTTGTATCATATATTAAACATATCTTACTTAACAAAAGGAAAATATGTAAAATGTCTGTGTAACAAATTTCCTGTGTTTAAAATATGTTTATACTCGTACAGATATCATAAAAATGACCATAGCAAATAACAATGTTTATATTATTAAAATTTGCCCAACATCTATGGTGTAATACACGTGCCTCAAAAATATCAGGACATAAATAAATAAATAATATTTTTTTGTAGGCAGTACTTCATTATAGTTGACTGTCGCATCTGCAAGAACTCTGAGGTTACTATGTACCATCCTTCTTGTAAACAGGTGTGACCTGTGCTTTCTTCCAACAACTGGGTATAGTTTTTTGTTTGAGGGAACTGTGATATATCATAGCTAAAAGGGGGCTCCACTCAGTCACAAATTCAGTATAAAATCTGCTAGAGGTTTATGGTAGTCCAAATGATCACTTTATTTACATTGTGAACAAAATTTCCTGGTATGAATGTCAGTAATTACTAAGTAATTAGGTGTTGTCATGATTAGTAAATGCATAGTAAGCTAACAGTATGTTAATCAGAGTTATTACTGGTTTCAAACTTTATAAAAACACTATTTAAGGTGTCACCTTCACTATTTGATTATTTGTAAATGAATGATTCTAATTGCAACCAAATGAATTGATTATACACCTTCCTAGAAATGGATGGATGTAATAGTGAAAATTACTTTGACATGATGTCAATGAAAATTACATTTTGGTATTCAAAAGGTGAATTACCAACAAAGAAATTTGTGGTAAGGTCTCATGAGTCCAAATTGCTGAGATCATTGGTCCCTAAGCCTACACACTACTTAATCTAACTTAAACTAACTTACGCTAAGGACAACACACACACGCATGCCCAAGGGAGGACTCAAACTTCCAACAGGGGGAGCTGCAGTGACCATGACAAGAAGCCTCAGACTGCACGGCTACCCAGTGTGGCTACCTATAAGTGTCCTACCTAATGATATAACAGTTAATTAAGCAACCTGAATTAGCTATATTGTTGTGTGAAAGATAAATTAAATTAGTTATTGGAATCATATAAAGAATGATCTCTTATGTTTCAGGTTCCATTGGGCCCTGAAGCTTTGTTCAGTTTCAACAATTTCTTGTATTATATGGATACACTTCATTATACCACAGTGCCCACTACTTTCATGATCATATTTAATTGAAGTGTCAAAGTGTTTCTTTGTCCAGCATAATTTTTAACTTCTCCAATCTTGTCTAGGACTTCCAAACAAAATCCCTTTGTGTACTTTAAGATACTGCTCAAAGGCTTCCTTCTGCTTTTTGCATAAATAACTCTTGTCTAATTTCCAATTCTTATCATGGATTTGGTTTCTCTTAGTACTGTAAGTAATTTTCAAAATTTCTCTTTCATATTTCCCTTGAATTACATAATTTTGAATTCCCTTTCTCATTCCCCATTATTGTTTACTGAATTGTCCTCCACAAGTAAACTTGAAACAGCAACAGCAATGACATTATCCATTCCTTGAAAGTACCTCAACAAAAAAGAACTGTAGGATACTTTATTGATTTTTACAGTAAATACTTTTTTATATATATTTGCTTTAGTAGATGTCAAACACAAAATGTATATTTAGCATTAATATCTGTAATGGATGTGAAAAATGTCTGACAAATTTGAAGGTCTGCTATTGAATTTTACCAAATATTTTCCAGCATTTAGATGAAATTGAAAAACATTGGTCCATAATTATTATAACCACCTATGTAATAGGTAGTATTTCCACCTTTGGCATGGATAAGAGCAGCAACTCATCATGACATGGAAGCAATGAGGCCTTGGCAAGACGCTGGAGGGAGTTGGCACCACATCTGCATGCACAAGTCACCTAGTTCTAATAAATCCTGGGGAGGAGGGTGATGAACTGTGATGTCATATTCAGTCACATCCCAGATGTGTTTGACTGGGTTTAGATTTGGTGAGTTGGTGGGAGCCAGTACATTAATTGCAATTCACCACTGTGTCCCTCAAACCATTCCATCACACTCCTGGCCTTGTGACATGGCACATTATCTTACTGAAAAATGCTGCTGGTGTCATGAAACATGTTCAACACTAAGGGGTGTATGCGGTCTACAACCAGTGCACGATTCTCCTTGGCCTTCATGGTGTCTTGCATGAGCTCCACTGGACCTACGGATGCTCACATGAATGTTCCATAGAACATAATGGAGCTGCCGCCAGTTTGTTTCCATCCCACAATATATACATCAAGGAGCTGTTACCCTGGGAGATGACTTATTCAAAATGGTGAAGAAAGTATCAGGCTTCATTAGACCACACAATGCTCTGCCACTGCACCAGTGTTGAGTGCCAGTGGTGATGTGCCAATTTCAGTTGTAGTTGCTAATGTGGTGTTAACATTGTCACATGCATAGGTTGTCAGATAAGGAGGCCCATCATTAGGAGTGTTCACTGTACTGTGTGCCCAGTCACACTTCTTCTCTGCCCAGCATTAAAGTCTCATGTTAGTTCTGCCACAGTTTGTCCTGTTTTACCAGCTTGCTGAGCCTAAAACATCGAGCATATGTAATGAGGAGTGGCCACCTAACCCCATGATGTCTCAACATGGTTTCACCTCTTGTCAAAGACACTCACCACAGCACTCCTCGAAAACCCAATAAGTCATGCAGTTTCTGAAGTCATAGTGCTGAACCAATAGGCCATCACAATCTGCCCTTGTTCAGACTAAGGTAGATTGTGTGCCTTCCTCATTCTACTCATGGACAGCATGGTCACTGATACTACATGCACCGTGCATATGTCTGATTAGCAGTCATTCCTCTCCAAACGATGTTGCTATCACCTGGACAGATTTTGTGCATTAATGTTATTACCTTGTTTAGCGCATAATTTTTTCTGTGTGCAGGTCTTCTAACTGCATGAATTATCTTATTGAGTCTAATCTTTACAAATTTTTACTTATTTTTGTTCATTTTGACCATTTGCCTAACATTCTTAGTTAAGTCTCACTTAGATCTATCAGTAATAAGGTCATTTACGTTACTGCAGGAGTGTGATCACAGCTATCCTTTCTGCCTATATTCATGAGCAATTGCTACCAGATGTTACTCAGTTCATTTTGATCCCTCCCCTTTCATTTCCTTATCCTATTGCCATATTGTTGTTGCTGTCCTTTCTTTCTTCTTCTGTTGATGGGCAGTAGTTTTGGCTAAACATCCCCAGCAGTACCATTTTCTGTTTCTCTTCCCAGCCGAAATTAAAAGTGTCAGGCTTCTCTTGGTGCAGAGCCCGAATTAAATTTTACTTTTGAGTCTATGATGTTGGGTGTCATGATTTATTTGTTTATATTTATAAATTTGCTGTCACAAGAAAAATCTCATTCAGTTTTTTATGTGTGTGAATCAGTGAACATTTAAGATATCGTGGAATGACATCCAATGCCATAAAGAACTATAGAGAATTTTTATATGAACAAGTATGCCAATCATCCAACCAATTGCAATGATAAAATATTTTCAGATGTTTATTTGTCATAATCAGAAAGAGAATGACAGATAAGGCACTACCAGTGGTGATTTAATCCAGACTGAGGTTAACAAATCTGAAAAAGACACAATTTAAAAAAAAGTAGACTGAAATCACAGTGTAAAAAGATCTGAATGCTATTGCTGAGTAAATTATTCCCTTTGAGGTTTATTGTGATTGCTAAATAAATGAACTCTTAGTTCCATTTATGTTATTTTATCTCAACACTGAAAGAAAACTGTGGACAAACAAGTTCATCACCTTTGAAAAGATGATAAAACAATTCCAAATCATACAGGATTCCTTTGTCTTTGATATTGATTTGTACAACAATAATGCTCAGTTATATAAATGAAGTTTAAAAATTGAACAAAGTAATTTAAAAATGTTTTAAAAATCTTTTCTAAAATTTGTGATGATTTAACTTCACTAAAGAGAGCTTCATTTAGGATTTACATACATGTTTTCTTTTTGCCACTCAATGCATAATTATGATCACATAAAGGTAGCTTGTACATTTATTTTGTAAATATTTCAGATGCCATAGCCAGTCAGTTCAAGCATATGTTTCAGTTTTTTTTTTTTTTTTTTTTAATGACAGTATTTGTGTAGTGAACAGTTTATACAATAAGTATTTTTCATTTAAACATACAACCTTATTATGTTTCACATTGATGTATGTCTTTAACAAACTTTTTTAACTACATAAAATTTTCTAGTACCAAACTTTTTCAGAAAATGCGATGACTAATTTTTGTAAAGTGTTTGTTTTACATCTGTATTCTGGAAACCATCCTGAGGTGTATACCAGAGGGTATGTCCTACTGCACGAATTATTAGGGTTTCTCCCTGTTCTATTCACTTATGGAGCACGGGAAGAATGTTTGAATGCCTCTGTGCCTGCAGTAATTATTCTGATCTTATCTTCATGATCCCTATGTGAGCAATATGTGGGGGTTTGTAGTATATTCCTAGAGTAGTCATTTAAAGCTTGTTCTTGAAACTTTCTTAACACACTTTCCCAAGGTAATTTACATCTGTCTTCAAGAGTCTGCCAGTTCAGTTCCCTCTGTATCTCTGTGACACTCTCCCACAGTTTAAACAAACCTGTGACCTTTCATGCTGACCTTCTATGCATATGTTGAATATCCAATATTATACACATCTTGTATGGGTCCTTTGTCCTTTAGCAATATTCTAGAACATATTACACGAGTGATTTTTAACTAATCTCCTCTGTAGTCTGATTGCATTTACCCAGTATTCTACCAATAAACTGAAGTGTACCACCTGATTTGCCCATGACTGAACCTATGTGATTCCATTTCACAACCCTATGCAGTGTTACACCCAGGTATTTGTATGTGTTAGTCAATTCCAACAGTGGCTCACTGATATTTTAGTCATAGGATACTAGCTTTTTTCAATTTGTGAATTGAAAACTTTTAAATTTCTGAACATTTAAATCAAATTGTCAATCTTTGCACCACTTTGAAATCTTATCAAGATCTGACTGAATATTTTTGCCGCTTCTTTCATGTAGTACTTCATTACAGACAACTGCATCATCTGCAAAGAGGCTGATCTTACTATTAATGTTGCCTGCAAGGTCATTAATAAACTTAATGAACAGCAAGGGTGCCAACACATTTCCCTGTGACACATCTGAAGTTACTTGTACATCTGATTATGACTCTCCACCCAAGGTAACATGTTGCAGCCTCAATCGAGCCACAAATTTCATTTCATACCCTATATGATTGCGCTTTTGACACTAAGTGTAGATGTGGTACTGAGTCAAGGGCTTTTTGGAAACCAAGAAATACTGCATCTAGCTCAATGATTTCATCCAAAGCTTTCAGTATGTCATGTTCAACATACCTCCAGGGTGTATACATGGAGAAGGAAAATAAATTCCCAGATTTCCCAGTTAAAAAATATGCTTTACCCAGGTGAAAATATGGTACAAATTTTCCATGTTAAGTAACAGTATACTTTCCCTCAAAACTGTAAAAGTTATCAATACTTTGAATGGCTGATGTTTTATACACCACCATAGAACTTCCCAGCACTTTAGAAAATGAATAACATGTTATATTATGAAAGTATAAATTCGAATTCTACCAAGCACATCACATTAACTTCCAAAGCATTTAAATCAAAATTGTGATGCTCTTTTGTAAGTCAATCATAGCTCATGTTATGTGATCCTGCCACCCAATGACAGCCGATATTCAGAGCATAGGACATGCAATTTAGTCAGCAAATAGCATTTAAATTAATATATGTAGTATAGCTACAAGAAAAGCTAAGCTTTCACATATAATATTGGTCTTGAAGATTAATGAGCTACAAGAGAAGCTAGTCTTTCACATGTAATATTGATCTTATTTTGCATGTGTTACTTTTTAAGATACATCACACAAATGTGCCAGTAAAATTTAAAATAATGATATAAATGTCTTGGTCTTCTGGGCTCAAAATTCTTCAAAGTGCCAGGTCCTCAAAGTGTTAAGTTTTAAATGAGATTCAATTGCCCTGTCACTTAAGAAATTCATTGCATATTCTCACAAATATTATAATTCATCTTATTTAAAAGGAAATTTACAAAGTGGTGCAAAGATTGACAATTTCCTTAAATTTTCAGAAGTAACTCTTTTCAAACCACCAATCGCAACATTTTCCCTATACCTGTTACAAATAGGTTCATTTTTAGCAGTTGCCAGAGAGCACCATAAAACAGGTATTACTGTGCATGCAGAGTTACACTGACATAGGAAGCTCATTTGTATGTATAAAGCGTTAAGAGATCCTACATTACCTCACGAAAGAAGCAGGAAATCAGAGGATACTCCAAGAGTATCGGAGTTTCGTAAACAATACTAAAATGCATAATTTGACTTGAAGTGCACATTCATATGCCCATATTCACAATTAAGTAGGCCCCAACCTCATATTAAGCTTTTCAGTGTGGTTTTCAGGGTGTAAATTTTCTTGGAGTACCTGTACTGTATTATCTCATGTCTGGTTCTTTATTACAGCATAATGCCATACGCCCCAGAAGTAGTAGGGCAACCTTCAGTTTGCTTCATTTAGTGACTTCAGGTTTCCTACATTCATGGGCAAGTATAAACTCAGGGTCAAACCTATTGTTCTCTTTTGATTGAGAGATCCTTAACCTATTGTTCTACTAAGAGGCTTGTGACACCCTTGGGATAATACTTCCTTTTGATTGACAGGTCCTGAATCCACTGTTCTACACATCACCCATCCCTTCCTCCTCCCCTCCATCCTTCTGTCCCTCCCCCTCTCCCTCTGGTTATCGATACTTCCAGTGTAAACACCCATCATATTGAATCTTCTCTAATGCAACACACAAATGTCCCCTTCTGTTGCGCTCACCCAGCATACTGGTCACTTTGCCAGCACTTGCTGTAATATGCAAGGTCAGATAGGTCAGTGCATTTTTTGTACACATCACAAGCTGAGCTGATCCATTACTTGTGGTTGACAAAGCATTGTGACTGTCCTTGCAGCTAGCCATGGTGTATTGTGAAACAAGTTGTATCTTCGACATACACAGTGGTTCCAAGCAATTCCACCCTGACATACAACTACCAGTTAAGATCTATTTTATCCAATCTGTGGTAGCAGTGCAGTTGACCATACACCTTGAATTTCTCACAAGAAATGTAGATTTCTCCCTTTTATATGAGTTATTTTCAAAGACAGAAGAAATCAAACCATACAAATGTTTTCACATTGCTAAAGTGTTATTACTTCTTGTGAAAATCCTGCAACAGTAGGGCATAGGCTACATTTCCTCTAAATATTATCTCATCTGGTAGGAAAAAGTCTTTTGTTATCTTTTATGTCATGCATCACAGGACTAGAATATTAAACTTTTGGCTCATGAGAGAGGGCTAAGATCAATAATTGTCACAGGACGTTTCCATGCTTTCTTAAAGTAGCAGCACAGAGAAGTTGCAGATGTAAGTTTTATACTACATATTTCTTTATAAATTTGGTAACACATCTGATTTTATTATGATGGTCATCTCTTCCTGTACAGGTGGATGATAGGAACAGCATTAAAGGATATTGTTCCAACAACAAAAAAACACCAAGTCAAGAACATATCCATGGTGCCCCTACCATAGCCTCCACCTGCCAGGAGGAATGACACTGATATCAAATTGATAGGCTAATTAATTAAATTGATCATGAGAGTCACAATGCACCGAGAGAAATTTTTTCTTTTACAGTAGTCAGATTACAGTCACCAGGTAGTTCAAATGAGAATCCCTGGAGGGAATATGACATTCTTTTCGAGAAATGCTATTGAGAACCGACATTTGAAACTGACCACAGAAGGATTCTACTACTGGCATTATATATTTCTCGTAAGGGCCACACTATTAAAAACATGATCTCCTACAGCAGAGGTGATGTACTTTACACTGGTCTGTGCAAGCAACTTTGATCACTGGCCACCTGCTGCAATGGATTAATATCTGTATATGTAATAGGATCGCCACATATGCATGATGCCAGCACACAGATGGTAACTATTTCCAATATATCAGAAGAGATAGATGCAGTAAAATCGTTTCGAGTTCCCTGTCAGATGAAGTTAGTGGAGCTTCTACAGTTCATAGTTTTTCTCTGTTGGGTGGTACAAAATAATGAGGATAGAATGTTTGGGTGATGGATGTGAAAGCACCTTGAGGGACATAGATCTCCTTTGGAGTGCAGTATCTGTATGTAGTTTGGAGATGCACAGCAATGCAGTAGCAAAACCTATGTCCTCCTTCCAGTTCCCATACTGTCATTTATACTACCTCGTGCTGCAGGAGAAAGTTTTGTTTTGGCACTGACCTCAATCATCATAAATGATTTTTGGAGCTATGACAAAATGTTCCCCTTTTCAATGAGTGGTCAAAAAAGATGCTTCTGTTGCATTAACTCAGCTCAACCTGTTTCGCAGTAGGAAGCAGAAGTTGGTAGATGTACTGCTCTCTGACTTCTGCTCCTTTGTCTGCTGGATGGACAATTATGGAGTCATCAGCTTTTAGGGAATGTAGAGCCTGGAGTTCTGGAGAGGACAGGTTAGGGTCATGTTGTAGGGACCTGAGGAAGGGTTGTGAAACATTGCTGGAAGTGAGGAATTCTTGGAAGGCTTGGAAGGGATGATTTTGAGGTAGTGTTGGTGAGATCATGGTCTGAACTGTTCAAGGCAGGGTTCAGTGTCAGGTTTGCTGTTGGAAAGGATTTTGGATTAGGTTGCAAAGTGATGTTTCCAATGGATATTATATGTAAAGGAAAGTAGGTCCTTCACCAAAGCAGCATAATCAAATGAAAGTTTAGGGCTGAAAGTAAGGCCCTTAGATAATACAGATAATTCAGGATGGGGTTAAGGACACTGTACTGTTGTGACTAGTTCTTGGGATTATGGGTTATTCATGGTCTGGAAGGCAGTGGTGAAGGCTATGGGGTGTTAAGGAGGTTGGCCAAGCTCAGTTTGTAGGAGAGGAGTGGTGTTTGATGGTATGGCTGTTTAGGGAGCTGCAGAGGGGCAGAATGGCAAACACCAGTGTTCAGGTAATTTAGAAGAAGGTGGGATCGCTTTTCGAGGTGAAGTCTGACATGTTGTTGCAGTTTGAAGTTGGCTTGGCAGATGATACCATTCAAGGAAACATGAGGGGCATATAACTGCAGGATTTTGTAAATGGAGAGAAGTCTGGTAGAGTGGAAATTGGCTGATAAGGCATGTGGGTCACATATTAACTGGGTAAGAGCAAGAGACTGCTGTATTTGAAACTGTAAAAAAGCCTGGTGTAGGATAGAATTGCATCCAGAAACAGGGAATTCCAATGTTAGGCCTACTGGAGTAGTTCCAAAGGACTACACGGCTTCAAGAAACAGAATGTGGGACCTTAGTTTTGATAGTGCAAAGGCATGTTTTCCAAAAGAATGGATGTAATATGAAATGGAATTCATCATGGCAAGATAGGACAGTTTGAAGAGATAGAAATCACAGGTTTGGCAAAATAAACAAATAAATATGTGCAGAGTGGGGAAGATAAAAAAAACGGAAGAAAAGCAAGGATAAAAATTCAGAAAAATTATAAAACTTCTTATGAAAATCGTCAGTAGGAGGTAATGTGTGGGTGATTTATATGATATGAAAAAAAAATGATTGAAAGGGAAAGAAGGAAAAAATCTGTAGGGAAAGTCACGAAAACAGACAAAATTTTAAAAACTGGGGCACATTGATTCAGTATGACACTGGTTGTGAAGTCAAAAACATCATCAGCCACACTCTCCCAGAAACGTAGCATATCCTTAACACATCTTGTCCAAGCAAGAAGTAGCAGCACACCCCAACAGATGATTATTATCATCATGTACTTGACTGTATCAATTCACTTGCTAAAACTCAACAAATTAGGTTTGTTTACTTTGAGATCGACTGAGAGTCTCTGCAGCTCCTTCTTTGAGATCCGCTAGAGTCTCTACAGCTCCAACAGGAGAGTGAAACAGTATGACTGTAAATTCAAAAACTGTCTGATGAACTGTGCCACAGCATGACATCACCTACAAAACCTTTGCCTGACCACAACCATTAATGATTATTCTATCAAACTGACACACCTACAACAGACTCAGAGGATGTGCCATTGACTACACAGTCTTCTAATACCAACAAGGCTAGTAATGCACCTCCTGCTCAAGTGCTTCCAGCTTTTACCCCACATTCCCAATCAACCAAAAATTTTCCTTGAATGTTATTCACCCAGTGCACCATCACAAATGGAACAGTGCACAAGCTCCCAACCACACCAGGCCCTCTGGTCAGACATAGACTATGCCAGCTTCTGCCAGACAAACTTTGCACAGGAAAGGGAGAGGTCAATGAGCTTTAAAAAAGCCAGGATAGCATGACTTCAGACAGTTCATGGACTTTGCCCATTAAACTAACCCTAAAGAACTCTTAATGCACATACTGTAATTGACAGTTACCCGATACTGAGTATCCTTGACTATACTCATTACCTTGCAGGTGCTTCTGTTTTCAGCATCATGGATTGAAAACAAGCTTATCCAAATACCAGCGAGCATGGAAGATCTGCGAAAGACAGCAGTCACCATACCTTTTGATCTATTTGAGTATCTTTTTGTGCCATATGACTTCAAATATGTAGCCAAACATGGCAACACTTGGTGGAAAGTATTGTACTTCAGCTACCCTTCTGTCATGCTTACCTAGATCAAATCCTCAGTTTTTCCCAAGGTAATGACACATATGACTCTCCACTTAAACAACTTTTCAGTGTCCTTATTGCAAATGGTTCATAATTAATGACAAAAAAATCCAACTCTGACAACTTGCAGTTATTTTTCTTGGTCATATTGTCAATGCTACACAGATCCAACCTACACCACAATGATCAGTACTCATTCACCAACTACCACCCCCACAAGAGTACCAGGAATTACATTGATTTCTAGGAAATGATGAACTTCTAGTGGCACCACCTCCCATGTGCAACTACTACTCAAGCCCCATAACAGAGTCTCTCAAGGAAAAAACACTAATGGTAAACAGAACCTGACATGGACCAGCAATCTGCAGAAAGCCCTTATCCAGCTCAAAGAGAATCTTGCTCAGATAGTGACTCTTTCACATCCATTTCCTCACACATAGTTAAGCATAACACTCTTTTTGCATGTGTATGCGTGAAAACTGACTCCTTTTCAAAGCATCTGGTCCACCTAAGACTGCAAACTTCTCATGGCCTATGAGGCAATCCATCAGTTCATGAACAGAGAAGAAGGCAGACCACTAGTCATCTACACAAATCACTTTCCACTAGCAGACTCAATCCATAACCTATTTAAAGACTAGTACCTGAGATATTTTCACATTAACATTACATCACACAGTTCACAACTGAAGTATGTCATTTGAAAGGCACAGACAATGTCATCACTCATTAGCTTTCATGTAACTGCACAAATAGACTATGACAAATTTGTTGAAGGTTGGCAGCAGGATAAACAGCTCCAAATCCTCACAGCAAAACAACTACTAATCTTAAACTAGTGGGTACAACAAGAATGATCATGTGTGATGTGCCACAGGACTGAACTCATTCCATCATGTCTCAACCAACATCACTTTCACCCAGCTGCACAACTTGTCACAGCCCAGTATTCAACTGATGACAGATCTCATTATAGATTGTTTTATGTGGCTCAACCAGCTGCACAACTTGTCACAGCCCAGTATTCAACTGATGACAGATCTCATTATAGATTGTTTTATGTGGCTCAATGTCACAAAAGAGCAAGGTGTGGACACTCAAGTGAGTACCTTGTAAAAAGAAAACTGGGACACTATGCACAACCACCATTTGGACAGTTTGTAATATTGAAAGAGCAGTTCCAACACATGAATCTTGACTTGTTAAGACACATCACTGAATCTGAGAGATATCAGTAAACCTTTAAATCACTGACTATGTAACACAGTGGATAGAAGCCACCTCTCTCTGAGCCTTTATTGACACTTGGATTTTTCAGTATAAATGCTTGGTGTCAATAACCAATGACCAAGTCCAACAATTTGAATCTGTCTTGTTCAGTGAACTATTTAACCTCTGTGGTACTCATTATTATTGAGCTACTGCTTATCACTCTCAAAGCAATGGCCACATGGGACAATGGCATTGCACACCTTTCCTGATGTGCCAAATTAGTCAGTGGACAGTAGATTTATTATGGATGCCATTAGGTACATGCACCACCCATAAGCATGACCTACATGCCTCTCTCACTGAAGTTCTGTACAGTGACCTGCTCAGCCTTCCCACCAGATTTGTGATAAAAATGCCACTGGAAGACATGACCAAACTTTCTGCCCTAATTATGCATAAAAGAAGCTATTACACAACTCAAGTTACCAAATCCGTAACCTCATTTATAAGGCACTTGTGGACTGCAGCCACATCATGCTTCTCAAAGACACTTTTTGGACCACCATACAGACAAGGTTTTAGAATGTGACACATATACATATGGAACACCACTGAATGGAAGACCCAGTACAGCATCTATCAGCTGAATAAAACCCACATGGACAGTTAAAGATGACCCTATCCACTGATGACTCATTAACTTCCACTACAAAACATAATAGGCATACTGTGGGTGTTGATAACTTTGTAGTACAACTTGACATCAAAGACTTGTGACCTGACAACCTTAGTGTGAAACTGCTTGACAACTTTCTGGTCATTGAGGGTCAACATCCTGAATTCCACACTGGCAACAGTTTCATTACCCAATATTCCACATGTTCCTGCAAACTGCCCAGTGATCTACACATGACAGCCACCACATCACAGCTGTCACCTGACATCTGAAGGTTTTATTATGATCACATGCCCAGAACAGCACACCATTCCAATACTACAATCTAGGACAACCAGGTCATGACCCTCCCAGCTGATCTCATCAGAATGCTTCCAACAACTAACATTCCGCACCAGTCTCAATACAGCCAGGCTCATCGCCCATCCCAATACCTGCAAGCTTACCATATTAATTCTGTTCACTGGGAGGCCAAACCACTGTACCTCTGACACATCTAGCTCAGATATCATCCTGCAGGACACACATGATACATTGCACACCACTGCACCATCTCACAGATGCCACCTTATAGCACCATCATCAGCTCGTGGTGATCAGTTTTCCCTAGCGCTCCAAACTACATGGGAAGGGAGGGATGCCACATTGTGTAACACCACTGAAAATCAATCTAGTTCCACAATGGATTATTTTGGTGTTGACTGTGTGTACAGTTGATATGGTCCATGGCCTTGTATCATGCAGACCTGCTTTGCTGGTGTGAAATGTTTGAACAAGAAAATATTCTTATGTATTGTATAATGTTATATGTTATTTGTACGATTGAAAGGTAAGGCAGTGGCAGTAGAAAAGTGTAATGACACAATGCTCTCTAAAAAAAAATAAGTTAAATAATTCAGCTTGTAAAAAATGTCAAAAACATGTCATGAAATGAATTAGGTGTGTGGTGTGTAGCTACTGGGTTATGAAAAGTGTGCAAAAGCATGTTTAAAATTCATCAGTGACAGTTTTCAATGGTCATGTTTCGATTGCTTACATAAGGAAAATTTAACCTTCATGGCAGTAGTGAACACAAAAGAACAAGTTCGTTATTAAATCCCTCCAAACTCAAATAAACAGTCTAAAATTGGAAATAGTGCTAGTGAGATAAGTAAAAAGTAAGCTGATGAGACATGGAAAACGTAATTGTGAAAAATGTGAAAATGAAGAACTGTATCTCAGCAGCAGTAATGGATTTGTAAACAAACTTAACACTGAAAACTCACAAAGTGACTAAACTCAGTTATCAGAATCTTTAAGTTCCACATCTTGTGTAGACGCTCAAAGTGAAAAATGTGAAACCAAAAAATCCTCCCTCCAGTGCAGGAATAGTGTGCTAAGCAAACTTAACAGAGAAAACTCATGAGGTGGCGATATTCAGTTTACTGAATCTTTAAGTTCTGCAGTTTGTGAAAAAGTTCAAAGTGAAACTGAAAAATCCACCCTTAAGAGCAGGAAAAGTGTGGCAAGCAAAGATAACAGCAAAAACTTGCAAAGTGATGATATCCAGTCTTCTGAACCTTTAAGATCCACAGTTCATAAAGAAGTGCAAAGTAAATACACATATTGATGCTGTTGATGGTACAATGTTAATGTTACCTTAAAGAAGCAACTCTGTTTTTCTTTCATTTGTGTTATCTTCCAGTCTTAGATGCCTTGGTTTTTACTATTTGCCTGTGTGTGTATCATTGTCTGCCACCAGTTGTAAATTGTTGCACACTACAATAAACTCTGCACAAACAGGCTTATTTTTGTGCTTCGTCTACTGCTCCTCATCACAGGTTATGGGCCTAGGTTCATAAGTATGTTTTCAGTGTAGTGGCAGAGATTTATTTGGCGATGTTGTACATAAGAGGAAAATTTGACTTTACTTGTGTAGTATTCTAACACTTTGTTGGACGACAAGAGAGAGTGTGGCATTGGGTTGCATGACTCATATGTCTCTTCTAGTTGACTTACACATTGTGCATGCAGCCTATCCTCTTCTTTGGGTTATCAGCTACATTGCTTCCTGCACACACAGACATGTGTGGCACAGTATAAAGGCTCTCTCACCCTTGTCATTAAAATATCGGGTGTTTGAGACAGTGAAGTGCCAAGTGTTTCTCAAATTTACCCTGAAATTCTCGAAGCACTACAGTATTGGCGTGGCACAATGGAACAATCTACACAAGAGTTTCAGTGTTTAAATTTGTCTGGAGGGGACAGTTGGGCAGTGCAGAAATTTCCAATGGAAGGGACATTCAGAGGAAAAGCCCTTTTAGGTATTATCAATGGCATTACTATTAAGACACCACAGGAGAAAAAGAAGTTAAAATAGAAACGTGGCTGGAAAAGCAAAGGAACTTATTGTGACATGGATGGGGGCAGCACCACTCATTCATCTACTTTCATGTGTGATGTCAGCCTGCATGTGGACAAAACTGAAAACTGTGTATGAAAAGGAGTCCACAGTGAGTATTTCCCTCCTTCAGTAAAAGTTTTTGTCACTGCAGTTTGGTGATGACTTGGTAGTTACAGTTATGGCAAAAATAAAAGAAATCAACACAAAATTGAAGCAAGCAGGTGAATGACTTTCAGATGAAATAATAACAGCAAATGTGTTAACGTCAGCAATATAAACATTTCTGTTTAGCATGGGAATCTGCCCTCTTTGAGAAGCAAATGCTTAATGAATTAACTTCAAGATTCCTAATTGAGGAAGAGAGAAAGGATCAGTCTGATCAGTCAGAGGCAGCTTTGGCCATTATAAGCAGGCAGCAAAAAATTACCTGTTATGCTTGTGGTTAGGAATGGCCATTAGGCAAAGGACTGTAAAAGTAAAGCAAAGAGAGAAATGAGAAGCTGCAATTATTGTAAGATGAGAGGTCATTTGACATCAGATCAAAGGAAAGCAAAAAGGCACAAGACATAAATGCCTTTATGTGTATGAATCAAGGAGTTGACCTAGAAGATTATTGGATCATGGATACAGGTGCTAGTGAGAAAATGTGCAACAAGAAAGGACTATTTATGAAACTGGACAGTGTGTAAAGCTTAGTGAAATTTGTTACTGTGGTTGATGGTAACATTCTTGATGTGGTTTGGTGTGGCACTGTTGTATTATGTGCATCTAACTGAGTTAAATATATCAAAACAGAACTTAGTGGAGTGCTTTCTGTACCTGAACTGAAATTCAATCCGTTTTCTGCAGGAACTGTGTTAGACAAAGATATAAGTTTAGTGTCAAACAAGGAACAAAGTGAATTCTTGACCAGTAAAGATGAAGTTCAAGCATTATCCATATGTGTCAACAAAATGTATCACATGTTGTTTTCACTAAATGGAACACAATCAGAACTGTCAATGGTTAATTCAACATGTGTGAATCAAACACACTGTAGTTTACAGTAATGAGACTTGTGAACTTTTGTCAGTCAGTACTGATAGTATATCGTCAATTTGTCTAAACATGCTGAAAACTTGAGTGTCTGAGATAAAAAATTGTCATCAGTGCATTATGCGTGTGAAAGAGTTTTTGTCACATAAAGGAGTGAGTTTCATTGACATTGTTGTCACTTGTGAAGAATTTTTTGCTGCCTTTCCCTGTCAGTTCATCAAGAGCAAATGCTCCGCTTGTACTAGTTCTTGCAGATGTCGATGGACCCCTGGAAACACATTTGCTGGGAGGAGCAAAACTTTTTTTTTTTTTTAAGGATGACTAAATGGTTATCACATGGTATTCTTTATGAAACAAAAGAATGAAGTTAAAGTTTTTACTAGGAATTTTGTTGCAAAAACTGAGAGAGAAACTGATCTGAAAATCAAAGTTCTAAGGAGTTCTAATGGACTGGAGTTTACAAATACTGACTTAGGTACATCTTTGAGTGAAAATGGCATAACCCATCAAAGATCAAAGAGGAATTGTGTACACATCACAGCAAAATGTAAGAGCTGATATGGACATGTGCACCTTGGTTGAAGCTGCTCGTTCAATGATTTCAATGTACTAAATCAAACCTGCTCCAAGTCCTGTAGACTGAAAAACTCCTTTTGAAGCTTTACCCTTAGCAGATTTGAAAATATTTGGAACTCATGTGTCTGTCCTTGTAAAAAAAAAAAAAAAAAAAAAAAAAAAAAAAAAAAAAAATAGAGAGAGAGAGAGACTGAAACTAGACCCCCAAAACAAGATATGTTTATTTATGGGTTATGATAATGATGTGAAGGGGTATGGAATATTATATTTATACCGTCCACAAAGATAACTGAGGTATATCAAGATGTAATTTTTTTGGAACCAGCAGTATCTGAAAGGGAGAAGAAAACTGATGTTCACGTAAGAGAATGAGATACTATGTGTTGTGATGAAGAGAACATAGATAAAGCTTCAGATTCAGAGGAAGAAAAAGAAGAAATGAGATTGGAGGTTGTGGAAGAAAATAAAAGTGAACCTAGAGAAGAACAAGAAATCAGTGAAGATATTTCTTTTGAGGATGCAGAGGAAGATGTAGTTTTTGATGAAAAAGATGTACAATCTTAGACCCAGGAGTAGAATTAAACGCCCAAATTACTTGGAGCATTATGAGTTGGGCATGTTGACAGTAGTGGATGACAAAGACCCCAGCACCTATGCTGAAGTAGTGTCTTTCAGTGAAGCTAAAAATTGGAAAGGTGCCACAGCAAGAGAGCTACAACCCCTAGAAGAAAATAACACATGGGATTATGTACCAAAACCAATTTTTCATATTGACACAAAATGAGTTTTTAGGCAAAAAAGAGGTAAAAAAGCTAGTCTTGCAGCAAAAGGTTTCCAAAAAACCTTGTCTTATTCAGAGATATATGGTCCAGTAGCAAAACTAAATTCACTGAGACTTTTTTGTAATGAGAATAACTTTCCCATCTATCAGCATGATGTTTGAAGTGCATTTATATATGGGGAGATATTTTGAGACATTTATGTTAAATTACCTATAGGATGTTACAGTAAAATGAACGGTAAAGTTTGTAAACAGAAAGCTTCTGTATGGTTTAAAGAACTCAATAAAAATTGGAATGTTAAATTTCACACAGTTATAACTGGCATAGGATTTGTAAGGAGTGATTTTGAGTATTGGTTGTATGTAAAGTCAGAAAATAGCCATAAAGCATACATACTTGTTTACATTGATGATATATAACAGCTTCAACTTCCCAGAGTGAAAATGACAAAGTAAAGCTGTTAAACTTTAAAATGAAATATTGGATATGATTAGGAACTATATTGGAAAAAATACTGTTCAAAATTTAAGGAAGTGTACTATTGCTATTTGCCAAAGCGCCTATCATGAAAAAGTGTTGAAAGTTTTTGATATATTTAAATGTAATTCTGTTTCAACCCCCAAGGAGGAAAATTTTAATCACAGTACATTAAAAAGAGAAAAACCGTAAAATGAAGACATTGCAAAAAGGGCAGAAAATTAATAGGGTCACTGATGTATGCTATGTTGGGTTTCACACCAGATATTTGCATAGCTATAAGTACTCTGAGCAGGTAACAATTATGTGCAAGTCTTTATTTATGGAATGCTTTAAAACATGTCTTGTGTTGCATTAAGGGAACACTAAATCTGAGTCTGTTATATGCTAGGGATGAAAAGTGTACTGATCCTATGATTGGCTATGTGGCCTCTGATTGGGCTGGTGACAAAGTAGACAGAAAGTCCACAAGTGGCTATTTTTTTCAAATTTTTGAGTTGCAGTGTTTCACAGGCATCTAAGAAGCAACACACAGTGCCTCTGTTGTCAACAGAATCTGAATTTGTAGCCTTAAGCATGGCAACTAGTGAAGCCTGGTGGCTCTGTAATTTGATTCATAGGTTTTCTGGCAGTCAAAGAGCTGCTGTCTTTCTTGAAGACAATGTATCAGTAATAAGCCTTTGGAAGAACCCACAGTTCTATCATAAACAAAAGCACATAAATGTGAAAAAAAAATTTTATGAGAGAGAATGTTTTTACTAAGAAAGTTATGTTAAAGCACATTAGCACAAATGAGCAATAAGCTGATGTTCTGACAAAGCCTCTGGGTAAAATAAAACCTGACAAATTTAGAGCCTTGTTAGGACTTACTTAGAGCTTTCAATTTGTTTTCGTAACACTAATAATTAACACTGAGAGAGGGCGTTAATGGTACAATGTTAATGTCATTTTAAAGAAGCAATACTGTTTTTCTTGGATTTGCATTATCTTCCATTCTTTAGAAGCTTTGGCTTCTGCTATTTCATGTGTGTGTCTATCGTTGTCTGCTGTCAGTTGTAAGCTGTGACACATTCAATAAACTCTGCAGAAAGAGGCTTATTTTTGTACTTCATTAGCTGCACCTGATCGCAGGAACAACAAATATCATTGGAACAACATTATGAACAGAAAGAAATGAAATAGTCATCACAATACTGAAAAGGAAAATGATGATGAATTTCTCATTATAGGTGACTCAGTGCTAAAAAATGTTGCTGTGCCAAATTCAAGCATCAATGTTTATCCTGGAATCAGGATCCACCATTTAAATAAATACTTATACAAAATTTGAAATTCAAATGAGGGACATGCAGATGAAACCACCAGACTCTACAAAGGTGTTTACATTCATATAGGAACAAATTCACTACATAGTACCCGCAAGGAATAAATTGTCAATCAAACTAGAAACGTAATCTGTTTCGCAAGAAACCTGTACACATCTTGCAGAACAGTATTCAGCAGAATCAGAAGCTATGTGAGTGATACATATACAGAGAGAATAAACTGTAATATTTGAGAGATCTGTAATAATTTTGGAGCAATATTTATAGATCCGCATAAGTTTTTAAGAACAAACATCTGGGGAAAGATAGTATTCACTTAAACAGGTTAGCCTCCAAGACTTTTAGCAAGATAATTACCGATATTTGCAACATTTTAAATAATAAGTGTAATTTATAAGTAGAAGGGGGGATGCATATGTGCAATATGTATCCCAAGAAAGAAATCTTTCTTTTCTATGTTCTAATGGAGAGAGACTAGATAATAAGATAGATGTTTTTCAGCACTGTCTTACAGATATTACACCCCACATACTGCTTGTTCAAGATAAGTTGTCAATTGGTGCAGTGGCTGTTAGGAATTTCAGTTTTCATCTTTCACAAGATGTGTCACTTGTAAATGTAGTGTATGATCCGAAAGTTGGAATCTGTTTGGACGTTGCACTTATTATACACAGCACAGCAATGATGCTTACAAAGTGTTATTTATTGTGTCTGGAAAAACTGTCCAAATGATGTTCACTAAAGATCACTGTCATTTGTCTTTGATTCAAGATTATTGACATCAGTATTGCTTGAGGCATTCCATTGATGATAGTAACTTCATTGATGACCATTTCCATTATTCCATCTTGTGTCCAGTTGTCTTGTTCCAGCTACTACACATTTCTGCAGCAACCCTGCCAGTGCTGTTCAGTAAGTGAAATGAAAACAGAATTAACAAGATTCTGAAATCTTTCCTTTGACATGTCACCAGTGGTGTTGTTCTACCTGAAATTGTATTTTATTTCAGCCTATGCCAATTCTATACAATTATGATTGCAGTCGCAAGACAGTAAATTCATTTCTTTATGACCTCTGCTCTCAGCATTTTTATCCACAATTGGTTTGTTTTCCTTTGAGGGAGAAGTTTGGGTTGAATACACCAAACAACACCCACTTAGCAGTAGTTCATTTATTCACCTAAACACATGCAAGTCTCACAAAAAACTCGACATGGCAGAAGAGGCCAAAGATAATCTTAGCTTAGTTCAAAGGTGGATGCATCGATGTTGGTGTCGATTTCATTGGCGCCACATAGCCTCCCCCCACAGTACAGAGTACTCTTGAGAGGCCGGGGGAGTGGGAGTGGGGGGGGGGGTGACAATGGTGTCGGCAGGAGTGGTTCGCGGGAGCCGGACCATGGTCAACTGGACAGCATCGTTGGCGAGCTGTGTGGGTAGATGCCATGAAGGAAGGTTTGGCCACCGTACCTGGAAGTCGTTGAAGCGAGCTGGGCATCATACTGGGCGTGCTGGTCATGCGGTGACAGGTAGGCCGGCAGCTTGCGGGTGGAAAAGAGCGATGACGACGGAGTGGCAAACACATGAGAAGCATGTCCAGGTCGACGTCGGGCGGGAGAGAAACACATTTCAACAGGTGGCAGGGAATGGCAGAGGTTGTTTCATGAGCAAAGGATGAAGAGAAATACATGACGAACATTGTATAATCGGGGAGTATTATTGAGATGTCATGGATTATGTCCGGGGGGATAGGCACAAACACCTCAAGGGAGGGCACATTCAAGATTGGGAGGGCATGAAAACCTCGACAGCATGAGGCAGGCTATGGTGGAGAGGTCGAAGGGACCGGCAAAGGGCTCGGCGGCGAGGGCGTGATGGTAGGTAAGCTCGACGTGGGGAGCATGTGGTCACTCGACGGAGTGTGTGAGACCGGAGTAGAGGGCGAGGTCGGAGGAGAGCTCAACGATTGGAGCTGGAAGTCACACGACCAAGTGTATAAATCCGACATGGAGGGAGTGGTCGGAGCATTGTGAGCCATGACAGTGAGAGGCATGGTCATGGCCTGAAGGGGGGTAGAAGAAGGCTCAACATGAGAAGGCTTAAGTCTGTTGAGAGAGACTGTAACAGCTGAATCTTTCATCTGGATGTCATAGGTGTTGGCTGAGCACCGGAGAACTTGGTACAGGCCGGTATATGGAGGTTGGAGGGGAGCACGGACAGTGTCATCTCGGAGCATAACGTACTCACATTTGTCCAGAGATTTCGAGATGTGAACCTTAGGACAGGAGCGGCTGGTTGGCAGAGGGATATGGAGGTTGATGAAGTGGCATCTGACGCAGTCCACGAAGGAAGGTAAGTCAGACTCAGGGAGAGAAGCGGAAGGGCTCACAAGTTCACCAGGGAGAACAATGTTCTGGCCGTATACGAACTTGGCTATTGTGCCTTTGAGGTCTGCCTTATAGATTGCACGAATGCCAAGTAGCACAAGGGGAAGGGCCTCCATCCATAGAGAGTCGTGGCATCGAAGAGCCGCCTTGAAAGTGCGGTGCCAGCATTCAACTAGCCCGTTACTTTGTGGGTGATATGCTGTGGTATGGATGCACCGGATGCCGCAAATGTTACAAATCTTGTTGAACAGGGCCAACTCAAATTGTCTGCCCTGGACAGTTGTGATGATAGCTGGACATCCGAAATGCAATACCCATGACTCGACAAAAGCTCGAGCAACAGTTTCTGCTGTAATATTGGGGAGGGGGACAGCCTCGACCCAGCGAGATGTTCGGTCGATAGACAAGAGAACATAACGAAAGCCATTAGAGGGGGGGAGAGGGCCGACAATGTCAATATGAATATGCTGGAAATGCCCAGGAGGGATCGAAAAGGCACCAAGGGGGGGTGAAGTGTGCTTGTGTACTTTGCAGCATTGGCATGCGACGCAGGAGCGTGCCCATTGCTGGCAGTCCTTGTTGACATTTCTCCACACAAAGCGCTCTGCTACGAGGCAAGCAGGGGTGGGCTAAATTATGCAATGCATTGAAGACAGCTCGATGGAATGTGGTTGGGATGAGGGGGCGTAACTTGCCCGTACTGTTGTCGCACCAGATCTCACCAGAAATGCCAGGGAAGGTGGTGCAGAAGAAGTGTAGTGAAGAGGTAGAGTCTAAAATCAGGTTTTGTGTTTCCTTGTCGGTGGGTTGGAGGTTAGGCAGTTCAGAGAGGTCTAACAGTGAATGGATGGCGTCGACTCATGAAAGGAAATCAACAACACTATTGTCAGCATCCTTTGTGTGTCTGACATCCGGTGAACTAAGATAAGAATTCCATGTATCTGAAGTGGCGAGTAGGCAGGTCAGCTGGCAGGTTTGTAATGGCCGCAGCCAGGGGTTTGTGGTCCGTTAAAACATAGAAAGGGCATCCCTCAACGTCAGTCTTAAAATGCTTGATCGCTTCATAGACCGCGAGCAACTCCCTGTCAAATGCAGAATATTTCTGTTGTGCATTGGTGAGCTTGCACGAGAACAACTCAAGAGATGAAGTTTGGCCATCGATTGTCTGGCTAAGGACAGCGCCGATGGCAGTGTCGCTCACATAGTGGTGATGAAAAGCTGCGCATTGGGATGAGGATGCGCAATGGTGCAGGCCTCTGCAAGAAGATTTTGAGGGCAGTGAAAGAGTCAGTCATAGCAGGGGTCCATGGAACGGGCCGAGATCCAGAAGTGTTGGTGCCTGACAAGGCATCCGTCAGTGGAGCCTGAATCTCCGCAGTCCGAGGTAGATGTTGGCGAAAATAATTAACCGTCCCCAGAAAGCACCGGGACTCTTTGAATGACGAAGGTCTGGATAGGTTTAGTACTGTTTGTATTTTCTCAGGGGGCGGTGAAATGCCGTCGGCAGAGACACAAAAACCAAGAAAAGTGACAGTGGGTTGATGTAGCTCCAGTTTGTCGTGGTTGGTCTCAATGCCTGCTGCCGTGAGAGTGTTCATAACAGTTTGCACATGTTGAGAGTTGTCCTCGATGGAGGAGCTGAACACAAAAATGTCATCAAGATATGTATAGCAGAATTTTAGGTCGAATAGCACTTCATTGATGACGCGTTGTCAGGTCTGCCTTGCGTTTTTCAGACCTAAGGGCATTAATCAAAACTGAAATAAACTGATCGGAGTGGTGATTGCTGTCTTCTCAATGTCTTCAGGTGCCATGGGGATCTGGTGGTAGGTCCATTTGCAATCAATGACAGAGAACCTGGATGCATCTGCGAGGGAACTGGTAAAGTCGGCAATGTTGGGTATGGGGCAGGTGTCCATAATTGTTCGTGCATTTAATTTACAGTAGTCTCTGTACATGCGCCAGGGCCCACCTTTCTTTGGAGTCATATGTATGGGCGTAGACCAGCTACTGGTAGATGCTTCAAGGACGCCGGAGCTTAGTAGTTCAGAAATCAGATTTTTAAGGTCAGAGAGGCACTCGGGACAAAGTCGATGTGGTTTACTGGAGATCGGGGGACCTGCCATGAGGCAAAGCTTGTGAACTGTGCCATTAGTGACAACGGAAATGTTGCCGGCGGCGCAGGAGTTGGTTTGTTTACAATGTGTGGTGGGCGGGGCAGGCGAGGCGTGGTCGTGGTGTTCGGAGCCATTCGGCAGATCCGACGGGAGCCGGGGCAGCAAAGTGTCCCGGGGTCAATGCGACAAGATGGCTGCCGGCCCGAAGCAGAGGCACCATGGTCGGGTGAGCCCAGTAGAGCTCATGAGCCGTTAGTGAGTCCACTGTCCGAGGGCGCGGCCTGTGGCAGTACGGTCATGGGCTAAACACTTGGCACGAGTGCACTGTTTGTGCTGTCAGTGGCAGTCACAAGGTGGCATGCAGGAGCTGACGTTGCATAGTTCGAGGTGCTGTCGGCGAGGGGCGGGGTAGGAGCCGTCAGTTCGGGAACATGTGACATTCATCGCTCATGCGCACTTGTGTCCGGCTGAGTGTCAAACGCCGCCATGTTAGGAGAGTGTGGCCCTGCAGAGCTGTCAGTACATGTTATGGCAGTCTTGATAGCACAGTTGCGAGGGGTAGTGGGAGGTAAACACATGGAGGCTCGACGGCTGGAACTGCAAGCAAATTCGGCACAGTTACTGACCTTGCTATGTCCTTGCTGTAGTGTCTGTAATTCCTTTGCTGCATAAGAGAGATGGAGCTGAGTTTCGTGGAGCCGGAGAGAGAGCTCAAAGTTTTCCTTGCGTAGGCGAGCAACGTTTTCAAGCTTAACAAGGCACTTGTGCGTTGTTTCTTGTAACATCGTCGACAGAGACGAGCATGTATGGATGAGATGAGCCTGGATCGATGTGTCACGGTGGGGTTTGGTCAACAGAGCACAGGGGAAGTGAGTCTTGGATGGGTGATGAAACATGGTGTTTCGCACTAGGTCCAGTGAAAGTTTGTGGTGTCGCTAGAAGTCGATGCCTAGTATAGGTTCGTCAATTTCGCACACTAAAACAGTCCACTCCAGTTTGCACTTTGTGGAGAGTGAGATGATGTGGGAAGTTGAACCCGAGCATTGTAGTTTAGTTGAATTCACGGCCTCCAGTGAAGTATGATTAGGGCGGATGTTCGACGATGCTAAGGACGTAGGCAGCAGCAAAATATTGGTGCCTGTGTCCACTAGTAAAAGGTACCCCAACGAAATGTCTTTAATGTAAAGTCGTCCGCAATTATCTGGTTCAGTTGCAGGAGGGGGCGTGACCGTGGGTGGAGACGGTGATGTCCCAGTAGCCTGTTTACTGCTTCCCAGAGCGAGCAGAATTGTCCGCACAGTGCAGCCCCAGCTGCGTCCGGCCACAGGATGATGAGCCTGAACCTGAGACTTGTCAGTTAGGCAGTGGCTGGCGAAATAGAGCAGTGATGCATCGTGTAGCTTGTCAGCAATTGTCATTCTTTGCTCAACGGGTTCGGGAGACCTCTGAACCAGAGCAAAGCGGATGTGAGGAGATAGTTTATCTGACCAGATGGCAAGGAGAGCTGGGTCAGAGAGTAGATTGGCACTGACCAGGGCATGAAGCCATCTCCAGAGCTGGGAAGGTTTTTTCATTACCTAGTTGCTCGACATGAAGCACTTGCCGTATTGCTGCCTCAAAACATTGAGACGTAGCAGTGGGACGGAGGTGTAGGTCATGCACAGATAACAAGTTATTGTTCCTCTCGCAGGCCAAAGTATCGAAGTAGGAAGGCATGTGCTGATGCTGAACCGAGGCAGGCCTGGGTGTGGTCGGATGCTGAGGAGGTTGACCTGTGAACGAAGCAGTTCCGGCTATGTGGCAGGTATCCGCGTGGTACTGCACGGATTGTGGCGTGGCAAATCGTTGTCCTGGCAGTGGTAGGTGGTCCAATGAAGCATTTGCAGGAATTGGCATTGATCCCACACTGCACGGAGATCCGTAAGAGGTAATTGCAGATGAGGGAGGGCACATGTGGTGTGAACAAAGGCATTTGATAGCCGGAGCCATGCACACTCCTAACCTCACTTATTGTTGCAGGCTTGAAAACGTCCAGCGAAATCAGCATAATTGTCAAGTGAGAGGCATCGTGTTGCAGTCCTGGCAGGTGTACCTTGCCCGCAATATGATGCATGTCGATCACAAAATCCGGCGTTAGGTGCTGGGCCGAAGTCATTGTTTGAATCCAGAATGAGATTTTCACTCTGCAGCGGAGTGTGCGCTGATATGAAACTTCCTGGCAGATTAAAACTGTATGCCCGACCGAGACTCGAACTCGGGACCTTTTCCTTTCGCGGGCAAGTGCTCTATCATCTGAGCTACCGAAGCGCGACTCACGCCCGGTCTCACAGCTTTACTTCTGCCAGTATCTCGTCTCCTACCTTCCAAACTTTACAGAAAGTCGAGTCTCGGTCGGGCACACAGTTTTAATCTGCCAGGAAGTTTCACATCAGCGCACACTCCGCTGCAGAGTGAAAATCTCATTCTGGAAACATCCCCCAGGCTGTGGCTAAGCCACGTCTCCACAATATCCATTCTTTCAGGAGTGCTAGTTCTGCAAGTTTCACAGGGGAGCTTCAGTAAAGTTTGGAAGGCAGGAGACGAGATACTGGCAGAAGTAAAGCTGTGAGACTGGACGTGAGTCGTGCTTCGGTAGCTCAGATGGTAGAGCACTTGCCCGCGAGAGGCAAAGGTCCCGAGTTCGAGTCTCGGTTGGGCACACAGTTTTAATCTGCCAGGAAGTTTCATTGTTTGAATGCCGTGTCGATGTAATACAGGCAAAAATAACAGACACGGAGGTCACGGACACAGTAATATGGTGAAAACGGAAGACGTTACAATTTGGGGTTACCAGTGAGGGAGAAGTTCAGGTTGGTTACACCAAACAACGCCCACTTAACAGTCATCCATTTATTCACCTAAATGCATGCTAGTCTCATAAAGAACTTTACATGGCGGAAGAGGCCAAAGATAATCTTAGCTTAGTTCAAAGATGGATGAATCGATGTTGGTGTCGATTTCATCGGCGCCACACCTTCATTGTAGATAACAGTTCATCCTTCCCCATTGAGCCATTACAGTTTATGTGCCCATCTTACAACCACTCTAACATCATAATCCTTATATCATCTGTCAAATGTCCTGCTGTGGTATGGCACATTATCATTACAATCACAAAACTGAGTGGAATATTGCAGACCACCGTATGTGCAAACCCAGATTGATGTCTGCTAGTTTTGTCAAATTCAAGAAGCTTGCAAGTTTGGGGAAACAGTTTCTTAGATGAAACTTATCTGCAAACCCAGAATGACGTCTGCTAGTTCTGTCAAATTCAAGAAGCTTGCAAGTTAGGGGAAACAGTTTCTTAGATGAAACTTCTTGACAAATTAAAACTGTGTGTCAGATCAGGTTCCCAAGTTTGAGTCTCAGTCTGGCATACAGTCTTAATATATCAGGAAGTTTGAAATCAGTACACACCTTGCTGCAGGGTGAAAATTTGTTCTACCTTCTTACATCTTGCAAGTACTTCCCAAATTTTTCATACAAGTTCTTTTCAGACTTACAGAAGTTGTGTGTGTTCAGTAGCAGTGCAAAGATATCATTATCAAAAAACAGAATGGCACAAAGACTAGTGGGCCAGAACAAATGTACCGCTGTAACTCCTGAACATGCTTAATTGTCAACACCAGTTCAAGAACTGTGAAATAAGTTTACCAATCAATTTGTTTTACCAGAAGAGAAAGTAGAATGGCAGTAGAGATGTCTTTAAATTTTAGCTAATTTTTTAATGATACTGTAAACATAAATGCATGAAATTTTTGACAAATGTAGTAAATAGTGCTTGCAAAAATTGGAGAGTAATTAAAAAGCAGTCAGTTGGTGAGATACCATGCTGCTCTTTTGTTTCCTGTTATGGAATACTTCATTATACAATAGACAAGGAATGTTTAAAATCTGCTCATGACATCATCAAATTTTTTAATCTGAGTGAAGTCCTCTCAGTTTACTGAAAAGTGCTTCTTGGTCATATCAATGTCTCCTCTAATACATTTTTGTTATTTTTGTGTTTTATCTTGATTTTCATTCATTTATAATAATGCAACAACAGTGGTGGCTGCTTCAGTCTTGAAGAATGACTGCAGTTCTGTAACAAGTGCTAGTTGTGAGTTCCTGAAGTAAACCTTCCCTAGTGAAATGAGGAAGTAAACTTTAGTAAGTTTTTGTTCTCAAGTAAACACCTCAGAAAAACCTTACAAAAGTTACTTTCTAGTGAATGAAAGCCTTTTTAAGTACTCTGAACCTAGGGGTAGTATGACGTAGGCAGCACTTAGAGGCAAATGAAAATCTTTCAAGTATGCCAATTTTCTCTGCCTCTGACAGCACTAGCAAAATCATCAAGTTATTGTGGCCAAACAGCACTTGTCAGTGAACATCAAAAATCTGCAGATAACATACACTTGTTTAAAATAAAAAATACACCTTATCTAGTTTTTGATTTGATTTGATATTTTATTGGCCCTGTTTTATCATATAGCACAATTGTACAGTTGATATTGGACAGGTCAAAGATAAGTTACAATAATACATAATATTAGCAATTAAAATTAAGTACCTACTACAATTAATTTTGTTACTTATTCAGAAATTCTCTGACAGAATAGAAACAGTGCTTTATTAGAAATGCCTTTAGTTTAGCTTTAAATATTGGATGAGTAGTATTTTTTATTTCTTCTGGTATCTTATTGTGTAGTATTACACCAATGTTAAGTATGCTCCTATGATAGGTGGTTGCTCTGTGATATTTTTGATGTATATTTGATTCCCTTCTGGTACTATAGCTGTGTACACTTTTGTTCTGTAGCAGTTTGCCTGTTTTAAGGAGGTAGTCCCTAGTGAACAAGATAGTTTCATAAATGAATAAATTTGGAACATTTAGAACATCAAGCTCAGTAAAATGGGATTTACAGGACTCCATCTTTTTAAGGACACAAATTATTCTTAAAGCTCTTTTTTGCATTCTAAAAACCTTTGCACTGTGAGTTGAGTATCCCCAGAAAATGATACCATATCGGATTAGTGAGTGGAACTGTGCATAGTGTGCTTGCAGTACTGTTGTTTTGCTTGTTGTAGCCTTTAAAATTCTTAGACCATAGCACAACGATGATAGTTTTCTACACAAGTTATTTACATGTGTGTCCCACTTTAAGTCTTGCTGAACCCAAAGACCCTTGTACTGACCATAAAGATGAAGAGTGGCTATGTAGCTGAGAACTAGTAACTTAATAGAATCTTCTCAAAATATATGCTGGGTAAAAGAGTATTTTTCTGACTTACACTGTGAAACTGTTGCTATTAAGAGAAATTCTTATCTGTTGTATAGTTTATCTTAGCATTGTATATATCACCAACTAGAAATTTTGAATTATTTCTGGATTCTCTAGATACAGTTTTATTTAAATTAAAGTCTACCCAGTAACATATAAATGATATACTACGAGTATAGATAAAAGTGTCAGGAAGTCGTTTCTGAAAGTATATGTATGGAGTGTAGCCATGTATGGAAGTGGAACATGGATGATAACTAGTTTGGACAAGAAGAAAATAGAAGTTTTCAAAATGTGGTGCTACAGAAGAATGCTGAAGATTAGATGGGTAATCACATAAATAATGAGGAGGTACTGTATAGGATTGGGGATAAGAGGAGTTTGTGGCACAACTTGACTAGAAGAAGGGATCGGTTGGTAGGACATGTTCTGAGGCATCAAGGGATCACAAATTCAGTATTGGAGGGCAGCGTGGAGGGTAAAAATCGTAGAGGGAGATCAAGAGATTAATACACTAAGCAGATTCAGAAGGATGTAGGCTGCAGTACGTACTGGGAGATGAAGAAGCTTGCACAGGATAGAGTAGCGTGGAGAGCTGCATAAAACCAGTCTCAGGATTGAAGGCCGCAACAACAACAATGAGGGGATATTAATGTCAACACTTAAGAAAATTCCCAAAAAGCAAATGCTTTAAAGTCTGTATCTATTCTTATGGTGCAAAAGATCTGTTAGCAGACTTATCACCTAGAATCACTATCACTCCAACCAGTATAAGCTCTATAGACCATGTTATTACCAACTGCAAGAATGTTATTACAGCTTGTAAAGGGACACCCTCCTCTAGCATTACTTTTCCTCAATAGAAGTAGTCAATACCAGAACTAATTTTTGAATTCTGAACACGCCAGTATTGTCTGAGCTGTTTTTACAAAAAAATTCGTATGATTTTGTACACAATGTGTTATATTTGAAGCTAAAATCTATAAAAAGAAATTACTTTTATTTTCTTTGTTATGATCAATATGTACTAGCTCTGAATGTACAGCTAAAATTATTTTTTTAGAAACATTTGAAATTATGATATATTTGGTATTCTTAAAATTTCTATTATAACTTATGCAGTTTAGTACTGTTTATTATGTTTATTTCTGGATTCATTTACAAAGTAATAATATGAATTAATAGGAATCCATTTGTTGACAAAATTTGTAAACCCTTTGGGATATTGCTTTTACTGCAGGCTGAAGTACTAGTAGGCATGCATCTGATGTGGTCAGACATGATTTTATATTTTGTAAGAACAATGTAATTTCGGCTTTGTTAATGTGAAGATTCAAAAGACAATGTGATATGGTAAAATGTGGGAGAATAAATTATTGGGAAAACAAAAAAAAGTTGCACAAGCTTACTTCAAAATTATTTAAGTTAGTTGGAACCTTGAGAACCTAAAATATGAAAACTTCAGCTTCAAGAATCAGCCCCTAGACAGGAAGAACTGGAGCCACCTACAAGAAAAGAAGATAAGTAAAAACTTTATTGTAAATCTTACTCCTCTCAAAGCTTATGAAAAGAGTTGTACCATAAAGACAGTGACATTCAACAAATGATGTGAGGGAGGGAAAGATTACAAGTGGTGGCCTTGTCTGGGATCCATTGACTCATAGCGATGTTTCATCTGTTGCAAAAGAGGAAGAGAGAGTGATTTGTGCCATTTGGCGTTTATGTCTGAAAGAGTTTTTATCATGCAAAGAAAGAAGACTGAGGTCTGACCAACAAAGTCATTTCAACACTGACGATGTACTACCAACAATTACAGACCGGATCAAATGAAAGATGACCTTACAACTACAACCAGAGACATCAAAATGGAAAGATAAATATGAACTATTTGTGAAATTAATTTGTCTTTTGGACTTGTGTGCTTGTTAACAAAATGAATAGAGATGAGGGTAGGAACAAGGTAGAGGTGAAAGCTATAGGATCTAGTCAGTACATGTCTGAGCCAAGGGAAATCGTAGTCAGCAAAGAAACAGTAAAAACTGATAATTACCAGTTAATTTTGGCAAAGACAGACAAAATGAAGGCACATAACAATAGTAAATTAGACAAAGTGGAAGGTCAAATGTACCAACTTGCTAATCAAGTTTCAGAGCTGAAAAATTAGTTGTTAGTGTGATTAAAAAGTATGAATGAGAAAATTGATATTTTAGAAAATAAATTTATTGTTTTGGAAAATAAGTTGACAGTGTAATCAGCGACATAATCAAAGAATGTTGATGATGTCAGAGTTGAACAGAAGCAGAAAAAATGGAACAAAACATCACCAGTTTAAACCAAAAAAATTTAAATATTGAAAACAATATGCAAACTTACGTAAATGTTTTAGATAAACAAATTTCATCATTTCAAGAAATTCAAGCAAACCAAAGTCTTTGCACAAACAATGGTATTGCATGGTCCAACACTTCTATCAAAAGTTTTTCACCAGTCAATTTGCATCCAGTGGATTTTCTGTACCATTGTAGAGATAGTTTTGTGTCAGGCATGAATGACATTAAAAAAATTAAATCTGTTGAAGGACATCTTGTAGGCAAAACCCTATCATGGGTAAATTTAAAAACAAGCCAGTGGGAAATATATCAAAGATTTGAGAAAATTTTTTTTTCAGAAGCTGAACACAGGAGAATTTAAAAGTGAATTTTTGATGGTAGTATTTTTGATGGTAGTATTTATAGGAATATGGACGATACTTTGAAAGAGTTTTGTAAGAACCAACTTAAAAAATTAACACACCTTGAGAAACCAATTGATAAAATGACCTTGACTGATGCACTTAAAAGGAGATTACCACAAAAGTTGCAGTGAGATTTGGTACATGCACTTCATGACTGTCATGAACAGTTTTTACGAGATGTTGACTGGCTGGATAGGGCAGTAGAAAGAAGTATGTACCATAATAGTAGTAATGATAGAAACCACAATGGGAATAATTACTGAAACAGAGGTAATGGTAGCTTCTACCAGGATCCAAGTGTCAATAGAGAGAGAAATTTTGAACATCATCAGGATAGGAATAATGGAGATAACCATTGGCATTTCAGTAGAAGAAACAACATAGAAGTCACTACTCAGGAAATGACAGTTCACCTCAGTGAAGGTCTACAGTTTTGGGGCAAGGAAACCAAACAGGTACAGGACCCCCAAGCTACACCAGCAATCAGACAATAATAACAGTATTAATGATATGGCAGATGTATCTGAAATTGAACAGGAGAGATATCAGTTTTCTCATTTATGTTTTTATCAAAAGTTTTGTGATACTGCATTTAACTATGATGACGTAGGTGCTAATGATAAACCAGAATGTGAGAGTAGTGAGAATTTTGATGTAGTATATACTAATGATTTCTTCTCTTGCTCGAAAAACAGTGTTATTGATGTATGTAAATAATGTGATGACTGTATTGGGCCTGAACTAGGTGATATTTTTGTTGTAAATGTGAATGAGAGCTGTGAAATAACTGAAGTTGGTAAGTCTGAGACTATGGCTTATTACAAATGAATGTAGGTGCAATAAGTAAACTTGATAGGAAGATGAGAATGGTATTGTTACTGGTGTTGTGATGAGGTAATTTTGGAGAAATATGATGACAATAAGTATCAGGTATTTGTGGAGTTTAAGGATAATAAAGTTTCAGAGTTATTTGCGAATGATGTTGACAATATGGGTAAGATAAGTGGTGTATGTGATGTTGTAAGTGAGATCAATGGAATACCAATCCAGTCAAAACAGTTTTTCTTCAATGTTATGCAGAATAATGATCAAAACAGTAAAGGTGAGCTATGTGTGAATCTAGATAATAAGGATGAAAACTTTTTTAAGTTTGTTTGGGACCAGATTAATGATAAAAAAGAGAAATGTGCGTTCTGGAATAAAGTAGCTGTGGTTAGAATTTGCATCCAATCTAGAAAGAAGTGACAGAAGATCTAAGCAGTAAGTGTAATTTTCACAGTAATGCATTTTGTGTTCCTTCTGTAACAAGTGATGGAATCCATCCATTATGTTCAATTCTTACCTGACAACATGAGTAACCAAAGTAATGTTATGACACTAGTAAAGTTCATAGAACCCCTTAAAGACAGTGTGGACATAACATTTTATGAAGTTTAAAGCACTCTTTTGCATGCAGTGTCTGACAACAGAGAAGATGATTCACATTTTGTGTGTCCTTACATTAAAATTAAGACTGATCAGTGGGAAAATATCTGTTTAATTGTTACAGGTAGTCCAACATGTAGTATTTCTGAACACTTTAGAGACAAGATCCAGCATAGTAAGAATTTTGTGAAAATGTCCACTGTACATGTAAATATATGAGGAGCTACAGGTAAGCAGACTTTAAGGAGAGTCTAATAATTCCAATCCCAAAGAAAGCGGGTGTTGAAAGATGTGAAAATTACCAAACTATCAGTTTAATAAGTCACAGCTGCAAAATACTAACGCAAATTCTTTACAGACGAATGGAAAAACTGGTAGAAGCCGACCTCGGCGAAGATCAGTTTGGATTCCGCTGAAATGTTGGAACACATGAGGCAATACTGACCCTACGACATACCTTAGAAGCTAGATTAAGGAGAGGCAAACCTACATTTCTAGCATTTGTAGACTTAGAGAAGGCTTTTGACAATGTTGACTGGAATACTCTCTTTCAAATTCTAAAGGTGGCAGGGGTAAAATACAGGGAGCGAAAGGCTATTTACAATTTGTACACAAGCCAGATGGCAGTTATAAAAGTCGAGGGGCATGAAAGGGAAGCAGCGGTTGGGAAAGGAGTGAGACAAGGTTGTAGCCTGCCCCCAATGTTATTCAATCTGTATATTGAGCAAGCAGTAAAGGAAAGAAAAGAAAAATTCGGAGTAGGTATTAAAGTCCATGGAAAACAAAAACGTTGAGGTTCGCCGATGACATTGTAATTCTGTCAGAGACAGCAAAGGACTTGGAAGAGCTGTTGAACGGAATGGACAGTGTCTTGAAAGGAGGATATAAGATGAACATCAAAAAAAGCAAAACGAGGGTAATGGAATGTAGTCGAATTAAGTTGGGTGCTGCTGAGGGAATTCAATTAGGAAACGAGACACTTAAAGTAGTAAAGGAGTTTTGCTATTTGGGGAGTAAAATAACTGATGATGGTCAAAGTAGAGAGGATATAAAATGTAGACTGGTTATGGCAAGGAAAGCGTTTCTGAAGAACAGAAATTTGTTAACATTGAGTATAAATTTAAGTGTCAGGAAGTCGTTTCTGAAAGTATTTGTATGGAGTGTAGCCATGTAAGGAAATGAAACATGGACAATAAATAGTTTGGACAAGAAGAGAATAGAAGCTTTTGAAATGTGGTGCTACAGAAGAATGCTGAAGATTAGATGGGTAGATCACATAACTAATGAGGAGGTATTGAATAGAATTGGGGAGAAGAGGAGTTTGTGGCACAACTTGACAAGAAGAAGGGACCGGTTGGTAGGATATGTTCTGAGGCATCTAGGGATCACAAATTTAGCATTGGAGGGCAGCATGGAGGGTAAAAATCGTAGAGGTAGACCAAGAGACGAATACACTAAGCAGATTCAGAGGGATGTAGGTTGCAGTAAGTACTGGGAGATGAAGAAGCTTACACAGGATAGAGTAGAATGGAGAGCTGCATCAAACCAGTCTCAGGACTGAAGACAACAACAACAACAACAATATAAATTTATACCAGTTGATGTCCCACTGTCCTCCATTTCAACTATGGATATACTAAGATTACTTGTAGCAAGTGATGCTCAGACTCGTGGAACCCTTTGTGAGTTCTCACATTTAGAATTACACTTGTATTTCTACTTGGTATGGCTAGGTAGTGGATTTGGAATTCTCCCCACATGTTTTTGGGTGTTTTCCACATTGTGAGTTCCATATTTGTTTCTGAAATTGTGTCAACATAAATTTTAAGTTAAAATTTTGACAGTATTTTTTAAATGCTCCCCATTCTTGTTTGTGCATTTGTGTATTGTATGTGGGCCTATGATTTGCTTGTTCTTCTTCTCTTTGCCTAGTTGTGCACTGAAATCTCCTAGTATAATTTTGATGTGTCTTTGTGGTACTTTGTTTGGCATTTCTTCTATGTCCTCCCAAAAGTCTTGGCCTCCTTGTGGTCTCTTCCTGTTCTGATGGGTTTAGGCCTGTGTTAGTATTTGGTCCACCCTGGGTATTTCATTACCCTAGTACCACCCATATCTGGGAAGCTTTCCCCTATCCATCATGTGGGGAGGTGCCCAATGGTGAATGTAACAACCCCACACAGGCAGCCAGAGAATAAGCCATGAAATGGTTGGTGATTGTGTATCTTTTCTTTCCTGATTTGAAGGTTACTGTGGAGATTCTTTCTGATACTGAATTGAAATTTATGATGTTGTCTAAGACAGATTTGTGTACAGCAAATCCTGTGCCAAACATTGTTGATTTTCCCCACCTGACAGCAGGTTTTCCTTGGTATATCCTGTAGTTTTCCATGTTTAAATGGTTCTCATCAGTAAAACACGTCTCTTGTATTGCCAGTATTTTGATTTGAAATTTTTCTAGCACATCAGTAAGCTGTTTAAGTTTGTCTCTCTTAACCATGTACTGGTGTTGAGTGTGCCAATAAAATGTTTGTGAAGAGGTTTTGAGAAGCTCCAACTCTTCACTATTTCATGATGTTTCTGTTCCCCTAGAATCCAATGATCAGGGAAAACCTGTAAATTCACTGGGGCCTGGGGTAGTTGGTCTCTTTCCCATTGTTCCATCACGATTTTTTCAAGCTGATGGTGGTTATGGTGACCTCTGTTGGAGGTCACCGTTGTAAAGACTTGAGATATTTGTAGCAGCCGCACCAAATAGGTGAACAGATGCTGACCACTAGCTGCTGTATTCCAGAACAGACACTAATGGGTTTAGGCCTGTGTTAGTATTTGGTTCACCCTGGGTATTTCATTACCCTAGTACCACCCATATATGGGAAGCTTTCCCCTATCCATCATGTGGGGAGGTGCCCAATGGTGGATGTAACAATCCCACACACGCAGCCAGAGAATAAGCCATGAAATGTGAGGAAGGTACTGAACAGCATATTTAGCACACAGAACAATGTTTCAGGATTTGATGTGAATGCTAGACATTAAGTAACCTATCTGTGGAGCATTTGATGAAAAATCTAGGGAGAAAACTGAAAGCTGTAGGAGGGTCCACTCCCCACACTGCTGTACGGCTGCACCCTCGCTGGTCCAGCTGATTCACAAGAGATCATTGCTGCTAGATAATGTACTCAAGCATCTGACAACTACAACACTGCTGTGACTGAAATTAGGGGGATTAACTTTCCACTACATTATGTACTTTTTCATCACTAATAAATGAATCTTCTAGGCCCATACATACGCAGGTTAGTTTGTATGAACATTTAGCAAATAGTGTGGAAGTCATTTACTAGTATAGACAGTATAACAAGATGGATACATGTCTGATTTCATACACTGATTTTGATCCTCAAGCTATTTGATTATTTCAAAATTCAGTCCTATTTCTGACTCTCATTACCTGTATTTATCCCAAGTACTGCAATATTATATGTCATAGGAACTTGAGTTGTGGGCAAACTAATGCTTAACTCAGTTTTGTGTAACCCTGGTCAATGTGACTGTGTGTGTGTACTCAAGGAGTGTGTGTAACTATTGATTGAGGCTAGACACTTCCTGTAATTACTTTTTACATATTATTGAACTTATTGATATATGATTGTGAAAGTTACAAACCACCTTCCCTACCCTCTGGCTCTTACCCTTGTAACCGCCCCCGGTGTAAAACCTGTCCTATGCACCCTCCCACCACCACCTACTCCATTCCTGTAACCCGGAAGGTGTACATGATCAAAGGCAGAGCCACGTGTGAAAGCACCCACGTGATTTACCAACTGACCTGCCTACACTATGAAGCTTTCTATGTGGGAATGACCAGCAACAAACTGTCCATTCGCATGAACAGACACAGGCAGACAGTGTTTGTTGGTAATGAGGATCACCCTGTGGCTAAACATGCCTTGGTGCATGGCCAGCACATCTTGGCACAGTATTACACCGTCTGGGTTATCTGGATACTTCTCACTAACACCAACCTATCATAACTCCGGAGGTGGGAACTTGCCCTTCAATATATCCTCTCTTCCTTTTATCCACCAGGCCTCAACTTCCGCTAATTTCAAGTTGCCGCCACTCATACCTCACCTGTCATTCAACAACATCTTTGCCTCTGTACTTGGGCCTTGACTGACATCTCTGCCCAAAGTCTTTGCCTTTACATATGTCTGCTTGTGTCTATATATGTGCGGATGGATATGTGTGTGTGTGCACGAGTGTATACCTGTCCTTTTTTTCCCCTAAGGTAAGTCTTTCCGTTCCCAGGATTGGAATGACTCCTTACCCTCACCCTTAAAACACACATCCTTTCGTCTTTCCCCTCCTTCCCTCTTTCCTGATGAAGCAAATGTGGGTTGCAAAAGCTTGAATTTTGTGTGTGTGTTTGTGTTTGTTAGTGTCTCTATCAACATACCAGTGCTTTCGTTTGGTAAGTTACATCATCTTTGTTTTTAGATATATTTTTTTCCCATGTGGAATGTTTCCCTCTATTATATTCTATCTATATGTTTGAAAAAGTAATACTAGCTGTAAAAGATAAGGAATATACATGTGGTAGCGCAGAAATTCATGAACATAGCTGCAGATATGTACAAAATTATCATATGGTAAACAAGAGATCAAAAGAACTAGAAATAGTCAATACATTAAGGGAGAAAAATATTTTAATACATTACCTTGGAAACTGAATCCATTAACTGGTGAACAATTCAAAAAACATAAAATCATGGCTCACTGAGCAGTCCTACTAAAGCTTACTGTCAAAACTAAAATCTAATTTATTATTATGTAAATTAATTTAGACTGTATACCTTAGCATCTATTATTATTATAAAATAAATTTAGATTGCATACTGTTGTATCTATTGTACAACCAATTGCTATGCATGTAATTACATGTTTCATGTAAATAAATTACCACATTGACAGGCCCCATCATACAGATCCAATCATACACTAAATGTTTATCCCAGTAAGTGGTGCATGGTTCATTGTTCCAATTTCAGGGTGCCTGTTTGCCTGTCTGATGGCTTCCATGGGCAACAAAAATTTGATTTTAAATATTTCATACAATTACTGACCAAATTCCTAAATTTAAACTGCAGAAACGACCTATTACAACATTAATTTCAGATATGCCTTTAGGTAAGTATACTAAAATGAAAAATTTTTTTGTTCCTACATATCTAAATAACTATTACATCAAGAAGGAGTAATCTCATGTCTAAGTTTTAACAAAGTAATAAAAGTATTACAGTTAAAAGCAGTGTAATGTCTTGAATCAGCTTTATTTACAATCATTCAATAGTTGTGAATGAGGGCACTTAGGTACTTCCAACAAACCTTATACAAGATTTCAAACCTTCACGAAACTTTTTCATGCTGACAGTCTCTAAAAAATGATGAAATGTAGAAAATTTATATTATACTAAGTTTTTCACTGTTCACACAACAATACTTCAGCATCTGTCATAAATTTACAAATTTTATTGCAATGCTTTTTGCAGATAGTATCCACAATACCAATAAATTTGTGAAATTATGTCTCTATACAACACATGGTAAGGAGACACATCATAGACAATGAGATGCAGAAAACTATGGTTTGCTAATAAAAGAATGCAAATTACCCAGATTATACTCATTTTGTGTTTGATAAATAGTGCACTTAGTGGACTCCAACAAACTCTAAACATAATTTCAAACATTTCCTACATTTTTTCATTTACATTCTTATCTTTGAATATTAAATACATTACGACATTTGTAAAAAAAAAGAAAATCAGACATTTTAAGCTGTTTTATACATGGAAGTTCAACTCTTTAAAGAATCACACAATAACTAAGACTCAAGGAATCTATTGTGAATATGACTGTTATCCTTTCTCGTGGTTTTTGATCATCTCAAAATAAATAATTATGCTGCATGAAAGAACAAGGTTTAGCACCGAGCACATTACTTACCATCTAATCTGTATATGCAAGCAAGACTCTTAGTGTAAAGGAAATAGACTTAAAAAATCTTTTACACAGACCTAGATCTAGAATTAGCTTCACTAATGTTAACAGATATTGACCTTATTATTGTCTCTGTGTACCACTCATCAGATTGTAATTTTGAAAACTTCATTGCACAAATGGAAACCTGTTTGTCCTACCGAACACTTCTTAAATCTAAAATTGCACTGTGTGGAGATTTCAACATACATATAGGTGATGGAAGCACTAAAAAGAGAGTCTCCATGACTTTGATAAATAGCTATGGGCTGTCTGTTGCAAACTGACTGCCAACAAGAGGTGATGCCTGCCTAGACACAGTTATCACTAACCTCAATATCTGGGACTATAATATCAGTGTAGTTGAACCAATGATTGCTGACCATAGTGCATTAGTAATGAAAATAAGTATGAAATGCTCAAGTCAACTGCAGCCAAACTCATGGCACTCCAGTTACACGTTTAATAAAAGGATCATAAAAGAAGAAAGACTACATAACCTTAACATAGCCCTGTCAAGTGTAAACTGGCAGCAAAAAATTGCAGGAATGGGGGCCAGTGCCTCATTCGAATGTCTGTTCCAATCATCACAAGATAAATTTGATGATTTATTTCCAGAAATCCACAAGAAGTATCCTACAGGCAAAGCTAAAGGAAGGGACAAACCTACTATAGGGAAGATGTGGTATACCTCTGAGCTAAACAAATTAAAATGCATTGTGCTAATTTTCAGGGACCATATGAAAGCAGCTAGAGATCTCCCATCTAGAGACCTGCTTCATTGTAACTATGTAAATTTACAGAAAGCAAGTGGAGGAGGCAAAAAAGAGATATAATGACAGGTTCATTAAAGAGTCTCACAATCCATGCAAAGCAGCATGGAATCTGGTAAACGAGTGAAGAAAAAAGCCCACCTCAGCCTTAAATTCCGGTAGCCCTGACGCCTTCATTCAGTACTTTGTTAGGATAGTGAAAGATACTATTAACAAAATACCTGACTCAGGCTTAGTCCCCATAAGTCACATGAGAAACATAACCAGTAGCACTTTTGAAAACTGGAAGGAAGTACACCCTAAGGTTATCATAAAAATAGTTAAGTCATACAAGAACTCAGAGAGCGAAGATATCTATGGTATGTCTTACACAATGCTGAAGAAAATTATTCTAGAGCTTACTCAACCATTATCTATAGCAATTAACAAGTGCTTATCCTCCAGTGTCTTCCCAAAATTTCTTAAACTAGCATGGACAGTACCAGTCTACAGTCAACCGTGTGAAGTGTCCAGCTACAGACCAATTTCTATCATTCCTATTCTAGGTAAAGTTATGGAGTCTGTTATGAAACTCCAGTTACAGAATTATTTTGAAGTAAATAAGCTCTTCCAGGACACACAGCATGGTTTTCGCAAGGGAAACTCAACATTTACGGCAGCACTGGACTTAACCAGAAAAATAAGGTAAGGATTCGAAGACAGAGAAAGTGTGGCACTGACACTCTGTGATCTTAGTAAGGCATTTGACAGCATTTCCCACAAGACACTGCACAATAAATTGAAGTGTTATGGTGTCGGAGGCGTTGTTCTGGCAACTTTTCAGTCTTATCTGGAAAACCGGAGACAAGTGGTATCAATTCATGGAGCAACATCACAAGAACAAATGCTGGAATATGGAGTACCCCAAGGGTCCGTCATAGGGCCTCTCCTGTTCCTTATTTATTTCAAAGATATGGGTTATAACAACAATATGTTACAGTTTGCTGATAACACCACCATTTTAGCCAAGGGAAGAACTGCTGCAGAATCACTCCAAGAAACATGTGTACTCTTCCAAAACATTAAAGAATGGTTCATCAAAAATAAAATGAAAATGAATTAAGAAAAAACACAACGTCTGATATGCACCCTTAACAACATCGGATGCCATGATAATATGGAGGCTGTCAAACTGTTGGGCTTCATGATAGACAGGAAACTAACAATGAACGAACACACAGTGTACTTGTGCTCCGAGCTCTCCTGTGTAATATAACTACTGATGAGGTTAAAAGGTGTATTGAGTGACCAATATCTCATAACAGTATCTTATGCCGTATTCCATAACCACATCAATTATCGCCTACTGTTATGGGGACATTCTGCAGGTTGTAAGGATGTGCTAATTCTACAGAAAAAAGCTCTCAGAATAATCACATCAAGCAAAAGACAGGAGCACTGCAGGCCTATATTCAAGCAGTTAGGAATTATGATAGTCTTCAGCCAGTATGTGTTTTTATGTCTCATCAGTGTGAAAGAAAACCAAAGAGTCTTCAGCATGAGACAAGATATACACAATCACAATACCCGTAACAAGAGGAGCATCAAAATACCCAGGTGTCAACTGACGGGAATGCAAGACAGCTTTCCAGTGGTTGCCCTAAAAATGTTCAACCCACTGCCTCAAGAAGTGCAATCCCTGCTGCTAGAAACATTCAGAAGGAGAGTAGCACAGGACCTGAAAGAACGCCCATTATACTCCATTGGTGAATTCTTTAATAGTGACCAAAGTGAATGGACAAAATATTGTTTCTATTAAGTATAAATGACTTAATTTTGTGAACATTTTTATGAATGTATATATGTAATCAATCTTGATGCAGTCTGTCCACTCATGGCTGGTAAACAACACAGATCTAGTAATAAAGTAATAATATCACATTAATTTCAGATACATATTTAGGTAAGTGTACTACACTTTTAGTTAAGAAATGAAAATAATTTTCTGTACTTACAGATCTAAATATGCCATTACATCAAGAAGAACTGTGAAATAGTAGAATTCAGGATATAATATTGTCAATAACATCTTCAAGGGGAAGATGAATCCAGACAGCACAGCACAAGCTACTCGAATGCCTTCCCAAATATGGATGAAGTGTCCATAAGGCATTATAGTTGATGACAGAAGGAAGCACCTGGTTAAGGTAGTATATGATTAGCAACAAGTGTTCATAAATTTGCTACAGATAAATAATAAGTCAACAGAGGAATGAAGGGAATGGCAAGCTGTCAAAAAAATCTAGATTATACTGCAATAAACACATTTATAAATAAGCACTAAGCACTGCAAAACTAACACTATAACGAAATAAGAGGCTGCAGTGTTAAAATGCAGTATGTGATTAAAATATTCTTTCTACATTGAAATCATTACATGATGTTCCTTTTTCAATAATGTACTAAATAAAATCATAAAGTAGTACAGAATAAAGCACAGTGTGATGGTTAAATCAATAATTAAGATTACTCATAGACATTTTTACTTCTATTATCACATAAAGATATTTCTAATCTGTAAAAATTCATTTATCTGAGGAAGAAAGTACATCTCTAATTAATATTTTTAGTCAAACTAAAATCAGAAATTACGGGTGGACAAAAAAATGGCTCTGAGCACTATGGTACTTAACATCTGAGGTCATCAGTCCCCTAGAACTTAGAACTACTTAAACCTAATTAACCTAAGGACATCACACACATCCATGCCTGAGGCAGGATTCGAACCTGTGACCGTAGCGGTACCGCGGTTCCAGACTGAAGTGCCTAGAACCACTTGGCCACTGGCACGGGTGGACATAATAATTGTTTTGCAACCCTTAACTTACAGGGACTTGTGTTTAAGTTTATGCCATGTGCCTATGCCTGAATATATGAACCAACTTTGGTGATAGTCATCCATGGAGGTAATGGATGATATAAATGAAAGTGCCTACACCAATCTATACAACTTTTTTGCCACAGCATAAGGTAATTGTTTGGTGACTTTTGTCTCATTCATCTTATTTTGCTCTTATAATATCATGAAATGTTGTGTACATGCCACATGAGTACCAGAGAAACTGATCCAGATGTCTGAAAGTAAAGACATGACTCCCACTTCATGAGCTGTCTTCCAACATTTTCCATGCTTTTCCTGTATATTGTATGAAAACACTGAGTGGCCATATTACTGCCACTTAAAACATTCTTAAAACACCACAACATGTTTTGTGCATGTGGCCACACTATTAAGGAGGCAAGCATATATGAAAGTACTCTGGCTAATTTCATAATATGAAAGTTATTACAGGGGCTGTAGCCTATTCATGATCCCTATTGACCAACGTCATAATGCATCTGTTATCTGTTGCTCCTCCAAATCTTAAGCATTTCTTTGGTAATGATATGTTGCAGCAGGGCAGCACATCTTTCACTGGGTTAGTACAAAAATGATCTCTCGCTACAATAGAGTTAACCTAAATGTTTGCATTTATGGAATGCGTCTTTTCAATCACTTGTGCCCAATTTTCAAGCTGCTTCAGAGGTTTTAAGAGTACAGTTAGGCATCCTCTACTTTTTAGATATAAAAAGATGGCACATCAGGTAATCTCTCTCCTTCTCTCTTAATCATGTTGTACATTTTGTGCATGTGTATCCTGTTACTATTTCTGATTATACTTTTGCAACATGATTGAACTTGAGAACAGCTCTTAGTTGGTGTAATATCCAAAAAAACTGAAGTTATGGGATGCTATGGAAATAAGCATCTACCCAAACTGAAGTGCAACAGGTTCTCTGAATGTTGCCCTCTAATGATGGTTTGTACTTGACAGTTATGGTTTAATGGTTATCATGCTAGACCCATATTTAGAAAGACAGTATCTCAAATCCCCATGTGGTCATCCTGCTTTAGGTTTTCTGTAGCTTCCCTAAATCACTTAAGATAAATGCCAGTATGGTTCCTTTGAAAAAGTCATGATGAATTACTACTAAGATTTCACTCTGTCTCCAGTAACTACATTATCAACAGGATAATAAACCCAAATTTCCTTCTCTCCTGAAACCCTCCATCCCATTAGCACATATTTCACAGGGATTTGTACCAGCCTCAATATTGTAATGGAACTGGTCAGTGCACCTACTGTCATCACATTTCAGAGAATATCTTACCTGCATTACACTGATGATATGATCCAGCAGAATCAATTGCAATTCTCATAAAATAGTAGCCTATAAAGTTTTATATTTTATTAACTTAGTGTCCACTGCTTTGATTGCGTAGACTGCATGGTCTGCACAGATCTTTTTTTCCTTTAATTCAATTTGTATATTGTTTTGCCCATTGCTCATGAGCAAATCTACAAATTATGAAAGACTTAGCCAGTCTCTGTGTAATTAAAGTATTCCAACAGGGTTTAATTTAATTTCTTATACTGAGTTAAAAAAGAAAGAAACAAATCTGATAGGTTGTTCTTTAGTTATTAGCATCAGTCTTATTTCTGATTCTGAATTCTCTCATCTCAAACAGATATTCCTCTAGATCTAATCACATTCATATGTGGTGTCATCATTAATGATTAGTTTGCATAGAAATTATAACAAGAAAAATTTTATAAATATATATTAGGAATACTGAATAATTAATTCATTAAAGAACCACTTCTTTTTCTATGCAATTATGCAAAGTCAGACTATCATAGTGACTGCTTAATAGCTTTGTCTGACTAAGTCCACTAACTGGAATGCTTTCTAAAGTTCTTATGCTAGTTAACCCTTTCACTTCTACGGATATGCTCTTTGCATTTAATGCTGAGGCAGCTTTTGTTATGGCCGTACTGCTCACCAAATACTGGTGCCTTTACTGAAAGATGACATTTCAGCTAATATAAAATACTTGTTGGCAGATTTTTGAAAACTATTATGTGAAAATAATTTATTAATGCAAATCTTACATTCTAACATATTCACTGGATAAAGAACTTAACATGAAACTTACTTAACATATTTCATTGCCCATCTGTTATGCATCAAAGTAAGCAAAACATGGTATGAAATTTTGAAGATTTCACAGAGATAAAAGCACACTGATTGACTTCAGCTCATATATTGCAGTGAATGATATGTAGATAGGATATAGAAAATTTATTTGAAGTTCAGAGCAGAATGATCTCATTTCCTTCTTGAATTATTGGGTTTTAAATCTGACAGGTGGTCATGCATGATGCACACAGTTCTAGCCACACAGACTTGCTGGCTGCTGTTAGATGAAAAAAATGAGTTTTGCTTATCTTACAATCTGATACCTTCACTTAATTTTCTTTTTGTTGTATGCCGTAAATATTGTGCTCCATCAAATTAAATAAAACACTGCATCAAATTTTAAAGATTCTGCGGAGGTAAAAGTGGATTGTAGTTGTACAAACTTTGTGTACAATTGATTTTAGCTCATACATTCCTGGAATGAAATGTAGGTAAGATACTGAAATTTTATTTGAAACTTGGTTTTATATCCAAAGGACAGGTGAGAACAGTGTGATCATTCTCATCCTTGCACATCATGACTCATGAGGTCATAACAATCAACATTTCTCATAAACAATTCTAGATATCAAAATGGGGTTTTCTGCAAATCATTGGATTGCATGATGTATGTATGTTGTATGACAAATACTTAAACTATTTTTATTCACCAAGATATGGATATAACATGGCCACATCAGTGAGAAGTCAGTGGCTCATGATCCAGTCAGACATCCATAGCAGTCTAGGAAGAGATAGGTGGTGCATGTGTTTCCAATACCTGGAGAATGATATAGCAGGATGTGTATACATATTCACAACAGTGAGTTAAAACTATACCAGCATGTTTTTTTCAAAATGTACTTCTGGCCAAAAAGTGATTCTGCTTTCATAATGAAATATTTTCATAAATCATCTCATCACCTACTTTAGCCCCAAAAGTGGTAGAACTGCCAAAAATATTGATTTAATTTTTCCAACCAAGAAGCCAGATAACAATTTTCCTAGATGCAGCTTTAAAATGCTTTAATAATGATTCATTTTAAAAAAGTTCACCCACAATTTAATCCCCTTGGGGTTTGAATTTCATTGAATGCTGAAACATGGATTTTTTAAATTTCTGGCTAAGAAACCAAATACCACTTTTCATAAATCTAGCTTGAAAATTGCCTTGAGAGCAATATATTTTCAAAAAAACATTTGATTTCCTATTTCACCACCTTAGGGATGCAAGTTCCAAAAGTCAATGCCCCACCCCCCTCCCCACCATCTCAAATTTAAAGTTTCCTTCCTTAGTTGTTTGGGCTGGGTGGTGATGAGTCAGTTAGTAAGACATTTCCTTTTATATACAGAGATAAACAGAAACAAAACACTTAAAAATAACACAATATTTATTTTCAGAAGAAATAATAATTTTTTGTACTTCCAGTGTAATTAAAAATTGTACTTATATTATTAAAGTAATGCTTTAATCTATTCTGAGAAATAATTTGACAATGTTAGTGAAAGAACTAGTTATGTATTAATTACTGCTATTATTATTATTATTATTATTATTATTATTATTATTTATTCAGCAGCCATTTTGATGTAATGTAGTTGATACATGTTGTATCTTTACAGATAGTCATTGTCAGGTCTTATCACTAAAGTTAAGAGTAGTTACAAATTAATACTATTATTATTTAATAATCATATATGTTAAAATCACACAGGTTTATAATCATGTTAATCTACTGTCATAAAAGTTTATAATCATACATTCATTTATTCATTACTTCACTTTGATCAAAAATATCCTGCACTTAATAAAATGGGTTTTCTGTCAATAGTTGTCTAATACATTTTTTAAATTCATTTGTTCTGTATTTGTGTAATGCCATTTGGAAGGCAGTTATAGAGGCACATTTCTATGTATGTAATCCATTTCTCATATTGGTTGGTTCAATGGTGAATTGCTCTCAGTTTCCAGCAATTCCTTGTTTCATATTGGTGTACATGTTGATTTGATAGGTAGAGATTACTGTGTTTTTTGTGAGTGTAAGAATTCTGCAGATGTTGATATTTACTGCTGTTAGGATATTCAGTTCTTTGAAATTTGGTCTACAAGTGGTAGGCCTCTTTTGCCTTGTCATTATTCTGATGGCCTTTCTCTGTATAGTAAGGATCTTATTCATATTTAATGCACTTCCCCAAAGTTCAGTCCCGTAGGACATAATGGAATAAAATTGTGTATAGTAATATTTTATCAGGTTTGACAACTTCACTTAACTTTCTGGTAGCAAAACAAATCAAGTTGATCTTATGACATACAATATCGATGTGTTCTGTCCAAATTATTTTGTGATCTATGCAAAGACACAAAAATTTTCCACTTTTCACTTGCTCAAGTCTGTTGTCAGTTGTTTTTAATTCTAACACATTTTATTTCATCTTGCTATTTTTAAAACAGATTAAATTGGTTTTCTTGTAATTTGTTACCAATCTATTATTACAAAACCAATTATCAAGATAACAAAGAACCCTTTAAGCATTTAGAGAATATTTTTCTAAATTTGGACCCTTTATCAAAATTTGATATCATCAGCATAAGGGATGGTGTTATTTTGGATACCATTGGGAAGATGAATTACATACACCAAGAAGAGGCCCAATCATACTTCCTTGTGGTACACCACGAATAATTTTCTTTGTACCTGAGTAAAATTGATTTCATTTTTTGTCTGATATTTCCACTTTCTCATACCTGTATGTCAAATAGGATCTCAGCAAGTCAAGCACAATAACCTCTGATCCCAAAAAATTCTAATTTCTTCAGAATGAGTTCATTATGTAAGGAATCAATACTTAAGACTGCTCAGCTGATAGTGCTTGTAATATTTGTTCTTCTCAAGTAGTTGCAGGTTAGTTGTTATGGAGTTATGTTGTTGCTATGGTGTGAGTAACTTGTGACGTGCTATAGTAATGTGCTGTTTGTAGTGGAATGGTAACTGCTTTGTGACACTTGGAAATGTGAAAAGAAGAAAATAAAAGAAATATTGAAGGAACTTAGTAATGGAGTACTAGAATTTAAATATCAAACACTAAATCCTGGTCTTACTGCCTATGCAGAAATATTTTTTTCAGCAAGCCATATTTTCAACAGGTCATGTTACCCAGGAAGACCTACAGTAACCAAATGAGTAGAATATTTTAATTATCATTTTGAACTTCCTTCTCATTCGTAATGGTTGCACTATACAAGAGATAGTATTCCCAAAATGGGCATATGAAAATAACTATGATTTTTAGAAGTAACATAGAAGAGATCTGTAATAATGAGGGTGCACTTATGAGAGGTACCAGTAATTTAAAAGACAGGTGTTTTGGTACTGCTGAGGATTTATTTTTTGCATGTCAAAAGGAAAAATTATATGTCAATTTGTATGGAAAGCAGTGCTAATGAGATAATAGACAGACTGATGCTCATTTAACAATCACAAGTGGAGGACAATACTTACAATAAAAAATACTTAACTTTCAACTTAAGTCAGTGATAGCAGCAGACAGACCCAAGAAAGCTAAAAAGAAGTTATAATGTTCTGTATTATTTTTCTGTTTGTGTGTGGAAACTGAAAGTGAATAATTGTTACAACGAAAATTATGTCATTTGACAAATTACTCCAGGACAAAGATTTCATTTGGAGGTTGGATGCATTTGGAAATAATTTATGTCAAAATGAGTCTTTAGTGGTGATAGAGGTGTTAAGTACAGTTTTAACACAAATGAATGATATCATTGAACAACTGAGCCAAATTAATGAAAAAGACAGTAAAGAAACACTATAAAACATAATAGAACCTAATCCTGCAGTTCATACAGTTAATTCAATTCATGGTTTAGTAGTTTAAACATTTTGTGGCTGTGGGCTCAGCAGCAATGTATGCAATTATATAAAATGGAATAGTTGGAGTGTGTTGGTGACAGTGAAATGGAATGTTCATTTGAATATATTAAAAACTTAGAATCTATTGACCTTAGAGCTGAGATGGATAAGTTTTTTAAAACTTAACATAAAGTAGCTTACATGTTTTTACTAAAACTGTAAGTAACAAAATGTCTATGACAGCACCTAGCATTAATGCAAGATTTTGTAATTTTGACTCAAAAATTTCAATGGCCTGTGGATGTCTCTTACAATATTCTTGACTTCAGCACGATCAATGATCACACAATTTGTGAGTTACTACCTCTAAGAAGATTTCAGATTGAGACTTTATCCTCAGAGTAGCGGATGAGCATACTGCCCTCTACAGACTGCAGAAAGGAGCCAATCCCCCCTTGCTGACACTTGATAACAGTGGTTGCCAAAATGGAAATAGAAGGTGTTGTCCAATTCAGGTTTTCTGCAAACAAAGGGAAATAAAACAACAAATGTATGCCTCAAGTGCAACAAGTATGTATGCTAAAGCTGACAAGCATAAACTCTTGTCGAATGTGTGAACTGAAGCAGTTAATTCCATAAATTATCTGGGAGTAGGCATTAGAAGTGATTTAAAATGGAATGACCATATAAAATTAATCATTGCTAGAGCCGATGTCAGACTGAGATCCATTGGCACAATACTATAGAAATGCAGTCTGAAAGCCCAGGAAGTAGGTTACAGTACACTTGTTCGCCCACTTCTTTAATACTGCTGACTAGTGTGGGATCCGTACCAGATAGGGTTGATAGAAGAGATAGAGAAGATCCAACGGAGAGCAGCGCACTTCATTATAGAAAAGCATTACAGAGATGATGGATAAACTCCAGTGGAAGACTCTGCAAGAGAGATGCTCAGTAGCTCGGTGCAGGCTTTTGTTGAATTTTCGAGAACATACCTTCACCGTGGAGTCAAGCAGTATATTGCTCCCTCTTATGTGTATCTTACAAAGAGACCATGAGAATAAAATCAGAGAGATTAGAGCCCACACAAAGGCATACCGACACTCTTTCTTTCCACAAACAATATGAGACTGGAATAGAAGAGAGAACCGATAGAGGTACTCAAGGTACCCTCCGCCGCACACCATCAGGTGGCTTGCGGAGTATGGATGTAGATGTAGATGTAGATGTCATCTTTCTTCTCTTGTAGATTTCTTATCAAACTCCACAACACATGATGTTTTACAGAATGTTTCAACGGACATGGTTGCTCAAAACATGTTCCACCCAATATCCTTATCGTAAAAGAACTTTTTGCAGATTCCCCATGTGATCGATATACACTTGCAAGGAATGAGTCCTAAGTATATGTGAAAAACAGAATCATCAGTGTTTGTCCATTGTCAACCATAAACTCATTGCCCCTCCATTTTTAACATATCTAGTATTCAATTGTGAAGTGTTGTACAAAATACTGCTTCGAATGAACTTTTTACATCACTTATTCATCTACTTGCATAACTGGTAACTCCAGAAGTACCTCGCCCACAGTTAATTCAGATATGAATTTTGTAGAATTTAAAAGATGTTTCATGAGGAAATTTTGGTCAGAAACTCAGCAACCTAGAATAAAGTCAGAATTTTGAAGTGGACCTTTGTTTTAAAGCCATTACTGGAAGAATGAAAACCTATTGTGGACAACAGTTTAAAACATTAGTACACCTTGAAAAACCATTAGAAAAAAAGATTCAGGTTGATTCAATTAAAATATGATTACCCCACAAAGTTCAGTGGGAATTGGTCTATGGACCAAATGATTCAACAGAAGAATTTTTGAGATATGTGGATAGGTTGGATATGATTTGAGAGGTAAATGACAAGCACCGAGAGAAACTGAGGAAAAATGAATTTCATGGGAATGGAGGTTTTTCCAATGATTATTATGGAGGTAGAGATAAGAGGAGGAATAACAGAAACAATTGAAGGGTCTGGTCCAAGAGTGGGACAGCTTCATTTTAGTATTTTTCCAGGAGAGACAGAAAACTGATTAGCACATTTGATATAGTTTGAATAGTTCTGAGAGATATATTCTTGAAGCATCCTATTGTAAGGTGATAATGTGAGTGTACAATTTAAAAATTCAGACCAGTTAGTGTTATTTACATTAATATGAACTTAAAATTGAGTTAGTTCTGTCTTGCTCCAAAACATTAGGAAATTGTTTAATTATTTGAGAATGTCTCTTTATTTACATCATTAACATGAAAGATGACAAAGTAAATTTAGAATAATGACTTGTGCTCTTTGAATCCAAATATACAAACAAAATAAAACAAAAATAATCACTGTAGCAAGTGGAATGTTCAATATTTAAACATTGCCTTTGTCTTCACTTCCCTCATGTAAAGTACACTTCAGTTCTTCATAGTACCACATGTCATTACGTGGTCCATACGATTCCACCAATGCCATAATGTCTTTTAGTTTTACAAGTTTTAAGGCCAGTTTTCCTTGGTATGCACATGGAATAGTGAGGGTAATATTCTGAGATTGCTTCAGCAGCCTGAATTTGCAGAACATAGGCTTGGCTGCAGATACACTGTATTCTGTCTCATCTATGTTATCTCTCCTCATTGTAGAAACTTTCAGCTTTTCTAAGATGCAACTCTTTCTCAGTTGCAAGTTTCTCCTTTTCTTCCTCAGATACAGAACTTCTCATTTGATTTGCTATTGTGTCACAGGTTTTGCATGTGTCTGTTCAAGATTTCCCAAATGCATAATTTCAAGTTCTGTTGAAAGTACCGGTAGTAGAATCATATGAGACAACAGGTTTATAGTTCTTACCTTCTGCCTTCAAAATATGCTGGTCTTGCTAATATTTCTTCAAATACATGTCATATACCTTGCTCACATTTAACTTAGGTGACAAATAACATTTATTACTCTGCTTCCTGCAGTAGTTTTATAAAACTTTTAAGGTTGAATGTTTTCCTCTCTTGTCCTGTGGAGGTATAATGTTTGTTACTATGTAATTTACAATGCACTCTCCATGCTATTTGCTAATCCCGTATGTTACACTGAATCCTGTCTTTCTGAGCTTAAATTCCTCTGCTCCCAGTCTAACCTAAAAAGAAACAATATTGTATGAAACTCCACTAATCCACATAACAACATTTAAGCAGATATATATTACTGATCCCGTTAATTGCGAAATTGCAAGCTTGACAAGTCCTTGTCCCTGTTGTTGGTCTGCATCTCACAGTGATACGTACCATTATTAAAATACTTAAGTACAAATCTTGTTGCTCTTGATTTTCTTTTTCAAAAAAATATGTCAAGGTATCATGTTATCATCTCTAAGTATCAACAAGCAGTTCCCCCTCATTGGCAGATTTTAACAGGCTTCCTGCTTGGTACAACTTTTTAAGTAACACCTGTATATTCTTTACCCCTAGCATGTTTTAGCTTCTTCAGATTCCTTTTCCACGTCATTGGATTTCTAAATAGGTTTTGTCTTCTTTGGTGACTCACATTTATATTTTCCAGTGAAGAACCGCTTCCTGTATCACTACTAGGGTTAGGTTCACTGTCACCACTATCATATTCCATTTCTCTGACTAATATCTGGAGAAAGAAAAGGGAAATAGATAAAAGTTGTAATGCTCTTCTTCTTACTGAGTGATTGCTGAGCCACTTTGGGGCAAAAGAGAAGTACATCCTGGAGGCTCCTCTGTCTTGCCCAAAATGCAAGAGGGAGAAAAGTTTTAATCAAATGTATTACCATCAGTTTCCAGATCTACTTCATTCTAGCATCAAAAATGCTTCTAATTTTACTGCAGACATAGGTGTGATAACCATTTTTTTGTGAATTTTGGAGTTAGCCCCCACTTGCAGCAAACCCTTCAATTATCAGGACAGTTATAATAGTAACATGAGGTATAATCACTAGTTTGATAATTGTAGGGATGAAGAGAGAGGTCATGAGCAAATAAACAGGCAATGGGGAAACAACAATGATAGGAATTATGGTAATAGGAATTTTGGACATGGAAGGAGTATTCAGGAAAACTAAGACTTGCCTCACAGATGGCCTATTGTCTTCAGCCAAAGAATGATGGATACCAAAATCAAGGTAACAGCAGTTTCAGAAGAGGGAGAAGTAATTATAGTAGGAAATACCAGAATGGAGATGCCGGTAGACAACATGAAGTGAATAGAAAAAGAAAATTAGCAGAGGATTTTGTGAAGATATTCTATGAGATACTGTAAGAAAACTGGTGAGATAATTATACTAACTCATCTTGAGTCAAAAGAAGTGAACAATTCCACACCAAAGATATAAATACTAAATGTAATTACAATGATTATGGACTTCTCAAAAAGATAGACAATTTATTTATTTTATTTATGAGATGTATGTTCCAAAGATTGTTTTGCATAAGCAGATCAATATTTGACAGTAATTTCATTGCTGCACTATGTTAGAGGTATACACTGAAGAGCCAAAGAAACTGGTACACCTGCCTAATATCCTGCAGGGCCCTCGTGAGCACGCAGAAGTGCGACATGACGTGGCATGCACTTGATCAGCATCTGAAGTAGTGCTGGAGGTAATTGACACCATGAATCCTACAGGGCTGTCCATAAATCTGTAAGAGTACGAGGGGGTGGAGGTCTCTTCTGAACAGCATTTATGCGAGGAATCACAGATTTTCTCAGTAAAGTTCATGTCTGGATAGGTTGGTGATGAGCAGAAGTGTTTAAACTCAGAAGAGTGTTCCTGGAGCCCCTCTGTAGAAAATCTGGACATATGGGGTGTCGTATTGTCCTGCTGCAATCGCCCAAATTGATTGAAATGCAAAATGGACATGAATGGATGCAGATGATCAGACACGATGCTTATGTACATGTCACTTGTCAGAGTCATATCTAGATGTATCTGGGGTCCCATATAACTCCAACTACAGATGACCCACACCACTACAGAGCCTCCACCAGCTTGAACAGTCAGCTGCTGACATCTAAGGTCCATGGATTCATGAAGTTGTCCCCTTACTCATACACATCCATCCACTCGATACAATTTGAAATGAGACTTGTCTGACCAGGCAACATGTTTTCTGTCATCAATAGTCTGATGTCAGTGTTGATGGGCCCAGGAAAGGCATAAAGCTTTGTGTTGTGCAATCATCAAGGGTACATGAGTGAACCTTTAGCTCCAAAAGCCCATATCAATGGTGTTTCATTGATGGTTCACACAATGACACTTGTTGATGGGCCATCATTGAAATTTGCAGAAATCTGCAGAAGGTTTGCACTTCTGTCACACTGAATGATTCTCTTTAGTCAGCATTGGTCCCATTCTTGCAGGATCTTTTTCCGGCTGCAGCAATGTCAGAGATTTTATGTTTACCAGATTCCGGATATTCATAGTACTCTTGTAAAACAGCCATACAGGAAAATCCCCACCTTCATCACTACCTCATTGATGGTGTGTCCCATCGCTCATGTGCCAACTGTAACACCACATTCAAACTCACTTAAATCTTGATAACTTGCCATTGTAGCAGCAGTAACCAATCTAACAACTACGCCAGACACTTGTTGCCTCACTGCCGACCACAGTGCCATATTCCGCCTGTTTACATTTCTCTGTATTTAAATGTGCATACCCATATGCGTTTCTTTGGCACTTCAGTGTATCTTTGTTGTTTTGTGCAGTTGGTTGTATGAATTTGAAGTGCAAGGATGGAGAATGAGTTATGTATGTTATATTTATTTGTGTTGTGAAGTGAAACGACTGGAAATACATGAGTCATTCTGCAGAAAGTCCACCACAATTCATATTATTATTGAAACTTCAACCTAATCATCCTCTAGACTATTATAGAAAGATAAACCACAGAAACAAAATGCAGAAGGCAACAGAGAAGAGCAACAAAATAGATGAGTATTCCTATTACTAACAGAATTGGTTATATAAATTTGACCATCCCTGTCACTTGCTGCTGTCACTTGGTACTGTCACTTGCTGCTGTGCATCATTATCTCAGCATGGCGAGTGCTGTGAAAATGTGATTGGCCTTCCAAGTTACTAATTTACTCCAAATGTTAATAAACCAACTTAAGGCAACAAGAGGTGGTCAGACAGAATATGGGGGGATGGGATCTGGGATTTTCTGAAAGTAAAATGTGAATACTGTGTTGGACCTTTTTTCTTGTTGCAGGTTAAAAGATATTGTGAAAATTTTATGTGAACGATTGGCCAGATATGAACCACAGATACAAAAGTGCAACAATAACAGCTAAAAAGGAGTTCACAAAGTAGAAGAAGAAAAGGATGGAAAGAATAAAAAGTGACATTAACAATTAACAACATCAACATCCAACAACAAAGTTAAATACTGGAAATATTTTATTATTTCTTTTTCTTTTTTTGCTGACATGTTTCATTGTATAAACAATGACAGTCACTGAAGAATCTGGACTAACAGGGAATAATAAAGACATGGGCAACTTATGTAGTGGACTGAAACAAGAACAGGAAAATGTAGATGATGAACTGGTAAAACAGGATAAACTAACAAGTGAATTAAAACAAGATAATAATAACAACGTAAGTACCATGCTTTCATTGTTAATAAAAATGAGTAGTGATAAGAAGATTCAGTTCACAGAAATGATCAGTGATAAAAAGGATCAGTTAATAAAAATCAGTAATGACTAGTCTGCAAAAATAAAAGAGCAACTTAAAAATTGGAACAAGAAAATAAGAATCAGTTTACAGAAATTGGTCATTCAATTAATTAATTATGTAAGGAACCTTATTTGATTGTCTTGGTAAAAATACAGTTCAATTATATGAGACTAATCAAAACATTGGTAGACTAGAATCCAAAATGAAAGAAATTGAACTTAAAGTTAATAATGAAGTTAAAAATGGCAAAGATAAGGTAACTGAAGTTAGGGGAAAGAAACACATTGCATTTGAGAAAGTGCACAAGGAAATAAGAACTGTTGACAAAAATGTAAATAGTCAACTTTGGAAACTAATGTTGACACCAAACTGGCACTTGTTGAAACTAGTTTTGTTGAAAGGGAGAATACAGTGACTACAAACTCACAGAAATTGTAAAATTGAATAACAGCAAAACTACCACCCTAGAAAGTAATGTTTCTGTTTTGTGTAAAAAAGGTTGAAAAATTGACTAATGATGAAGTTAATAGAAATCTTGTTAACAATGTTGGTACCATGTTTTGCAACATTTATGTGAAAAACTTTTCAGGTGAAGATAGTTTACATTCTGTAGATATTCTGCAGCATTGCAAAAATAACTTTGCATCTAATGTGATTGATATTATGGAAATCAAGTTTGTTAAGAATTTTCTGGAAGGTGAAGTATTAAGCTGGGCAAACCAGTATACTGATGAAGACACAACCTATGTACATTTTGAGAAGGGATTTTTTGACAAATTTTGGTCAGAGACTGAACAAACTAGAACAAATAGTGAATTTCTCAATGGACCAAATGACAGAGAAGGGAGTATTAGCAGAAACGTTTTTGCAAAAAGCAGTTCAAAAAATTAGCGCATTACTTCTTTTGAAGAACTTACCCAGTCTGATGTTTTAAAAAGGGGGTTACCAGTTGATGTACAGTGGGACCTAGTCTGTGGGCCAGATTATACAGTAGACCAGTTTTTGAAATATGTAGATAATTAGAGTTTTAGGAAAAAATACAGGGAAATACAACTACAGTAGACACACACATTTTGAAAGAGTTAGTAACCAAAATTAGAACAGTAATAATCACAACAGGAAATAACATAGCAATCACAATGGTGACAATTATCATCAGAAGGAACATAGTAGGGTAAATGGTAACAATTTTCCTTCTGGAGAGCAACATGGCAGTAGCTGGATTAGATACTGGAATGGAGATGATAATAGGAACACAAGGAAGCAGGATGGGGTATTTATTCCGGAAACAAAAAACTAGCTTGGGCCCCATTTTCAGTCTACAAGTTAGGGACTCAAGAAACAAATAAAAAATGGACCATAAATTACACAAATACTGACACACAGGAAAAACACACTAGGGAAACAATCAGTAGCTATTTTAAAGATGGGTACTATCTTGTTAATATGATTTCTGTTGAGGAAGAAATATGTTCTCCAGGCAAGGCAAAATATACAAATAAGGTAAGTGAGATCACAGAAATTGAAAAAGAGGATACAGAAGGAATCAATTTATCAGAATTCTATAACTGGGTTGAGACTTGTCATTTGTCAAATACTGAAGTAACTGATTTTTGTGATGATTTTGAATTTCAAAAGCTAATTTAAGAACCAGGTAAGAAAAAAGTGAATACTGTATTGATGAATAGCAACTTAAGTGAAACTGGTTACTTAAAAAGTAATGAAGTAGGGAATGATGATTTTGGTAATTTGTGTGATGATATTAATGATTTTACGGTATTTTTGAATATAGTAAATTGGAGGTAAGTGATGATGAGAATAGTAATAAGGAAGAAAAGTATTTCCTTTGTTTTAAAGAAGAATTGGAGGCATTAGGTATTAGTAGGGAAACATGTAGTAGTAGCTATGATGCCCCAGAGATTTCAAAGGACACTGTTAATGGATTAAGCAACATTAATAACAGTATCACAGCAAACAAAATGCTTGATTTAATTACTAGTAAGGAAGTATGTATTGAATCCTAACTCAGTTACCATTTATGACAGTGAAAGTAAGCTGCTTAACATTAAGAATTAGAATGAATATTTTTTTATACAATATGTGGTTAAAGAGTGATGCTATTGAGGAGGATAAAAAAATCTACATTTAACTTTTTATCCAGACTGGTGTTATAAAATTAAAAACATTCTTGTAAAACAACTTAAAGACAAGTACCATAGTGCCGATCTGAATGAAACAGGTAAGTGCATATGGATTGATGAACCACGAAAAAGCAGGGAGAGAAAGAAAAGACATGATAATAAGGTAAGTTTAAGATTGGAGACTATGTTCTTGTTAAATCACATGCGAAATCTAAAATGTTAACATCTGAGTTAAAAAACTTTTTTGATATCTACACTCCTGGAAATTGAAATAAGAACACCGTGAATTCATTGTCCCAGGAAGGGGAAACTTTATTGACACATTCCTGGGGTCAGATACATCACATGATCACACTGACAGAACCACAGGCACATAGACACAGGCAACAGAGCATGCACAATGTCAGCACTAGTACAGTGTATATCCACCTTTCGCAGCAATGCAGGCTGCTAGTCTCCCATGGAGACGATCGTAGAGATGCTGGATGTAGTCCTGTGGAACGGCTTGCCATGCCATTTCCACCTGGCGCCTCAGTTGGACCAGCGTTCGTGCTGGACGTGCAGACCGCGTGAGACGCCGCTTCGTCCAGTCCCAAACATGCTCAATGGGGGACAGATCCGGAGATCTTGCTGGCCAGGGTAGTTGACTTACACCTTCTAGAGCACATTGGGTGGCACGGGATACATGCGGACGTGCATTGTCCTGTTGGAACAGCAAGTTCCCTTTCCGGTCTAGGAATGGTAGAACGATGGGTTCGATGACGGTTTGGATGTACCGTGCACTATTCAGTGTCCCCTCGACGATCACCAGTGGTGTACGGCCAGTGTAGGAGATCGCTCCCCACACCATGATGCCGGGTGTTGGCCCTGTGTGCCTCGGTCGTATGCAGTCCTGATTGTGGCGCTCACCTGCATGGCACCAAACACGCATACGACCATCATTTGCACCAAGGCAGAAGCGACTCTCATCGCTGAAGACGACACATCTCCATTCGTTCCTCCATTCACGCCTGTCGCGACACCACTGGAGGCGGGCTGCACAATGTTGGGGCGTGAGCGGAAGACGGCCTAACGGTGTGCGGGACCGTAGCCCAGCTTCATGGAGACGGTTGGGAATGGTCCTCGCCGATACCCCAGGAGCAACAGTGTCCCTAATTTGCTGGGAAGTGGCGGTGCGGTCCCCTACGGCACTGCGTAGGATCCTACGGTCTTGGCGTGCATCCGTGCGTCGCTGCGGTCCGGTCCCAGGTCGACGGGCACGTGCACCTTCCGCCGACCACTGGCGACAACATCGATGTACTGTGGAGACCTCATGCCCCACGTGTTGAGCAATTCGGCGGTACGTCCACCCGGCCTCCCGCATGCCCACTATACGCCCTCGCTCAAATTCCGTCAACTGCACATACAGTTCACGTCCACACTGTCGCGGCATGCTACCAGTGTTAAAGACTGCGATGGAGCTCCGTATGTCACGGCAAACTGGCTGACACTGACGACGGCGGTGCACAAATGCTGTGCAGCTAGCGCCATTCGACGGCCAACACCGCGGTTCCTGGTGTGTCCGCTGTGCCGTGCGTGTGATCATTGCTTGTACAGCCCTCTCGCAGTGTCCGGAGCAAGTATGGTGGGTCTGACACACCGGTGTCAATGTGTTCTTTTTTCCATTTCCAGGAGTGTATATTGGTCCATTTGAGGTCTTCGTGAACCTGCATTACAATGCCTATCAATTGATTTACCCAAAATTTATAAAGCTACTTGGACTAACAAATGTTACATCATTGAAACCATACAAACAAAAAAGTAAAGATAACTAATGAAAAGGATTCTTACGAGAATGTTGCAGAAACAAAATGTTTTCTACCATATGTAAAGAACTATGCAGTTACAGTTTTTCATACATTTTTGTGCAAACAATTTAGATGTACTAATGTATTACTTTTGCTTGAGCTGTATTACTTTCTGCAGGTTGTAAATAAGTCGTGATTTGTATTTTGTTATGTACTTTCATGAGAAGCAATTAGTTTTATATTATTTGTCAATGTTTAGAGTAATCTTTAAGTTCAAGCCTCAATCAATTCCTGAGCAGCTACTCAGTTCTTAATATAACTTTCTTTGTGGTATGTAATGGATTGGCACTTGAGTCATTTCAATGTTAATTTAATTTTGATCTTGATATTTGTGTCAAAAAAGAAAGAAAGAAAGAAAGAAACCCACTGAAATCTCAAAAATAACCATTAGAACATCTCCTTTTGCTGTATAGAATTATTGGTCACCAAATGAAACTTTGACATTTCTTTTATACTACTTTTGGGAATGTGTGTGGAAGGTGTGACATTCACCTGCTTTATTTCTCCATTGATGAGCACCAAGGAAGACCTGGTGCTACACCTCTTAAGACAGAAGGCCAACTTTTCTCTTTTAATGCAGGTTGTACTCATGCATGTTAATGGAAATTAGGCAAATGAAAATAAAAAGAATTTAAGGAGGCAGATGTAAAAATAAGAGAGGAAGTAAAGAGATCCCACCTGGCTTCATCACAAAGGCAGCTCACCATTTTCATAAAATACCTGCTATTTCTTGTACTGTACATAATTTACTAGTGTTAAGTGTGATAAACATCATTTTTATGTTTAATATTATTTTTTGTATGTTCTGAACTTCCATGTTAACCCACTAAACCGGTGTACCTAATGTAGATGTAAATTTTGAATGTAACATTGACAAATAGTTAATGAGTGGCACTTCAAAGCAAATTTCAGTGTTGATGATATTTTCAGCATAATTTATGGCCAATATTTTCTGATGTAAGAAATTAAATAATACAATTTTTAAGAAAACATGTAAGAATGAATTAGTTGTCTCATACTGTAATATATTTTGAAAGACCTGAAAAGTGATTTTCCATGTGCTATTGTAATCTATTACATGACATAAAACATAATGAATGCAAAACGTTTATAACGGTCAGTGACTGAACAGCAAAATAAGTGATAAAAATTGATAATATTGCACATGGGATACATAGGGGGCCTACTAGTTTTGGCAGGCACACCTCATGATGAATGGTGCCTTCGCTAAATTGGTGTATAGATTCTTAATTTCTGGTGCACTCTGTTCTAACTCTTCAACATTTTTTTTACTTGTTTCTTATTGGGGCTATCCTAGCAATGTCAACACAACTTCTGTAGATGATCGTATCTGACAGTGCTACCCTTATGTTAAAAACTGCCATACTATGCAAAAAAAGTTTTTGCAAAATATAGCAGGAAAAATAATTTTTGTTATAGCACAGTTTTACATGCCAAGGGTTCATTGTTCCATATGAAAGGTAAATTTAGAAGTAAGATGTTGTAAATTGTTGTTGCAAAAACATTTCATTGCTGTTATGAGAAAAAGGATTAAGTTCCTAACTAACTACATCAATTTTGTCTTGTGATCTAGAGTATTTTGCTACATTTTCCTTAAAAACCACTTCAAATGTCTTTATATGGACTAAGAAGTTTTCTTTTGATCATGGGGACATTACAAATCAATGATGTTTCACATCTTAATGACAGATTAATAAATATTGGTATACAGGCATTCTCATGAAATACAGGTTCTACAGTCATGCTACTATGATAAAATCACTGTTATGTGTGCCATCCTTTTGCTTATTCCATATATGTTATGTTATATTTTGTAATAATTTGAGAGCTACGGGGCAGGTAAAAGGTCAGACTTTGAAATTGATTTGATAATTTGTGAAAAATGAACTCAGTAGAGTGAAAGATTGTTCTTGACTTCATTTGAACAAAGCAGTGATGCTAAGGGAGTCAAAATACTGTATATCATCAAATGAAGCACCATTGAATATTGATTTGTTATGCTCTAAAACTTGGCATAACCTGTGTTATTGTGTTGTATCAAAATTTTTCTCACATTTTATGCTTTCAAAATTTGGGGAGGGGGGGGGGGTATTGTAATAAAACTGTTTTTGGTGAGATATTTGTCCCACTAAAACCTTGGGTCATATGAAGTGAACGATACTGCAACAAACATGTAAAAATCAAAAATCCACTACTTCATAGCTATGCAATTTTTTTTTAAATGTCAACATTTAAAAATACTTAATGAAACTACAACAATGATAATCGACTTCTCAGAAAGACAGACAATTAATTGCATTTTATTTATGAAATATATGTTCCAAAGATTGTTTTCCATAAACCGATTGGTAAATGATAGCAATTTCTTTGCTACATGTTGTTAGAGATATATCTTTGTTCTTTTGTGCAGTTAGTTGCATGAGTTTGAAGTGCAAGGATGGAGAACGAGTTATGTGTGTTTTATTGATTTGTATTGTGAAGTGAAATGGCTGGAAACATATGTGTAATTTTGCAGGAACTCCACCAGAATTCATATTATTACTGAAACATTAACCTGAACATTCTCTATATGATTATAGAAAGATACACCATAGAAAAGAAATGCACAATGACCCATCAATACACAACAAAGGAGAGGAACAAAAAAGTGAGATTTTTAAATTTTCACTCTGTAGTGGAATTACACTGATGTGAAACTTCCTGACAGATCAAAACTGTGTGCCGGAGTAAGACTCGAACTCGGGACCTCTGTCTTTCATGGGAAAATACTCTACCATCTGAGCTATGCAAGCATGACTCATGACCCATCCTCAAAGATTTAAATCCACCAGTACATCATATCCTGCTTTTCAAACTTCACAGAAGCTCTTCTGCAGACATTGCAGAACTAGCACTTATGGGAGGAAGGATACTGCAGAGACATGGCTTAGCCACAGCCTACGGGATGCTTCCAGAATGAAATTTTCACTCTGCAGAGGGGTGTGCACTGATATGAAACTTCCTGACAGATCAAAGCTGTGTACCAGACTGAGTCTTGAACTCAGGGCCTTTGCCTATCCCAGAAAAGTTTCATACCTTTGCACACTCCACTGCAGAGTGAAAATTTCATTCTGGAAGCACCCTGCATGCTGTGGCTAAGCCATATCTCCTCATTATTCTTTCTTCCAGGAGTGCTAGTTCTGCAGGGTCTGCAGGAGATCTTCTGTGAAGTTTGGAAAGTAGGAGATGAGATACTGGAGGAATTAAAGCTGTGGGCATGGGTCATGATTCTTGACTGGGTAGCTCAGATGGTAAGCAATTGCCCACAAAAGGGAAAGGTCCTGAGTTTGAGTCTCAGTCTGGACACAGTTTTGATCTGCCAGGAAGTTTTATTTTTATTATCAACAGAATTGATTATTTAAATTCAACTGTCCCTGTCACTCGCTGCACTGTGTCACTATCTCAGTGTGGAAAGTGTTGTAAAAATGTGACTGTCTGTCCAAGTTATGAACTTACTCGAAACATAAATAAACCAACTTTGGCCAACAAGAGAGTGTGTATAGTCAGAATATGATAGAAGAAGAAAATAATGCAAAAAACTTGACTTAGAGTTTAGTAGTGATATTGTGAGAAATTTGTTTGATGAATGAAGTAGATGCAATGAAGTTATGCTTACTATTGACAGTAATGTGAATTATTATGAATGTGATATTGTGAGATAAATGAATAATTCTGATGCAGAAAACTTTAATAAACATGTTTGTACTGAGGACAAATGTGTAGAGGCAAAAACTCATGTACTTGTGGGGAGAGAACAGAATGTAGGAGATGCTTAAATGATGATGACATGAATAGTGATTTGAGTACTCATGATAATGATGATGATGCTGTTAATGACAAATCTGCTAGGATTACTGAAGTACCGGATGACAATTTGGTTCTTATTAATGATGTCTGTATAGAGGATAATGATGCATTTGCTGATGATTTTTGTGATGAAGTTGATAGTGATTTTTCAGATGATAATGATGCTGCTTTTTTATGTAGTGAGTTAGAGGGAATGATTGTTGTTGAGATCGGAGATGATAGTTCAATGCAGAATTAAGTCAGTAGTGTTAGTGCAGGTTTAGATGATGATTCTATTTTAGATAATTTTCTCTTTTCAATCAATACAATTAAGATCGTATCCAATAGTTCTGATGATAGAAAGAAGACTGATTTATTTAACAATGAAATACTGAAAGTCACTTATGATTATTATGATAATATTGGTAATGGTAATAAAATGCATGAAACTTTAAGGGAAATTCATCGAACCATGCAATCCAGTAATGAAATAAAATTTGATTCTAACAGGAAGCCATACAATTGTAATGGAATGACTGCAATCTATCGAGAGTAATGAAGTTGCACAAGAAGAGAAAAGAATTATTTTAGAGAAATCAAGGAAAATTTATTACATGAGAATGAAAATGATGTAAAATGTGATGAACTAGGAAGCCCTTATATATTTGTTCAAACTCATAATTGGAGAGGTGATGGCCTTTTGAGCAATGACAATCTCATTACTGGAATCAACAAAAAGTTAAGAGATAGTATAAAGAACAGAGAAAATTTCACTGACTTTCCTGTAACAAGCGTTAAAATCAAAGGAGCCTCTGGAAAGAAGCTAAAAAAGCGAACTAAAATGCATAAAAAACTCCTTTAAGGAAATTCCAGATTGTTTTTTGAAAGACTGTTATTACTGAAATGAAGTATATTTTTATTGAGCAAAGAAACATGCTAGGCAGAAATTTTATTTGACATTTTTCATGTAATCTATTAAAATGTAATTATGAAACAATGGAAAATCCAGGAAGGAATGTAACAATATTACAAAAAGAAAAGTTGCTACTCAACATATAGTGGAGATGCTGAGTCACAGATAGACACAGCGAAAGTACTGTCATAAATGAGCTTCCAGCCAATAAGGCCTTTGTCAAAAACAGACAAAACACACACACACAGAAATGTAACACACGAACATGACTGAAGCCTCTGGTAATTGAAGCCACACTGCGAGCAACAGCAACACTGCATGATGGGAGCAGCAACTGGGTGGGTTTAAAGAGGAGGCTGGGGTGGGAATGTTGAGGGATAGCAGAGTAGGGGTGAGAGACAGTGAAGTCAAAAGACAGGTTGTGTTGGCGGAATGAGGGCTGTGTAGAGCTGGAATGGTAACAGGAGAGTCGCTGGATGGTTAAGAAAAATGACGAATGAAGATTGAGGCCAGGAGGGCACAGACTGTGAAGCAGTCACTGAAATGAAGGCTGCCGTTTCAGGCAAAGTGCTCAGCAACAGGGTGGCCACTTGTTTCTTGGCTGTAGTTCGTCGGTGACCATTAATGCAGACAGACAGCTTAGTGGTAGTCATGCTCAAATAGAATGAAACACAGTGCTTCAGTTACCTTATAGATTACATGACTAGTTTCACAAGTAGCCCTGCCCATGATGGGATAGGTGATGTTTGTGACTGGACTGGAGTAGGTGGTGGTGGGAGTAGGTACGGGACAGATCTTGAATTTTGGCCTATGACAGGGTTATGAGCCATCAGGTAAGGGGTTGGGGGCAGGGGTTATGTAGGGATGGATGAGTATGTTCTGTAGGTTCGGTGGATGGAGGAACATCACTGTGGGAGAGATGGGAACGATAGTGGGCTTGTTTTATGTTCTATAACATCACAACCAGCGGTTGTACAGAGTTTCAGGGAGAGCATAAGGGAACAATTGACAGGAATGGGGGAAAGAAATACAGTAGAAGAAGAATGGGTAGCTTTGAGAGATGAAGTAGTGAAGGCAGCAGAGGATCAAGTAGGTAAAAAGACGAGGGCTAGTAGAAATCCCTGGGCAACAGAAAAAATATTGACTATAATTGATGAAAGGAGAAAATATAAAAACGCAGTAAATGAAGCAGGCAAAAAGGAATACAAACAAATCAAACATGATATCAACAGGAAGTGCAAAATGTCTAAGCAGGGATGGCTAGAGGACAAATGTATGGATGTAGAGGCTTATCTCACTAGGGGTAAGATAGATACTGCCTACAGGAAAATTAAAGAGACCTTTGGAGAAAAGAGAGCCACTTGTATGAATATCAAGAGCTCAGATGGAAACCCAGTTCTAAGCAAAGAAGGGATAGCCGAAAGGTGGAACGAGTATATAGACGGTCTATACAAGCGCGACATACTTGAGGACAATATTATGGAAATGGAAGAGGAGGTAAATGAAGATGAAATGGGAGATATTATACTGCGTGAAGAGTTTGACAGAGCACTGAAAGACCTGAGTCGAAACAAGGTCCCGGGAGTAGACAACATTCCATTGGAACTACTGACGGCCTTAGGAGAGCCAGTCCTGACAAAACTCTACAATCTGGTGAGCAAGACGTATGAGACAGGTGAAATACCCTGCAACTTCAAGAAGAATGTAATAATTCCAATCCCAAATAAAGCAGGTGTTGACAGATGTGAAAATCACAGAACTATCAGTTTAATAAGTCACAGCTGCAAAATACTAACACAAATTCTTTAGAGACGAATGGAAAAACTGGTAGAAGCCGACCTCGGCGAAGATCAGTTTGGATTCCGCTGAAATGTTGGAACACGTGAGGCAATACTGACCCTATGACGTACATTAGAAGCTAGATTAAGGAGAGGCAAACCTACATTTCTAGCATTTGTAGACTTAGGGAAAGCTTTTGACAATGTTGCCTGGAATACTCTCTTTCAAATTCTGAAGGTGGCAGGGGTAAAATACAGAGAGCGAAAGCCTATTTACAATTTGTAAATTCAGAAGGATGTAGGTTGCAGTAGGTACTGGGAGATAAAGAAGCTTGCGGAGGATCCTTCTGAATCTTTTTAGTGTATTCATTTCTTGGTCTCCCCCTACGATTTTTACACTATACGCTTACCTCCAATACTAAATTGGTCATCCCTCAATGCCTCAGAACATGTCCTACCAACCAATCCCTTCTTCTTGTCAAGTTGTGCCACAAACTCCTCTTCTCCCCAACACTGTTCAATACCTCTTCATTAGTTATGTGATCTACCGATCTAATCTTCAGCATTCTTCTGTAGCACCACATTTCAAAAGCTTCTATTCTCCTCTTGTCCAAACTAGTTATCGTCCATGTTTCACTTCCATACATGGCTACACTCCATACAAATACTTTCAGAAATGACTTCCTGACACTTAAATCTATACTCGATGTTAACAAATTTCTCTTCTTCAGAAATGCTTTCCTTGCCATTGTCAGTCTACATTTCATATCCTCTCTACTTTGACCATAATCAGTTATTTTGCTTCCCAAATAGCAAAACTCCTTTACTACTTTAAGTGTCTCATTTCCTAATCTAGTTCCCTCAGCATCACCTGACTTAATTTGACAACATCCATTATCCTCGTTTTCTTTTGTTGATGCTCATCTTATATCCTCCTTTAAAGACACTTTCCAATCCGTTTAACTTCTCTTCCAAGTCCGTTGCGGTCTCTGACAGAATTACAATGTCATCGGCGAACCTCAAAATTTTTATTTCTTCTCCATGGATTTTAATACCTACTCCAAATTTTTCTTTTGTTTCCTTCACTGCTTGCTCAATATACAGATTGAATAACATCGGGGAGAGGCTACAACCCTGTCTTACTCCCTTCCCAACAACTGCTTCCCTTTCATCTTCCTTGACTCTTATAACTGTCATCTGGTTTATGTACAAATTGTAAATAGTCTTTCACTCCCTGTGTTTTCCCCTGCCACCTGGAGAATTTGAAAGAGAGTATTCCAGTCAACATTGTCAAAAGCTTTCTCTAAGTCTACAAATGCTAGAAATGTAGGTTTGCCTTTCCTTAATCTATTTTCTAAGATAAGTCGTAGGGTCAGTATTGCCTCACGTGTTCAAACATTTCTACGGAATCCAAACTGATCTTCCCCGAGGTCAGCTTCTACCAGTTTTTCCATTCGTCTCTAAAGAATTTGTGTTAGTATTTTGCAGCTGTGACTTATTAAACTGATAGTTCTGTAATTTTCACATCTGTCAACACCTGCTTTCTTTGGGATTGGAATTATTATATTCTTCTTGAAGTTGCAGGGTATTTCACCTGTCTCATACGTCTTGCTCACCAGATTGTAGAGTTTTGTCAGGACTGGCTCTCCCAAGGCCGTCAGTAGTTCCAATGGAATGTTGTCTACTCCCAGGGCCTTGTTTCAACTCAGGTCTTTCAGTGCTCTGTCAAACTCTTCATGCAGTATCATATCTCCCATTTCATCTTCATTTACCTCCTCTTCCATTTCCATAATATTGTCCTCAAGTATGTCGCCCTTGTATAGACCGTCTATATGCACATTCCACCTTTCGGCTATCCCTTCTTTGCTTAGAACTGGGTTTCCATCTAAGCTCTTGATATTCATACAAGTGGCTCTCTTTTCTCCAAAGGTCTCTTTAATTTTCCTGTAGGCAGTATCTATCTTATCCCTAGTGAGATAAGCCTCTACATCCTTACATTTGTCCTCCAGCCATCCCTGCTTAGATATTTTGCACTTCCTGTCGATCTCATTTGTCTTTAAATGTGAGTATATATTGCAGTGCTAACAATCAGGAAAAGTTCATATCCAAACCTTTTATTATTTCCGGCTCTGGTAAAAAAAAAAAAAATAAAATAAAATAAAATAAAATAAAATGGTATCGCTTTTTGTAATGCTGATATGTATCATTTAGTCTCATCTATACTGTCATTTTCATAGGTACCTGAGCCATACCTTATCAACATTTATCAAATGTTCAGCTACCAGATGATCTATGTTGATTCTTGTGTGAGCGTATTGTTATGACCTTTCAAATATAGCCTAGTGTGCTCTTACATTTAAAATTTTCCTATTAACTTCTACATTCACAAGAAACACAGATTTCTATTTTTTTCCCAAAAATATTTGTTTACCTTAGATACTTTACCTGGCAACTGACTCAAGTCCCATTTTTTCTGGTTCAAATTCCATTTCTGATTTATAGTTACAGAATGAGCGAAATACCTGCTTCCTTTCTTCATATTTTGGCTTTGCGTGCTGCTCTATATGGAACTCTTGTATAGTCTGAAACAAACAATTATTCATTTACACAAAAATCTACAACACGAGTAAAAAAAGTTAACTGTGAAAACTCTGACGTCTTCTTATTTACTTTATATGATACTAAAATGATACAAACGATTTTATGCAACATACAAAAATGTATTCTGCATTGTATCAATATGTTAGTGGTACCACTGAAAATCAGTTAGATATGAGAATTATGGAAATAACATTAGAAATTTTAATTAATTATTTACTAATGTGGAAATCCACAAAAACTTATTTAAAAGTAGATTTACTCATTTTTTATCAATTCCAACACAGAAATTAACTACTTCGCAGGATGTATGAGAACTATCTCTAACTGTGAACTCATCAGTGGAATACATTACTGTGGTTTCTGCGTTATTGGTAATAAGGTTTCGTTCTCATTCTGTATGGATATATAGGGTGACTTTTTCCACCGTGTACAACCTCTAGGCATTGATTGATGAGAGGATATGGAATAAAAAAGGTCTAATGAACCTAAGTCCAGAAATGAATTGTTTCCATGCTAGAGACCATTTATTCAATTGTACTTTGTTACGGAGACTAACATGTCTCTACACTAAGATGTGCTGTACCAGGCAGCCAAAGTTACAGTACATATGGTTTCCTCCTAGACAGTAGTACTGTTCCTCACATGTCATGCCCTAGTGCTGTCTGCTGCCATTGTAATTAGTAATGTTGTGCCCGATTAACTTCTCTTTCTGACTCACCTTGTAGTGGATGTGATAACAGTGTTGTACCCAATGGTTCCATATTCGAATCAAGAGCTTGCCAACATGGTGGTTCCTTATGGAAAGGCAAGTGGCAATGAAAGCAGGCAGCATGGTTGTAACAGGAGACCTATCCCCATTGACAACAACCACAGCATTTAATGTTCGCAACAGTGTTTTGCCATTTGCCTGACAAAGGGTCATTTCAGGAAGCAGAAAATCATGAAGGACATACCCGAAATGTTCAGGCAACCACAGTGTCAGAACCAGGCAGCATGTCCGCCACTATAGGGTAAGTCATATGACCATATGGAACATTCTTCATGAGAATTGTTTCTAGGCTCATCACTTACAGGCAACCACATTTCCAGGGTTTGTGTCAGCTTTCAAAACAGTCACCTGCAAGAGACTATGCAGAACCCCTGGGTTATGGTGATAGCAAATCACCAGCATTGATGCAGCTGGAATGTGTGGGCCAGGATAATTGGCAACTGTATTTTGTGACCTATCTTCCTTCCACATTGCCTAACTGGCTGGAGCTATCAGTGTTTCTTGTGGGACTTTGCCTCCCCTGCTGGAAGAAGTGCCATTGATGATCTGAAGGATTATGTGACTGCTGCATGATGGTGCTCCAGCCCACTTTGTCCTTAATGTCCAGACGCTTCTCAGTCACATCTTCCCTGGTTGATGAATCAGATGAGGGAATCCATTTGCATGGTTTGCTTGTTCACTGGATCTCAACCGATGTGATTTCTGGTTATGGGCCCATCTCAAAAGCATCATGTATGCAGGGCCCATTCTAGATGTGGAGGCATTGGAACGGTGCGTTCATGCTGCCTTTGACACTTTTTGGATGCTGCCTGGTTGATTTAAATGTGTGAGACAGAACATGCTTTAGTGTGTGCATGCATGTGTTTATGCACATGGAAACCATTTTCAACATATGCTGTAACTGTGGCTACAGGGTACAGTGTGTACTAGACTGCAGTCTCTGTAATAATGCATGCTTGAATAAGTGTCCCTAGTATGAAAACCATGCACTTCCAGGCATAAGCTCATTATACCTTTTTTCTTCTGTATACTCTCATTGATCAATCCCTAGAGTTTGTATATGGAGGAAAAAAATCATCCTGTATAGTAGAAAATTAATTATATCTAATTATTTAGTTGACAAGCAATTAATTTTGGTATCAAAATTGTCCTGCTATTGCCCTGTTACTGATTTACCTCAGTCCTACACATGGAAAGGACTAAAACCTATCTACATTTTATTTGTGATTATTTTTACATTTCACCTCCTTCACACCCTAATCCCATCCCTAGGGGTGCAATGGATGTTTATTCAAATGGTATTTTTTCCAGTTAGTGAATGATGCACAGCTTGTTAAAGGAATAGCTTCAAAATTGTGTCAGTTGGTACCTTAATATGTGCCCACTTCCGAATGTTAGTTGTTTTTCAGTCTAAAAGTCTTCCCGCAAAAAAAAAAAAAAAAAAAAAATCACATTAAAGTATTACCTAATGTTTTCTGCACAGTTGTAACTATGCTGCAGAGTATACTATGCCTGACAATGTAGTCTTTCCTTTTTGTGTGCATGAATCCATAATTCAATATGCCAAGGGCAAGATAAACATTAATGGCTTGCTTGTGCCATGTGTACTTGGAGTTACTAACAAACCTAACAACATACTACTCATATTATGAAAAGGATAGTTGCTACTCACCCTATAGCAGAGATGCTAAGTTAGAGATAGGCACAACAAAAAGACTGTTTAAAAGTGAGCTTTGGGCCAACAAGGCCTACACTGAAAAAAAAAAACACACACACACACACACAAATGCACCTCACACACACATGGCTACAGTCTTTAGCATTTGAAGCCAGACTCAGGCAGGAAGCAGGAGGAGGGATATGGCACAGGCATTTAGCAGTTCAAAGGGAGCAACAGATGTATAGGATAGAAATGCAGGAGGGAGGGATGGGAGGTGGATTGGCTGGGTATGTGACACATCTGTACCATAGCGGGTGAAATGTGGAGGTGGAGTGCACAGTGCAGATGAGACAGAGGGGTGTCAGGAAAGAGAAAGGCTAAACTCTTGTGTAGAGGCTGTAGGGACAATGGATTAGTATAGATGGAGGTCAGGAAGAATATGACAATGAGGGATGTGTTTCAAGGAAAACACTCATCTATGTAAATCAGAAAAGCTGGTGCTGGAGGAAAGGATCCAGGTGGAACTGACAATGAGAATGTTGTGCTCAGCAATGTATTATGCTACTGCATTGTCAACCTTTTTCTCAACTACAGTTTGGCAGTGGCCATTCATTCTGATGGACAGATTGATGGTTTTCATATCCAAATAAAATAATCTGCAGTAATTGCAAAAGAGCTTATATATGAAATGACTTGTTTCACAGTTGGCCCAGCATCTGGTGGTGCTGGATAAGTATTTAACAGGACTGGAGAAGGATGGACTGGGTGGGTGAATCAGGCAGATCTAGCTGACAGAATAACATTTTAGGAGGAGTGAAAAGGATCCAGAGTAGGATGCTCCTCATTTCCTGGGATGTTGATATATAATCAAGTCCCTGTTGAAGGATAAGGTCTAGTTGCTCCAGTCCAGGATAATGCTAGGTGATGATCAGTGTGGGCCATTTCTTTGCAGCTAATTCTTGTGGATGGTAGGAAAATTAGTGGTGTGTGAGGGTGTGGCATGGGAAATCGATTTTCATTCTATTTTTGTGAAGTAATTCCTGTCTGTGAGGGTCTACGTGAGACCTTCAGCATATTACACAAAGGAATTCTCTTCACTGCAGATACGCTTGCCACAGGTGGTCAGGTAGTATGGGAGCAAATTGTGGTGTGTAAGGGATGACACCTGTCAACTTTCAGGGCATTACAGAAGCATCTGATTCCACCAGTCTGCTTTGACCCATGACGTCATCAATATGGCGGAAGTAGCTACTTCCGATGTATACAAAACTAGAACAATGACATCACTACATACACACACCAACAAATGTGAACAAAAAGAAAAATGACAGAATAACATCTCACTCAAAACTTAAAATGAAACTAATGGGACAACCATGGAAGATTGGGTGTTTAGGGTGGGGACAACCTAAATATAAAACAATACAAAAACAACACACTTTAGAGGAACACACTCCTCTAGCATTACTTTTCTTCAACAATAGTTATCAATACCAAAAATACTTTCTACTTTTTAAACAGGTTAATATTATCTCAGATGTTTAACTAAAAGAATTTCGTATGATTTTGTACACTGTGAGATGTATTTCAAGCTATTATCCATAAAACGAAAATACTTTATTTTCATTGTTAGAATCAAAATGGTTCAAATGGCTCTGAGCACTATGGGACTTAACATCTGGTTCAAATGTCTCTGAGCACTATGGGACTTAACATCTAAGGTCATCAGTCCCCTAGAACTTAGAACTACTTAAACCTAACTAACCTAAGGACATCACACACATCCATGCCTGATGCAGGATTTGAACCTGCCACCGTAGCAGTCGTGCGGTTCAAGACTGAAGCACCTAGAACTGCTCGGCCACTGCGGCCAGCTTGTTAGTATCAATATGTATTAACTGTCTATGTACAGTTCTTTTACAGGAGCTCAAAATTTAGCTCATACATCAGTGTGAGATGCTTATAACAGTTTCCACAATGAAACTTTGTCTCTAAATCTGGCAGAAAATCCAAAGAGATTCTGGTCATATGTAAATTACACTAGCAGCAAGACACAATCAATGCCTTCTCTGCATGATAGCAATGGAAATACTATCAGTGACAGTTCTGCCAAAGAAGAGTTGCTAAAGACAACCTTTCAAAATTCCTTCACCAAAGAAGACGAAGTCATTAGTCTAGAATTTTAATCAAGAATAGCTGACAACATGAGTAATTTACAAACAGATATCATCAGAGTAGTGAAGCAGCTTAAATCACTTAAAAGCAAGTCTTCCTGTACAGACTCTGTACCAGTTATGTACCTTTCAGAGTTTTCTGATAAAATAGCTCCGCACTTAACAATCATATACAACCATTTCCACAATGAAAGATCTGTACCGAAAGACAGGAAGTTGCACAGGTCACACCAATATTCAAGAGAGAAAGGAGTAATCCACTAAATTACTGACCAATATCATTAACGTGAATATGCAGCAGGATTTTGGAACATATATTGTGTTCAAATATCATAAATTACATTGAAGGGAGTGGTCTACTGACACACAGTCAACATGGATTCAGAAAACATCATTCTTGTGACATACACATCTCTTAATATACATAAAGTGTTGAGTGCTACTGACAAGAGATTCCAAATTGACTCTGTATTTCTAGATTTCCAAGAGGCTTTTGACACTACCATACAAGCGGCTTGCAGTGAAATTGCATGCTTATGGAATATCATCTCAGTTATGTGACTGCTTTCATTGTTTCCTGCCAGAGGGGTTACAGTTTGTAGTAATTCACAGAAAGTTATTGAGTAAAACAGAAGTGATTTATGGCATTCCCAAAGGCAGTGTTATAGGCTCTCTGCTGTTCCTTATCTATTTAAATAATTTAGGAGACAATATGAACAGCCATCTTATGTCATTTGCAGATGATGCTGTCATTTATCATCTAGTAAATTCATCAGAAGATCAAAACAAACTGCAAAATGATTTATAAAAGATATTTGTATGGTGCAAAAATTGGCAATTGACCCTAATTTAATTAACAAAATGTGTGAGGTCATGCACATGAGTGCTAACGGAAATTTGTTAAACTTCGGTTTCACAATAAATAAGTCAAATCCAAAGGCCAAAAATTCAACTAAATACCTACGAATTAGAATTACAAACAACTTAAATTGGAATGAATACACAGAAAAAGTTATGGGGAAAGCAAACCAAAGACTACATTTTATTGGCAGGAAACTTAAAAAATCTAACAGGTCGACAAAAGAGATTGCCTACACCATGCTTGTCTCTCTTCTTTTAGGGTACTACTGCACAGTGCGAGATCCTTACCAGGTAGGATTAACAGAGTACACTGATAAAGTTCAAAGAAGAGCAGCACCTTTTATATTGTCATGAAATAGCGGAGAGAGTGTCGCTGAAGTGATACAGGACACTGTCAAAACAAAGGCATTTTTCATTGCGGTGGAATCTTCTCACGAAATTTCAGTCACTAACTTTCTCCTCTGAATGCAAAAATATTTTGTTGATATGGACCTACAAAGGGAGAAAGATCATCATATTAAAATATAATGGAAATCAGAGCTTACATGGAAATATATAGGTGTTCCTTTTCGTCCGTGCACTGTTCGAAACTGGAACAATAGAGAATTATTATAAAGGTGGTTCAATGAACCTTTTTCCAGGCACTTAAGTGTGATTTGCAGAGTGTCCATGTAGATGTTGATGTACATGAAATTCAGTGATGACAGTCAACGTACATCAGCAAGTTGTTTGGTTGTAATGCTTCAATTTTCTGTTTCAAGTAATCAATGGCATATGCAGTGATTTTTATAAATACAAACAAGCAGTGGTGAATGAGCCATCAAGGCCTCATTTTTCTGACAGTTTATGAGAGACCATTTTGTAACTACATTACATAATAAACATGTAACTCTGAAAGACAAAACTTTGGCAACCTCTGTTTCTTGTAATTTTTCTTAGCACTACCAACTCATTGACCATGCTGTCAAGAACTCAGCAAGTTATAGCAAATTTTGGCAGAGCAGATACTCAAAAATTCTTTTACAGCCACTGCAGCATCAGAGATCACTGAGAAATTAAGATGAGTACTTAGTAATTAACTGTTATGTCCTGTGATATTTCAATAGTGGTGGAGAATCCTGGGATTACTGTTGCACTGCTAATGAGATTTTGCTAACAGAATTTTGAGTTTCTGACTGATTAATGCATAATGTATGCTGATACAATGGGCAATTTAAGAGAAAACACTGGCATAAAAGATTAAAGAGATGATAACCAAAAAGCAGACACAAAGAGGAAAACGACGTTTCTGGCATGGAGGTACATCATCGCAGACAACTGAGATACATATTTTGATTGTTTACTCTTTTTTATGTGTGCTATAAATTTGGTGTGAGGACTAGAATTTTGGTGTTAGACAAAAATTTTCATCCACAGTGTTTTGAACTGTGTTTGTTTATTGGTATGGTGAGAATTCTAACCAAGACAGCTGACGGTGTGTCAGTAGAAAATCAGGAACAGATAGTAGATAATGTGATGAGTTTCAAAAACAACATCACCAACAGTGAGAGTGAAATTGGAGTAAACTGTGGGGCAGCACAGAACCAGATTCATGGCAATGATATGGTAGGAGGTATTAATGTTAGTGCTTGTTTGACATTCACTGTTTTGATGAAACTGAAGTTCTATGTTCAAACAGTGAGTTGTAGACTTTTTGTCAAGTTTATTAGCTGAAACCACTAATACTAAAAGTACCTTAGGTGGTCAAATTTCTGAAATGAACAATACTTTGGAAAAGAAAAGTAAATGATGAGATTACAAAGATTGAAAATGATTTACAAACAGATCAGAAACAGGTTGGTGATCAAATTGGGTCTGTGGAAACCAAAGATGGTACTCTCAAAACAATATTCAATACATAAACTGCTTGTACTGAACACAGTTTCAGAACTGTAAGATGGTGGTTAGTGTTGATATGCGTTGTGTTCATGCGGAAAAAAGTGAAAATTACACCGATAAAAACAGCATTTGCACAAATTGTAGTGATGAAATCAGAAAGTTAAATGATCATTTAAGTAGTCTGCATCCAACCATTAATACTCTGATGAGCGACCTAAAGAAACTTACGTCCAGAAAGTGTGAACCTACATCAAACTTGCCTCACAGTAACCACGAAATTCCAGGCAAAGTGAAAAAAAAAGTGCCTCATTCTCAACAAAGGTTATTGTATGACCCTAATACCACGTTTACAAGCAGGTTCAGTGTGCAATCAACTGTGCAAGATAAGAAACATTGTGCATGTGATAAAACTAACTTCCGAGCTGAATGTGAAACTACAAATACGCGGAGTGATACATCCAAAAGAATGCCTAACACCTCAACTACTGTTATGAAAGGAAATGAAACGAAAGACCAAAACACTTGCGTGATCCAAATATCAAGTATTTTTCCAATGCTGATACTAAATTGTTTGGCCATAACGACGGTGGACCTTCTAAATAGGCAGAAAAACCTAAATGAAGAAAAGTAGTTTTGATGGCAGACAGTCATGGTCGTGGATTTGCTCGCCTTCTGAATGGTCAGTCCAGTTTACAAACAATCGCTTACATAAAGCCTGGTGCTTCTATGTCGGAAGTTTGCAATCATATACAATCCACAGACGTTGCTGACTTATCCTCTGAAGACTTTGTTGTGCTAATTGGTGGGTCAAATGACATATATAAAAACGAAACCCACAAAGCAAAACAAGAACTAAAAAGTTGCTTAGGACAGTTGACACACACAAATGTTTTAGTGCTGAACATTCCACATCGCCAAGACTTACTGTCTTGGTCATGCGTAAATAAAGAAATAATCAATGCCAGCCAACAAATTTCATTACTTTGCAAACATTTCAGAAATGTAGAACTCGTAAATGTTAATAATGTAGGGCACAGATTCCACACATTACATGGATTGCATGTTAACAACATGGGGAAAAAACTGCTCGTCGGAAAAATTGAAGAAATTATCACCAAGAGGCATCAAACACTCAAAAGCAAAATCATTCTGGATTGGCCCCCAAATATTCGAAGGAAACAACGCCAGCAAGACCTCACTCACCAACATCAACAACAAAAGAAGGAACTAGGTACCTCCAATATTCAGGCACAATGAATGCAGTAACAGCTCTACCAATTGCAGACCCAGCTCTAACACCAGCAGCAATATTATCAACAGTAGGTGCAGCAGCTGAACAACTACCAGGGGAGCCAGACACAGAAGAAAATTCTGCTGCAGATGATAATAGAAGAATAGGTGCAGTCGGAAAAAGAAAAGCAGTACTTCCAGCACACCTGAATGATTTTTTATTGACAAGGTAAAGGTAAGTGATCAACTGAATATGCCAAAGTCTACCAATATGCCAAAGCCTAACAAACCCTTTAATTTCATGCTGATTCATCAAAATGTCCAATCATTGCTAAACAAATTAAGTGAAGTTGAAATTTCATATACTGATGAGCTAAAAACGTTTCTGTAGTGTGTATAACTGAACACTGGCTGCCTAAAGATGCAATGTCAGTCACAAAACTTGCAGACTTCAATCTTTCTTCATCATTTTCTAGAATTACATCCAGTCATGGACGGTCATGAATATTTGTTAAAAGTGGCATCAATTATTGTAACATAAAACCCATTGACCTGTTAGCTGAAGAGAAAATTTTTGAAGTATCCGCAGTTGAACTCTCTGCATTAAAATTAATAATCATCTGTGTATATAGGAGCCCTGATGGGAACTTAAATGATTTCTGTGACCAACTAGAAGCAGCTTTAAATACTATAAAAAACTTCAACAAAACAGTGATCATACGTGGAGACTTTAATATCGATTTTCAAGAAATCTCAAAAGACCAGCAAAGCTTGATGACCCTACTGGAAACATATAACATAAAAGCCACCATAGACTCTCCTACAAGAGTTACACCAACAACTAGCTCAACAATTGATCAGATATTAATAAACACAAATGTAAATCACAATTTCTGTGCCGAAAATCTTAATACTGGCTTCAGTGATCACTATGCACAGTATATTGCTTTGCACACCCCAAGTGAAACAACTGAGAAAGAGGAACTTGTAAAAGAAGCAAGGAAATTCACTAACAAACAAATAAACCTTTTTGTACAGAGACTAAGTGAAGAAACTTGGTATGAAGTGTATACTTGTGAAAATACTAACAAAAAGTTTGAAAAATTCATGGAAATCTTCATGTCATACTTTGAAGCTGCATTTCCATTAAAAAAGCAAAAATGTCAACCTAACTTCAAAAAGAACGAATGGATTACAACAGGTATTAGAATATCTTGTGCAGAGAAAAGAAGATTACATGATATAGCAAAGACACAGAACATGCCTCATGAATTTCATTTGTACGTGAAGAATTACAAGAGGATCCTCAAAAATGTTGTAAGGAAAGCTAAAACAATGGCAAATGACAAATACATTGAAAACTCGAAAAACAAATCTAAAGCTATATGGGAAGTTATAAAAAATCAAACAACAAGTGAAACTAAACAATATGAAAATGTGAACTTATTTTATGAAGGACAAATGATTTCTTGCCCAACAGAAATTGCAGGGACATTCAACAACTATTTTGCTAACATAAGTGAACAGTTGGTGAGTGGACTGTAAGAACACAACAAAATATCACCTCCAACATGCAATAGCATGAGAAATGTGTCTACATCTTTGTTCCTTTCACCCACAAATTCTGAAGAAATTTTATCAGTTATAAAAACCTCGAAAACAGGGTACTCATGTCAAATTGATGGAATACCAGATGCAATTACTAAAAAATGATGTCTAGCCTTAGCTGAACCCTTGACACATTTGTGCAACAGCTCACTGGCATCAGGAACCTTCCCTTCGTGCTTAAAAACAGCAAAGCTGAAACCACTGTTCAGAAAAGGAAATCCAGAATGTGTTTCAAATTATAGACCAATAGCCCTACTGCCTGTATTTTCTAAAATTTTAGAAAAAGTTTTTTATAAGAGATTGTCTGATTTCCTAAATAAAAATAAAATTCTCTCTCCTTCACAGCATGGCTTCAGGAAAGACTATTCAACTGAAAGTGCAATATTTGAATTTCTTAATGAAATCTATATTAACTGGATGCAAGTGAGTTTGTGGCACGCATATGTCTTGATTTGTCTAAAGCTTTTGACATCATTCACCATAGTGCCCTACTGCAGAAGCTTGACCAGTTAGAAATTAGAGGTGTATCCAATGAGTGGCTCAAGACATACCTATGTGGTCGCAAACAGGTGGTTGAAGTGCAATATACTGACCATAACAAAATCAGCTACTACTATTCAGGATATGAAAATGTGAAATATGGTGTCCCTCAAGGATCAGTATTAGGACCCATTCTGTTTCTCCTCTATGTCAATGATCTTATGTACAACAAGTATTGCCAAACTACCTTCCAATTTGCAGATGATACAAGCTTCCTTATTGGTGGTAAAACAGAAGAAAAACTAAAAGACTCCGCTGTCCAAACAATGAACAGTGTAGAACAGTGGTTCAGCTATAACAAGCTAATTATAAACAAAGAAAAGACAGTAGCACTGAATTTCTATAATGTAAAAGGAAGACACCACCCAAACATAGAAATAGAACTTAGGGACAGAGTTCTTGAAAGTGTTGACAGCACTAAATTTCTGGGACTCTGGCTCCAGAACAACACAAAATGGGAGGTACATATTGAATATTTGCAAAGGAAACAAAGCAAAACCTGTTACATGATACGGATTTTAAAAACTTGTTGCAGCAAAGCCAGCCTGTTAAATATATACTACTCCTATGTGCATTCTGTAATTAAATATGGCATAATCTTCTGGGGCAATACAACAACAAATATTGAACTTTTCAGGATGCAAAAGAGAATACTAAGAATTATTGAAGGGGTAAACAATACGAAATCGTGCAGACCCATATTCAAAAAACTCTCAGTTCTTCCTCTTCCATGCATTTTTATCTATGAAACATCAGTTTTCATCAAACAATATATCGATAGACACCCAGATATCTTATTAAAAAATGAAGATATACATGCACACAATACAAGGCAAAAATCTGACCTACATGTGAAACAGGTGAGAACATCATTGTGCCAAAAAGGCACACTACACACTGGGATAAAGATTTTCAATAATCTACCTAAACATATTAAATCAATAGAAAAACTCTGTAGTTTTAAGGCTGAAGTAAAGGCATATTAATTGCTCATTGCTTTTACAGTATGACAGAGTATATAGAAGTCAAACAACAAAAATAAAGATGCATTATTAATGTTCTACTTTGTATGTTGCCTATAATGTTTGTTGTATTTATGAATCTGTGCTAAATTACTTCAATATCTAGTCCTTAGGATTTCAATACAAACTGTATTTTATCTTGTAAATACCTAACCATGTCCAATATCCTTGTATATATTCTATACATATAGGATTTAAAGGACTAAATAAATAAATAAACTGTTCAGAAAGACATACTAATAGGTAGTTGTGCTGTATTGAAAAATATAATAAGTAACAAGAAGTCAGACTTAGAATTTAAATTAAGAGAATTAGAAGACCATTGTAGTAACAAGTATCAGAGCTATACTCCAATGTCACTAATGCAGAAAAACTTGTAAGTATCAATATTGATGCATGTAGCAATGAAACTAATGTGAACAAGAAATTTACTGAGTTGCAGGAAAATTTTTTACTAAAGGCTAAAGCAATAATAGGGCTGGCTTGTGTCCAAGTGCTTGTGTTTAACTGAATACTGGTTATATAAAGCCTAGTTTATATCAACTGTGATTCCTGGATATGAACTTGCCACTTTGTTGTAGAAGCAATAGTAAATGTGGTGGACCAGCTATTTTTGTAAAAGATTATTTAAAATTTACAGCAGTAGAAAGTAACAAACCTTGGCAAGAGACAAAGACTTTGAACTATTTGTAGTTGATCTGACAGATGATAATATCTTGATTGTAACACCCTATAGATCTGGGGACTGGAAAATTTTCATTAAAAATTTCAAACATTGCTGAATAATATAAAATGTGATAGAAACAAGTGGTTATCTGCAAAGAGTTAACTATAGACTTTTTTCAAGATAGAAATGAGTTGTTAAATGTAGTCAGTAGTTCATGTTTTGTACAAACAGCCAACTCTCCAACTAGAATTTGTTTGAAAACTGTTTTCCTCTAAAAGTTACTCAAATTAAACAGAAGTCTATAATAAAACCATGGATTACACAAAGAATAAAGATTTCCTGTAAGACAAAAAGAAAAATGTATCTGTCGACCAAGAATAGCTCCAATGCTGATGATTTAGCTAAATACAAGGAATACTGTAAAACATTAAAAAAAGTAATTCAGAAGTCTAAAGAAATGCACTACGAGAAGAAGATAGCAATGTCAGGGAACAAAATAAAAACAATATGGGATATAGTGAAAGAGCAGACTGGTAGAACCAGAAAGGAACAGGAGCAAATAGCACTAAGGGTAGATGACACATTAGTAACTGATGGGCATAGTGTGGCAAATCTATTTAACAAGTACTTTATATCCGTTACTGATAGAATGGGACTTTCAGGATCAGTAAATAATGCCCTTGAATATCTGAAACTAGCCTTCACAAATAGCTTCAAGTACATGAATATATCACTCACTTCACCAAAAGAAATAACATCCATAATAAAATCTTTAAAAACAAAGCATTCTAGTGGGTAGAATGAAATATCAACAAAGTTAATTAAGGCATGTTCTTCTGAGTTTAGTACAATTCTAAGTTACTTGTGTAACCAGTCAATTATAACTGGGACATTTCCTGACTGGCCAAAATATGCAGATGGTAAGCCTCTGTTCAAGAAAGGGGATAAAGAGATACCATCAAACTACAGACCGATTTCACTTTTGCCAGCATTCTCAAAAATTTTAGAAAAAGTAATGTACAGGCAGCTGCTCAACCATCTGACCACAAATAACATATTAACAAGAACACAGTTTGGATTTCTGAAGGGTTCTGATATTGAGAAGGCTATTTACACCTACAGTGAAAATGTACTTAATTCATTAAATAACAAATTACAAGCAGCAGGTATTTTCTGTGATTTGTCAAAGGCATTTGATTGTGTGAACCACAACATCCTTTTAAGTAAATTAGAATTCTATGGTGTCACGGGCAGTGCTGCAAAATGGTTCAAGTCATACCTCACTAACAGGAAACAAAGGGTGTCAGTACAAGGGACTAGTGAATTAAGTCATCAGTCATCATCAGAATGGGAAGAAATTACATGTGGTGTCCCACAAGGATCCATCTTAGGGCCATTGCTTTTTCTTGTGTACATTAATGATCTCTCATCAGTTACACTGCCAGAAGCAGAGTTCGTTTTGTTTGCAGATGACACAAGTATTGCGATAAATAGTATGTCGCTAGTTCTAGGAAGATCTGCTAATGATATTTTCATGGATACTAATAAATGATTTAAAGCCAACTCGTTGACATTAAACTTTGAAAAGACTCACTACATGCAATTCAGAACCTGTAAGAGGTTTCCACCCAGAATATGCATAAAATATGAAGAAGAGCAGATAGAAGAGGTTGACAGTCTTAAATTCCTGGGATTACAACTTGATAATAAATTCAGTTGGGAAGAGCACACCACAGAACTGCAGAAACGCCTTAACAAATCTGTATTTGCAATTCGAGTGTTAGCAGACATAGGCGACATAAAAATGAAAAAGCTTGCATACTTTGCCTACTTTCATTCCATAATGTCATATGGTATAATATTTTGGGGTAACTCTTCAAGTCAAACAAAAGTTTTCAGAGACCAAAAGCGTGTAATACGTATTATTTGTGGAGTAAATTCACGGATGTCCTGTAGAAACCTCTTCAAAGAACTGGGTATACTAACTACTGCCTCCCAGTATATTTACTCATTAATGAAATTTGTCCTAAATAATATATCTCTTTTTCCAACAAACAGCTCAGTTCGTACATACAATACCAGGAACAAAAATGATCTGCACAAGGACTTAAAAGCACTTACATTAGTTCAAAAAGGGGTCCAATACTCAGGAACACTCATCTTCAATAATTTGCCAGTTAACATAAAAAATTTAGTTACAAATAAAGATCAGTTTAAAAGGAGCCTGAAAGACTTACTAGTGGCCAACTCCTTCTACTCCATTGACAGATTTTTTAATAGAAACAAATGATGTATTGTATATATTCATACTATTAGTATTGTTATTTCAGCTATAAGAAAAAAGAAAAAAAAAAAAGAAAAATTGACATGTTCCACATCCACGAGGATCTCCTCAGCACGGATCTATGGAACGAAAACTAATCTAATCTAATACAATTGCTGCCAACAGCAAAGCTGTTGTTGACCATATTTTTATAAGACTGTGACTTAAACTATAACACCCATGTTATAAATAGAGGTTATAATTATCATGAATCACACCTCCTGTCTATTGAACAAAACACCAGCAGTAAATGGGAACCAAATTTGAAGTAATTGAAAAGAGAGAGTTCAGTGATTACTACATCAGAACGTTTAATTTTATGCTGTCAAGGGAAATATGGGAGGATGTCTTCAGTAAAACACAAGTAAATAGCATATTTGACAGTTTCCACAAAGTGTATCTGCATTCTTTTCATACAGCAATTCCAATGAAAAAGAAGAGGATTAACATGTTTATAAACAAATGTTCGACAGCAAAATGTTTTATAAATTACAGTAGGAAGAAAAAAATTCTCCGCTCTTTCATCAAACACATAACACTACCCCAGAATTTAGAAATTGTGTGAAAAAATATAACCAAATATTCAACAAATTTATAAAAGAAGCCAAACAATGAAATAATGATAACTACATTTCAAGAACGGAAAATGAAATGCAAGCTGCCAGGAAAGTTATTAGAGCAGGAACTGGTACAAAACAGTCATCATCAAAGAATATCTTTCTGCAGATTGAAAATAACAGACTCTCCAACACAAAAGAGGTAGCTGATAAGTTTCAAGTGTATTTTACTAACATAGCAAATCAGTTAATTAAAAATCAACATGAATACAAACGTTTGTGCCTACCAAATTATTTAAATGCTAATCCTAATTCTACATTCTTTCACGCAGTCATAGCGACAGAGTTGAAGTAAATAATAAGGTTGCTAAAAAGACATTGATGTGGACTGGATGGTGTGCCAGATTATGTATTTAAAAGGTTCTCTGATTATGTGATAGATCCAATAATGCATGTAGTAAACGCATCGTCATCAAGTGTAACCTTTCCCAATAGCTTAAATACAGCTAAATTAAATCCTCAGTTCAATAAAGGGGACACTGAAAATTTAAATAACTACTGTCCAAAATCCCAGCTCCCTTTTTTTTCCAAAATGTTTGAATGAGATTACCACAACAGGCTTCAAAGCTACATCACACAAAATTCATTAATTTCATCAAATCAGCACAGATACATCAAATTAAGTCTACATTAACAGCAACATGTGAGCATTTAGAATCTCTTTACAAAGCACTGGAGACAAATAACATACTACTGGTATTTTCCTAGATCTCTCAAAAGCATTTGACATAATTGGAACTGTATATAGAACCATACTGGGAAATTTTTAACTATTTGTGAGAAATCTTGATTGTTTGGTGTGCAATCTGTCAGATAGCAGCAAGCAGTTAATAGTCTGTGGCGATTTCAATGTAGAGTTTCTACAGGATTCTGATGGGAAAAATGATATGTAAACCTTATTTATATCCTACAATTTGGTCTCAGTAATTAACTGTCCAACATAGATGAATAAAGACACTAGGACACTAATTGATAATGTTTTCTTTGATGAAGCTCAAAGAAAGAAAATAACCGTACCCAGTAACAAATGGGCACTCTGATCATAATGCACACTTTATTAGGATAAATCATGTAGTGCCTTATAGTATGGATACTCCTCAGCGAATATCAGAACTGTTGATGACCCCACAACAAATGTGTTTTTTAGAATAGTTTACCAGAGATGACACGTTTTTTATAATGAAGCAAATGCTGATACAAAATTTAATCTGTTCCATGATAAACTCATATCATTGTTTGATGTCTGCATAAGATAGTCAGAAAAGAGAAAAGGACACTTATCAGCCAGATAAAAAACCATGAATCACTAAAGGGATTAAAGTATCTTGTGAAAGGAAAAGGGAAATGTATCTTTCAACAAGAACAAGAAGGGATTCTGCAGTAGTTCCACATGACAAAAAATACTTGAAGTTACTCAGAAAGGTAAATAAAAAATCAAAGAACATGCACACAATGTCAGAAATCAGTACTTCTACAACAGACGTAAGGCATTATGGAATGTAGTGAAGTGAGAGACAGTACAATCAGCCACAGAACAACGTAACAGCACTACTGAACTCAATGGAAGGGCTATAAATAATGAGTCACAGGTATCAGAGGCACTTAATAATAATTTCTTAAATAGCAGAAAGCATAGGGGCAAACAGTTTATGAAAAAAAAATCACTGCAGTATGTTGAAAATGTGACTTTCATAAAATTCAATTGTATGTATAGATAACCAAAACATTAGTGCTGTCAATGAAACTAAATTTCTTGGGATTCATATCCAGGAAAATCTTAAATGGAACACTCATATCACAGCCCTAAATTCAAAACTAGCAAAAATGAGCTATGTGGTAAGAATTCTCTGCAACAGTACTAGTGCAAAAACAGTAAGGGCTGTATAGTTTGCTCATGTAAATTCAATACTGAAGTATGGTATCATTTTCTGGGGAAATGTACATCAGGCTATAACAGTTTTCAGGAAACAAAAGGCAATTAAGAATAATGAAACGAGTGAGCAGCAGAAAATCATGCAAACCTTTCTTTAAAGATCTAAAGATCCCACCCCTTCCCTGCATTTATATAGTGGAAGTAGTCACGTGTGTCAAAAAAAAAAGCATACTGAGAAAAGAAAACCTTTTTTCCTCAAAACAAAAGTGTCCATGATTACAGTGACAGGTCAGACAGTGACATACATGTTAATCATTGTAACACCACATTATGCCAAAAAGGCGTATATCATGCAGGAACAAAACTTTACAACCAATTACCAAGACATATAAAATCTCTTACTGAACTACAAAGCTTTAAAAAGTCTGTGACATCCTACCTTCTGAAAAATTGCTACTATTCAATCTCACAGTATCTTATGCAAGAAAAAATGTAATTTGTATCTTTAATTGTAGAAATAAGTTATAAATATACAGTATTTCAAATATTTGTAATTATTAACTGTATAGATCTAATTTGACATAAAAATTTATAAAATGTATTTTTGACATTTGAAAATCGAATAGCTAAAAAGGTTTTCTATTCAATATCCTGTGTACAACATATGTACTTAAAAAGAGATTTATATGGACAAATAAATAAATAAATAAATATCACCAACTTCTTCTTCTGAATTAAGAAAATTATATATTCTCTCAAAAACAAAAGTTCATTCAGTTTTGATGGTGCCACCAATAGAGTACTAAAAATTTGTTCCCATGTAATAACCCCTGTCTTGTCTCAGATTTGTAATGCATCAGTAACTCAAGGCATTTTTCCAGATAGATTGAAATGTGCCATTATTAAGCCCCTCTTTAAGAAAGCTGATGGGAGAGATGTCAATAATTACCATCTTGCTGACGTAATTCTCCAAAATTTTTGAGAATCTGCTGTATTCTATGATAGTATTTCACTTTAGCTAGAATGATATCCATAGCAAAAAACAGTCTGGGTTTCAGAAGGGTTGTTCTATTGAGAATGCCATTTACATGTTCACTAACTACATTTTACAAGTATTAATTAATAAAATAGCACGAGCTGGTATTTTCTGTGACCTCTCTATGGCATTTGACTGTGTGAATCATAGTATTCTATGTGTGTCTTGACATAGGCCAATGGGCAAAAGCTTTAAGTGTTAAAATCTTTTTGTTGTGCCTATCTGTGACTCAGCATCTCTGCTATATGATGACTGGCAGCTTCCCTACTCATAATATTGAATCATAGGATTCTCATATATAAATTAACATTTTATTAGATTGATGGTATATCAAACTGATGGATAATGTCATACTTAACCAAAATAATCCAGAAAGTTGTACTTAGTAATTCAAGCAATATAGTCCAGGGACATAATTCTAACTGGGGAGAAATAATGTATGGGCTTCCCCAACATTCAGTCTCAGGGACACTACTGCACCTCATATATTAAAATGATGTTCTGTCTAGTATATAATAAGCAGAATAAGTTCTTTTTGCAGATGATACTAGCATTGTAATCCATCCAAGCATATATTAAGTTACAGAAGAAATTGCAAACAAAGTTCTTAAAAGTATCATTGGCTGGTTTTCTGCAAAAAGTCTCGCCCTCAATTTTAAAAAGACCCAACTTTAAAAAGACCCAGCATAGTCAGTTCTGCATGTCTAGAGGTACTAAACCAATGATAAGTTAAATCATGGCCAGAAAATAATGAAGAGGGTAGAAACTTCAAAATTCTTAAACATCCATATTTATGATGTTGTTGTTGTGGTCCTCAGTCCTGAGACTGGTTTGATGCAGCTCTCCATGCTACTCTATCCTGTGCAAGCTTCTTCATCTCCCAGTACCTACTGCAACCTACATCCTTCTGAATCTGCTTAGTGTATGCATCTCTTGGTCTCCCCCTACGATTTTTACCCTCCACGCTGCCCTCCAATACTAAATTGGTGATCCCTTGATGCCTCAGAACATGTCCTACCAACCGATCCCTTCTTCTGGTCAAGTTGTGCCACAAACTCCTCTTCTCCCCAATCCTATTCAGTACCTCCTCATTAGTTATGTGATCTACCCATCTAATCTTCAGCATTCTTCTGTAGCACCACATTTCGAAAGCTTCTACTCTCTTCTTGTCCAAACTATTTATCGTCCATGTTTCACTTCCATACATGGCTACACTCCATACAAATACTTTCAGAAAAGACTTCCGGACACTTAAATCTATACTCGATGTTAACAAATTTCTCTCCTTCAGAAACGCATTCCTTGCCATTGCCAGTCTACATTTTATACCCTCTCTACTTCGACCATCGTCAGTTATTTTGCTCCCCAAATAGCAAAACTCCTTTACTACTTTAAGTGTCTCATTTCCTAATCTAATAACCTCAACATCACCCGACTTAATTTGACTACATTTCATTATCCTCGTTTTGCTTTTGTTGATGTTCATCTTATATCCTCCTTTCAAGACACTGTCCATTCCGTTCAACTGCTCTTCCAAGTCCTTTGCTGTCTCTGACAGAATTACAATGTCATCGGCGAACCTCAAAGTTTTTACTTCTTCTCCATGGATTTTAATACCTACTCCGAATTTTTCTTTTGTTTCCTTTACTGCTTGCTCAATATACAGATTGAATAACACCGGGGAGAGGCTACAACCCTGTCTTACTCCCTTTCCAACCACTGCTTCCCTTTCATGTCCCTCGACTCTTATAACTGCCATCTGGTTTCTGTACAAATTGTAAATAGCCTTTCGCTCCCTGTATTTTACCCCTGCCACCTTTAGAATTTGAAAGAGAGTATTCCAGGCAACATTGTCAAAAACTTTCTCTAAGTCTACAAATGCTAGAAATGTAGGTTTGCCTTTCCTTAATCTCTCTTCTAAGATAAGTTGTAAGGTCAGTATTGCCTCAAGTGTTCCTACATTTCTACAGAATCCAAACTGATCTTCCCCGAGGTCGGCTTCTACTAGTTTTTCCATTCATCTGTAAAGAATTCGTGTTAGTATTTTGCAGCTGTGGCTTATTAAACTGATTGTTCGGTAATTCTCACATCTGTCAACACCTGCTTTATTTGGGATTGGAATTATTATATTCTTCTTGAAGTCTGAGGGTATTTCGCCTGTTTCATACATCTTGCTCACCAGATGGTAGAGTTTTGTCAGGACTGGCTCTCCCAAGGCCGTCAGTAGTTCCAATGGAATGTTGTCTACTCCGGGGACCTTGTTTCGACTCAGGTCTTTCAGTGCTCTGTCAAACTCTTCACGCAGTATCGTATCTCCCATTTCATCTTCATCTACATCCTCTTCCATTTCCATAATATTGTCCTCAAGTACATTGCCCTTGTATAGACCCTCTATATACTCCTTCCACCTTTCTGCTTTCCCTTCTTTGCTTAGAACTGGGTTTCCATCTGAGCTCTTGATGTTCATACAAGTGGTTCTCATCTCCAAAGGTCTCTTTAATTTTCCTATAGGCAGTATCTATCTTACCCCTAGTGAGATAAGCCTCTACATCCTTACATTTGTCCTCTAGCCATCCCTGCTTAGCCATTTTGCACTTCCTGTCGATCTCATTTTTGAGATGTTTGTATTCCTTTTTGCCTGCTTCATTTACTGCATTTTTATATTTTCTCCTTTCATCAATTAAATTCAATATTTCTTCTGTTACCCAAGGATTTCTACTAGCCCTCGTCTTTTTACCTATTTGATCCTCTGCTGCCTTCACTACTTCATCCCTCAAAGCTACCCATTCCTCTTCTACTGTATTTCTTTCCCCCATTCCTGTCAATTGTTCCCTTATGCTCTCCCTGAAGCTCTGTACAACCTCTGGTTCTTTCAGTTTATCCAGGTCCCATCTCCTTAAATTCCCACCTTTTTGCTGTTTCTTCAGTTTTAATCTACGGGTCATAACCAATAGATTGTGGTCAGAGTCCACATCTGCCCCTAGAAATGTCTTACAATTTAAAACCTGGTTCCTAAATCTCTGTCTTACCATTATATAATCTATCTGATACCTTTTGGTATCTCCAGGGTTCTTCCATGTATACAACCTTCTATCATGATTCTTAAACCAAGTGTTAGCTATGATTAAGTTGTGCTCTGTGCAAAATTCTACCAGGTGGCTTCCTCTTTCATTTCTTAGCCCCAATCCATATTCACCTACTACGTTTCCTTCTCTCCCTTTTCCTACACTCGAATTCCAGTCACCCATGACTATTAAATTTTCGTCTCCCTTCACTATCTGAATAATTTCTTTTATTTCATCATACATTTCTTCAATTTCTTCGTCATCTGCAGAGCTAGTTGGCATATAAACTTGTACTACTGTAGTAGGTGTGGGCTTCGTATCTATCTTGGCCACAATAATGCGTTCACGAAGCTGTTTGTAGTAGCTTATCCGCGTTCCTATTTTCCTATTCATTATTAAACCTACTCCTGCATTACCCCTATTTGACTTTGTGTTTATAACCCTGTAGTCACCTGACCAGAAGTCTTGTTCCTCCTGCCACCGAACTTCACTAATTCCCACTATATCTAACTTTAACCTATCCATTTCCCTTTTCAAATTTTCTAACCTACCTGCCCGATTAAGGGACCTGACATTCCACGCTCCGATCCGTAGAACGCCAGTTTTCTTTCTCCTGATAACGACATACTCTTGAGTAGTCCCCGCCTGGAGATCCGAATGGGGGACAATTTTACCTCCGGAATATTTTACCCAAGAGGACGCCATCATCATTTAATCATACAGTAAAGCTGCATGCCCTCGGGAAAAATTACGGCCGTAGTTTCCCCTTGCTTTCAGCCGTTCGCAGTACCAGCACAGCAAGGCCGTTTTGGTTATTGTTACAAGGCCAGATCAGTCAATCATCCAGACTGTTGCCCTTGCAACTACTGAAAAGGCTGCTGCCCCTCTTCAGGAACCATACATTTGTCTGGCCTCTCAACAGATACCCCTCCGTTGTGGTTGTACCTACGGTACGGCTATCTGTATCGCTGAGGCACGCAAGCCTCCCCACCAACGGCAAGGTCCATGGTTCATGGGGGGGGGGGGGGGGGGGGTCCATATTTATGAGAATTTAAAATGGTAAAAACACATTTTGGAACTCCTAAAACAATTTAGTACAGCCACATTTGCACTTAGAATCATCACAAAGGTTTGGGAGAGCCAAAGCAGTAAGCTGACATGTAGTGACCACAATTAGCAGTGCAGCACAGGGCAGTGCAGTGCAGTTCAGTTCACGAGTGCATTACCTGTGTGTCACACCACAATTTTTTTATTTTTGTTCAGATAAATTAGTTCCATGTAGGCCACCAGGAGCAATGTGTTGTGTCCATTACTCCATGCCATTTACTCTTATTGTTTCTTACATGTTCTTGTTTTCTCCATGTTAATTCTTAAGTACCTTTTTTATACTTAGTTGTTGAGTAACCAGTCAACAAGTCACTTATTCACTTTTGTATGAGTCTTGCCTTGATGTACACTGCATCTAAAAGACATCCTGTATTAATTTGCCAAATGAATAAATAAAGATCTTGTCATTTCAGCATTTGGGATATCATTGTGCGTTATTTATCACAAAATGGCATGTCAACCAGTTGGATGGGCCAGCACCTAGCCCTGCGGACAAACTGGTGACCCTGACATGGTTTGTTGCCTGCCTGATGCACGAAATAAAGTGATATTGTAAGATGATGGACGATCTGACTGTGACCAACCCTGCCGTGTCCAGACTCGTTGTTATACTACCACCCTTTCAGCCTCACAATCCAGCGCTACGGTTTGCACAAGTTGAAGCTAGTTTCTTTTACTCTGGAAAAACCACCAATGCTATAAAGTTTGCACTGGTCATGAACCACCTCAATCATCAGTATGCAGCCCTAAGTGCAAGCCTTGATTACCATGCCACCAGAGAGTAATGACTATGACCGGCTCAAGGCAGAAGTTATCCAAAGGGTATCAGCTTCACAAGAAGAACACCTCCATCAAGCTCTTACACAGGAGGACATTGGAGATTGTAAACCATCACAGTGCTTGCAGCACCTGTGAAGTAAGATATATGCTGGTACTGAGCCTGACAGCCTGCTGAGAACTATCTGGAGCAGTTGGTTGCCTCCTGAAATCAAAGCAACAATAGTGTTGCAGTCAGAAATGCCTTTAGATATGGTGGCAGATCTAGCATACAATGTAGAGGATGCTATCTCACATATGCCTATTAATGTAACAACTGAGTGAAGCGTACATCAGCCACAGTTTCACGTGCCAACTACAATGCTCTGACAGCAAAGGTCTATATGTTGACACAGCAGATTAGCCAATTGATGTCTCGGTGTAACAACAACAGTGATTGTGGCCAACTGAGATACTGGAAGTGCTCACACAGCAGACCATCAACTGCCTCATCTGTGCCTATGACTGAAACAAAGCAGGGGATATGCTGGTATCACAGAAGATTTGATGATCAAGCTTGTAGCTGTACCAAACCCTGCACATAACCAAATCCCAGCAACTATCAGGTGTGGACACTTCATCTGATTGCCAGTCTGTGTCACAGCATCTGTTTGTGAGTAACTAGTGCATAGGCAATAAATGTTTGAGTGACACTGGCTCTGTTCTGTGTATTTTCCTGTGAACAATGTTACACTGGTGCAGGCCATATACATCGTTCTGTCTAGCTGCTGCAAACAATTCTTCTATTGTGGCATATGATACACATCGTTTTGAATTAGATTTAGGCCTATGCTGACTGTTTGCATGGGATTTCACAATCACGGACATCATAAAGCTGATAATAAGAGCGGACTTCCTGGCACATTAAAACCTTCTGCTTGATATCGCCAACACACACCTGGTCAACTAAACCACTGTACTTATGGCTGCAGGATTCTGGTGCCACGCAACCATCCAGTCCTCCAAGCTGATTGAAGCAGCAGACAACGAGTATGCCACCTTACTTCAGGATTTTCTGATGCTATCAAAACCTCCACATATGCCTAGAAAAGTGAAACATAGCACAGTGCACTATATAAAGACTACCGAAGGGCTGCCATTATCCTGTAGACCTTGATCATTAGCCCAGGTTGGTTAGCCATCACCAAGGCTGAGTTTGACAGTATTATTCAAGAGGGTATCATGCGACCATCCAGTAGCCCTTGGTTATTGCCGTTACACTTCATGCCTAAGAAGTGCAGAGCATGGCGTCTGTGCAGGGACTATAGAGCACTTAATGCCCGTACAGTACCCAATCATTATCCAGTTCCATTGCTCCAGGATTACAAATAGGCGTTGAGTAGTGCCCATTGTACAGCATGTTGGACTGCACCAAGGTATACCTGTCATTGAAGAAGACATTCCAAAGATGACCATAACTATGCCATTCAGCCTGTTTTAAAGTAAATTCCTGACTTTCAGCCTCAGAAATGCTGCACAGACTTGGCAGAGATTTATCAATTCAGTGTTGCAAGATCTGCCATTCTGATTTGCTTACCTTGATGATATATTGGTTTTTTCAGTCTTGGCAGAAGAACATTGCCAGCATCTCCTACAAGTTTTTAAACAGCTAGATGAATATAGCATCATTCTCAACACAGCAAAATGTATTTTTGGTCGACAGTGAGTAATTTTCCTTGGCCACCAAATCTGTCTGTCTGGCTCACTACCATTACCTGACAAAGTGGAAGACACCCTACAGATCTCATGGCCATCCGCAGTTAAGGAGCTGTGACAATTTTTGGGAATGTGGAATTTTCAAAAAAATGGTTCAAATGGCTCTGAGCACTATGGGACTCAACTGCCGTGGTCATTAGTCCCCTAGAACTTAGAACTAGTTAAACCTAACTAACCTAAGGACAACACAAACATCCATGCCCGAGGCAGGATTCGAACCTGCGACCGTAGCGGTCTTGCGGTTCCAGACTGCAGCGCCTTTAACCGCACGGCCACTTTGGCCGGCTATGGAATTTTCACTGCAGACATTTACCACATGCAGCAGATATTCAGGAACCATTAATGCCTGTGCTGGCAGGTTCAAAATGCAAAGGGAGTGCAACATTATTGTAGACAGACCACATGACAATTGTGTTTGAATGGTCTAAACAATCAATAGACGATGCTGCATTTTTGGCACATCCTGGGCCAAGTGCACTGTTAGCATTGGTTGTAGATGCAATCCAGACAGCTGCAGGTGCAGTGTTACAACAATACAACAATGACACATGGCAACCTCTAGCTTTCTTTACGAAGAAATTGGCTCCATCTCAATGTAAGTGGAGCACCTATGATCAAGAAATCTTATTGATATATGAGGCAATCAAATACTTCCATCCTCAGCTGTAGGCCCGTGAGTTCACCATATTCACAGATCATAAGCCGCTGACATATGTCTTTCGACAGAATAATATTAACTGTTCACTAAGGCAGCACAACCAATTACTGTGTATTGCACAGTTCAGCATGAACATACAGCATATATCTGAGATCAAGAATGTAGTAGCAGATTGTCTCTCCCATGTCAGCTGCGTCTCCACAATAGACTACACGGAACTCACAGCAGCACAACTTACAGACCCAGAACTACAAGAGCTGTTGCAGGAAAACAAGTCTAAATTGGATCTGCAGTTTGTCAACATTCCTGGCACAGGCATAAATTTGTAATGTGATGTGACTGCAGCAAAACCACGACCATTTTTACCACAAGACTCAGGAAAAAAGCGTTGACATCTTTGCATAACCTGTGCCATCCTGGAGCATGAACTGCAATATGCCTAATCTCAGATTGCTTTGTGTGGCCAAGGATGAAGAATATTTGCTATGAGAGGACTCGGTGTTGTATTCAGTGTCAGCACACTGAGGTCGGCTGGCACATGTTGGCCAGAAGCAGCACCAGTGGACAATGTCTCAACGGAAACCTTGGCATATGCCTTCATATTAAAGTAGGTGTCATGATTTGGCTATCATCCTTTCCACATCACCACAGATCGTGGTAAACAATCTGAATTTGATTTGTTTGCAAAGCTAACAGTGTTCTGTGGGATGAGCTACCACAACACAACTACCACCTGGCCAATAACAGCATGATAGAGCACTCTGAAAGCAGCCCTGATGTGCCACAATACCGGGTGACAGAAGCTCTCTCGATGGCGTACTTGGCTTACAAAACTCATACAAGCCAGATCTAGATAGTTCCTCTGCAGAACTAGGGCACAGAGAGTCATTACAACAGCCTGGAAAATTTGTAGACATGGCTCCACTGCCTGATATAGAGCTGTCTACCTTTGTGTTCATGTCAGGAAAATCTGATCTCTGCAACCACTTAGGCACAGAACTGTTGCCAACTTTGTATACAAGACGTCAAGATGTGCACTCACATTATGTAACAAACTGATGGCATCAAACCAGCCCTCCAGGCACCTTACACCGGGCCACATGGAATCATCAGTAGGGGAGGTTGCATCCTGGATATTCTTGTGAATGGAAAATGAGCCACTGTTACAGTTGGCAGGGTGAAACCAGCCTACATCTTCAACCAGCCACCCCTCAATGAGACTCGGCAAACACAGCTTTCCCAGAACTTGGTCTGCAAACAGCAGCTCTGGCACCACTATCAACCAGGATATCAGCTCCAGGGGACTAGCGCACCACAGCTCCAGGGGACCAGCACACCATGAGGTCTGGTCGAAGGGTCCACTTACCGTAGTACTTCCTGGATGGTGCTCAGTTCCTGCTGTGGGGGCTGTTGTAGTGATCACAATTAGCAGTGCAGTGCAGTTCAGTTCAGTTCACGAGTGCATCACCTGTGTGTCACACCTCAAATATTTTAGTTTTAGCGATTAAATTAGTTCTGTGCTGGCTGCCAGGAGCGCTGTGTTATATCTGTGCTGTTTATTCTTGGAATATAGTTTTTTACATGTCCTTGTTCTCTCCATATTAGTTCTTAAGTACCTTTTTTATACTTAGTTGTTGAGTGACCAGTCAACAAGTCAGTTATTCATTTTCACGCAACTCTTGCCTTAACATACACTGCATCTAAAACACATCCTGCATTAATTTGCCGAATGAATGAATCTTGTCATCTCAGCATTGGAGATGTTGTTGTGCATTATTTATCAGAAACTATCAGGCTAACCAGTTGGACAGTCAAAGGCATATTTTATATATTTTCATTAAATATCATACAAAATAATGTTCTAGGGTAACTTATCTTTAATAATGAAAGTTTTCATTGTGCAAAAATGGGACTTGTAGACATCAGTTTAAGGAGTTGAGCATTCTGACTAGTGCTTCACAGTATGTTTATTCCCTCTTGAAGTTTGTTGTAAATTATCCACTACATTTCCAGAGAAACAATGAGGTACACAGTTAGAATACCAGAAGGAAAAATTACATTCATTACTCAACATTAAGGTTGTTTTTAGCACAAAAAGGGGTCACAATGCTGCAACAAAAATTTTTGATCATTTACCAAGTAATACAAAATGTCTGACATGCAGCAAAGTAAAATCTGATAACAAACTGAGAAACTTTCACATTGACAACTAGTTCTATTCCATAGAAGAATTTCTATTACTGTAATGTAGTGCTGGAGGGTAGGAATTACTAACTCACGTCTGCATTCTTTAAAAAAAGTAAAGAGGAATAGAATGCAACTGTATCTACAAATTAATTTATGATATGAGGGTATAATGATTCGTTCCACACCATTTTCAACCTATCACACTAAATGAGCCAAGGAACATGTTACCAACTAACAAACTTGACCAAGACTTTCTTATTCTGAATTATCTCAAAAACATATCAGGGGGCTCCCAAATCAGTTGATAAGATCTTACCTAGAAGAAGAATGCCAACCAGTGATTTTAAAGTATGATAACATGAAAGAAAATTTCATTATAACAACAATATGTCTATCCACTAAATCCCTAATGAAGTATGGAGTCCCAAATGGTTCTGCCCTAGGACCTCTGTTGTTCGTCCTTTACACTGATAATTTAAATCAATTTCTTACAGTGAAAAACAAATCTTATTTTCTGATGACACTAGCATTTTAATAACAGCTGCTGACAGAATTTCTGTAACAGCAGCAGTAGATACTTCAGTGTACCTAGTTGCAAGCTTTTACAAAAAGTATCTATATAGACAAAATAAGGAGAAAACTGCCTTCACCACTTGTACAAGAATTTGATACAATACCATATCTCGACAACGCCTTACTAAAATCAGTTAATCTAACTAAAGTTCCAGGGATATGCACAGAAAATAGTTTAAAACGTAACTGTCATATGAAATAATTTTGAAAAAACTTTCAAAGGCTTGTCATGCTCTTCATGTGTTAAGCCAAATTGCAAGCAGGTCAACAGTCATTCAGGCATATTAATCATATTTCCATTCATTACTCTGGTATGGGCTACACTTCTGGGGAAACTCAGCTACCCACATACAAATCTTTATAATGCAGGAAAGTTCAGTCAGGGTTATCTGTAATGTAAAGATATTGGAAACATGTAGACCACATTTCACACAGCTGAAAATAGTGAGTATGCCAATCCTTTACATATATGCATTTATCCTGTTTGGAAATTTTCATCTACATCTATACACTGAAAGCCATTCTGAGGTGCACTGCAGAGGGTATGTCCCATTGTACCAGTTATTAGGGTTTCTTCCTGTTCCACTCAAATATGGAATGCAGGAAGATCAATTGTTTCGATGCCTCCCTGCATGCAGTAATTATTCTAATCTTACCCTCATCTCCCTATGTGAATGATATGAAGGAGATTGTAATATATTCCTAGAGTTATCATTTAAAGCTGGTTCTTTAAACTTTGTTAATAGACTTTCTCAGATTGCTTTACATCTACCATCAAGAGCCTGCCAATTTAGTTCTCACAGTATCTCTATGAAACCTTCCCTCAGATTGAACAAATCTGTGACAATTTGTGCTGCCCTTCTCTGTATATGTTCAGTACCCTCTGTTACATTTGTTTGGTACAGGTCAATACAGTTGAGTAATATTCTAGGATGGGTTGCTCAAGTGATTTTTAAGCAATCTACTTTGTAGACTGATCACAGTTCGCCAGTAATCTACCAAATCTACCAATAAACTGAATGAAGTCTATCACCTACTTTATCCAGGACTGAGCTTATGTCATCATTCCATTTCACATCCCAACAAAGTGTCACAGCCAGGTATTATTATGAGATGGCTAATTCCAACAGTGACTCATTCATATTATAATCATAGCACTCCAGTTTTTTTTTAATCAAAAATTTTAAGTTTCTGAACATTATAAGCAAGATGCCAATCTTTGTACCACTTAGAAATCTTATCAATATCTGACTGAATATTTATGCAGCTTCTTTCAGTAAGAACTTCATCACAGATAACTGCAGGTGATGGCCTGCGGCCGGTGTGGCCATGCGGTTCTAGGCGCTTCAGTCAGGAACCGCGTGACCGCTACGGTCGCAGGTTCGAATCCTGCCTCGTGCATGGATGTGTGTGCTGTCCTTAGGTTAGTTAGTTATTGTTGTCTGCAAGGTCATTAATATACTATAGGAACAGCAAGGGTTCCAACACACATCCATGGGGCCCACCCAAAGTTACTTCTACATCTGACATTGACTCTCCATTTAAGAAAATATGCTGAAGGCTCCCTACCAAAAAGTCATCAATCCAGTCATATTAGATTAGATTAGATTAGTTTTTCATTCCATAGATCCATGCTGAGGAGAACCTCGTGGATGTGGAACATGTCAACTTTATTTTTTTTTTAAAGCTGAAATAAAAATACTAATAGTATGAATATATACATCATTTGTTTCTATTAAAAAATTCGTCTATGAAGTAGAAGGAGTTGGCCGCTAGTAAGTCTTTCAGGCTCCTTTTAAATTGATCATTATTTGTAAATAAATTTTTTATGTTTACTGGCAAATTATTGAAGATGAGTGTTCCTGAGTAGTTGACCCCTTTTTGAACTAAAGTAAGTGCTTTTAAGTCCTTGTGCAGATCATTTTTGTTCCTGGTATTGTATGTACGAACTGAACTGATTGTTGGAAAAAGAGATATATTATTTAGGACAAATTTCATTAAGGAATAAATATACTGAGAGGCAGTGGTTAGTATACCCAGTTCTTTGAAGAGGTTTCTACATAACGTCCGTGAATTTACTCCACAAATAATATGTATCACACTCCTTTGGACTCTGAAAACTTTTGTTTGACTTGAAGAGTTACCCCAAAATATTATACCATATGACATTATGGAATGAAAGTAGGCAAAGTATGCAAGCTTTTTCATTTTTATGTCGCCTATGTCTGCTAACACTCGAATTGCAAATACAGATTTGTTAAGGCGTTTCTGCAGTTCTGTGGTGTGCTCTTCCCAACTGAATTTATTATCAAGTTGTAATCCCAGGAATTTAAGACTGTCAACCTCTTCTATCTGCTCTTCTTCATATTTTATGCATATGCTGGGTGGAAACCTCTTACAGGTTCTGAATTGCATGTAGTGAGTCTTTTCAAAGTTTAATGTCAATGAGTTGGCTTTAAACCATTTATTAATATCCATGAAAATATCATTAGCAGATCTTCCTAGAACTAGCGATATACTATTTATTGCAATACTTGTGTCATCTGCAAACAAAACGAACTCTGCTTCTGGCAGTGTAACTGATGAGAGATCATTAATGTACACAAGAAAAAGGAATGGCCCTAAGATGGATCCTTGTGGGACACCACATGTAATTTCTTCCCATTCTGATGATGACTGACGACTTAATTCACTAGTCCCTTGTACTGACACCCTTTTGTTTCCTGTTAGTGAGGTATGACTTGAACCATTTTGCAGCACTGCCCGTGACACCATAGAATTCTAATTTACTTAAAAGGATGTTGTGGTTCACACAATCAAATGCCTTTGACAAATCACAGAAAATACCTGCTGCTTGTAATTTGTTATTTAATGAATTAAGTACATTTTCACTGTAGGTGTAAATAGCCTTCTCGACATCAGAACCCTTCAGAAATCCAAACTGTGTTCTTGTTAATATGTTATTTGTGGTCAGATGGTTGAGCAGCTGCCTGTACATTACTTTTTCTAAAATTTTTGAGAATTCTGGCAAAAGTGAAATCAGTTTGTAGTTTGATGGTATCTCTTTATCCCCTTTCTTGAATAGAGGCTTACCATTTGCATATTTTGGCCAGTCAGGAAATGTCCCAGTTATAATTGACTGGTTACACAAGTAACTTAGAATTGTACTAAACTCACAAGAACATGCCTTAATTAACTTTGTTGATATTTCATTCTACCCACTAGAATGCTTTGTTTTTGAAGATTTTATTATGGATGTTATTTCTTTTGGTGAAGTGAGTGATATATTCATGTACTTGAAGCTATTTGTGAAGGCTAGTTTCAGATAATCAAGGGCACTATTTTCTGATCCTGAAAGTCCCATTAGTAACGGATATAAAGTACTTGTTAAATAGATTTGCCACACTATGCCCATCATTTACTAATGTGTCGTCTACCCTTAATGCTATTTGCTCCTGTTCCTTTCTGGTTCTACCAGTCTGCTCTTTCACTATATCCCATATTGTTTTTATATTGTTCCCTGACATTGCTATCTTCTTCTCGTAGTGCATTTGCTTAGAAGTCTGAATTACTTTTTTTAATATTTTACAGTATTCCTTGTATTTAGCTAAATCATCAGTATTGGAGCTATTCTTGGTCGACAGATACATTTTCCTTTTTGTCTTACAGGAAATCTTTATTCCTTGTGTAATCCATGGTTTTATTATAGACTTCTGTTTAATTTGAGTAACTTTTAGAGGAAAACAGATTTCAAACATGGTACTGACATTGTTCATGAATGTATTATATTTGTCATTCATGTTATGGGCACTATCAACATCTTTCCAGTTCATATCTTTGAGCAGTTTTCTGAAACACTCAATTTTTGATTGACTGACTACTCTCCTGTACTCAGACTTAGCAGTGTTGATAATCTGCTCAGAATTTACATCTAAAACAAGGAGCTGCATTTCATGATCTGATAGTCCATTTATTACAGGTTTTATGATATTAATTTGTTCCTTTGATTTGTCTATAAAAATGTTATCAATGGCTGTCCTTGAGGCTTTAGTGAGCCTAGTTGGAAAGTTTACAGTGTGAGTTTGATTGAATGACAACATTACTAACTGCAGTAAATGTTTACTGGAAGATTGCATTAGAAAATCTGTATTAAAGTCACCAGCAATCAAAATTTCTTTGTTTCTTCCTGTTAAATAACCCAAAAGAGCTTCTAGATGATTTATGAATAGATTGTAATTTGCTGCAGGTGCTCAGTAAATAGTTACTATTATATAGGATCTGTTATGGTGACTTTAATACAGAATTTATTAATGTCAATGTTCTTGAATTTATGGCAGTTTTTAATAAATGTGGCAACTCCTCCTCCATCCATATCTACTCTGCAGAAGTAGGAAGCTAGCTTAAATCCTGAAATGTCTAACATATCTATGCCAGTGGTCACTTGATGTTCAGAGAGGCAGATTATGTCAATTTGGTTAGTTGAATTCATTTCATCAATACAAATGAGTAGTTCATCAATTTGATTTCTGAGTCCCAGAATGTTCTGGTGCAAGAAAGATAACTGATACTGCATACTAATGGGATTATAACTGCTTTGGTGAATATGAACTGGCAGCTTCTGATTACTTTCTGTTAAACATTGTTTAAATGGAATCTGTATGCTAAAATCTTACTCCTGTTCATCTGTTTTCTCAAAGTGAGTGTGTCTGCCAATCTCTCTTAAAACTCGTTTTCTTTCTCCCTTCCTTATCCTAAAAAAGGCATCCCTCTGACACCTGTGACCACTGGTATATGAGTCATATGAGTATGCTTTTGACAATAAGTATACACGTGGTATTCAATCAAATGCTTTTGAGAAATAATGAAACACAGCTTTCAGTATGTCATGTAAGAAAAGTGGGAGTTGTTTTTCACATGATTGATGTTTTTGGAATCCATGCACTACGGAGGTCATTCTGTTCAAGATACCTCATTATGCCTGAGCTCAGAATAGGTTGTAAGATTCTACAACAAATCGATGTAAAGGATACTGGACTGTAGTTTTGTGGATCATTTCTACTATCATTCTTGTAGATGGGTGTCAACTGTGCTTTCTCCAAGAAATGGGCACTGTTTTTTGTTCAAGGCCCTTATCATAATTTATAGTTAAAAGAGGGGCTAACTCATCTACAAATTCAGTGCAGAACCTGACAGGGCTTCCATTGTGCCCTAGAGCTTTGTTCAATTTTTACGATTTCAGCTATTTCTCAACACCACTGACACAAATACTTATTTCATTCATCTTTTCAGTATACGAGAATTAAATTGGGGCATTTCCCTGTGTTTTCCTTTGCAAAGGAGCATTTGAAAACTGAGTTATGGATTTCAGCTTTTGCTTTGCTACCATTTATTTCTGTTCCTGACTCATAAGCTAGGAACTGGGCACTGACTTTGGTGCCACTAACAGCCTTTACATTTGACCAGAATCTCTTTGGGTTCTGTGCAAGATCTTTTGACAATATTGTGTTACAGTAGTCATTGACAGCATCATGCATTGCTCCCTTGACAGCCAAATGTGTTTCATTCAGCATCTCTCTATCTAAAGCCCTACACTTTCATTCAAACCTATTATGAAATAATCTCTATTTCTTTAAATGTTCCTTTACAGTGACTGTATGCCATGAAGGTTCCCTCCTACTATGGACTGTTCTACTGGGTACATACACATACATGCAGTGTCTAATCAACTATTCTTTTAAACTTGAGCCATAATTCCTCTACATGCTCCTGCCCTGTGCTGAAAATTTCAAGTTTCTCATTGACATATAATATTATGTCTAGCTTATTGAACATACATGCCTTTCTGCTTGTATTAGTTGTCTTTTGTTGTTCGGTGATCAGAGTTGCCAGAACCACATCATTGTCACTGATACCTGTTTCGACATGGAGATCCTCAAAGAGATCAGGTCTATTTTTTGCCATTAGATCCAATATATTTCTGTCATGAGTGGGTTCCTAACTAACTGTTCTAAGTAGTTTTCAGAGAAAGCATTTAGTAATGTTTCACAGGATGTTTTATCACCCCCACCATTAACAAAACAGTTTCTTTCCCAATTAATTGTTGGATGATTAAAGTCTCCACCAATGGTTACAGTATGACTGGGGAACTACAAGAGAAGTATGGTTTCTCTAATATATATGTAGTGGACTGTTAAGGCAGCCAGTCCACAGTGACGGGTAGCCAAGAGGGCACACGTACACACACGCCGACTGGCGCGAAGTCTGGAACAGGATTCGTAATGAATGTGATAAAGAAAAGAACGTAGCTACTAGAACACTTAACCTTTATATCGTCCTTTAGTATACAGCATTCTTGATGATACAAGTGAGACTATCTTGAGATACATGCAATGGTACAAATAGCGCCTTGCTAGGTCGTAGCCATTAACTCAGCTGAAGGCTACTCCAACTGTCTCTCGGCAAATGAGAGAAAGGCTTCGTACGTGTAGTCGCTAGCAATGTCGTCCGTACAACTGGGGCGAGTGCTCGTACATCTCTCGAGACCTGCCTTGTGGTGGCGCTAGGTCTGCGATCCTGACAGTGGCGACACGCGGGTCCGACATGTACTAATGGACCGCGGCCGATTTAAGCTACCACCTAGCAAGTGTGGTGTCCGGCGGTGACACCACATTCCTCCCCCGCAAATCGAAATCGGCAAACGGTTGTGTGATAAGGCTTCCGCCCGCCGTGGGGAGGACCCCATGTTGACGTATGCGATGAGGTGGGGAGCCTAACAACAGGCGAGGCCGGGCCACCCGCACCCTGCCATTCGGTCCGAGGGGAGCTAGGAAACGCCTGAAAACCTAGTCCAGGGTGCACGTCAACATGCGGTGTATGCGCCCGTAAGGAGACAGGAGGGGCCGAAGGGTCGATTTCCATTGCGTCGGGGGATCCGACGCGCGATGACGACATCTGGGCCAGAGCGGGCAAGAGTTCCATAGCGGAGGACAGCTGGTCACGGGAAGCGATCGGTGGCGCGTGACCCAGGGAGGCGCTGGGCGGCTGCAGCGAAGCGTCCACTGCGGGCGGCGCCGGCGGGAGAACAGGCGTTGGCGTCGGCATGTCGCCACTAGGCAATAGGGAAGGCGGCGTCGGTAACACCTGGGGAAGAGGCGAGCCAGTAGATGCGTCCCCAGGGCGCTGACCGGACGGCACCGTCGCTGAAAGCAGATGGGGAGCGGCAGAACCCAGGCGACGACAGAGGCGCAGCTGATTGAGATGCCGACGCACCAGAGGCCCCCAAAACCAAATACATCGCACGGCTGAGGCAGCGAAGAATGCGCCCTGCGAGCCAATGCCATGAACCTCGATAGTTGCGATAGAAGACAACGTCGTCAGGAGCAAAAGCAGGAGTCTGCCGCTGCACAGGAACCTGATGCGGCGGATGCAGCAAAGACATCAAGGTTCGAGGAGGACGACCGTGGAGCAACTCAGCCGGCGAGCGACCATCGCGGGGCTGAGAGCGATACGAGGACAAAAAGAGCAATAACGCGTCCTCCCGGGAATGCGACTCTTTCAACTTCAACACCTGTGACTTGAAAGTCCGGACCAATCGTTCAGCTGCACCGTTTGACTGAGGCGAAAACGGCGCGGATGTCAGATGTTGAATACCATTGGCCTTGCAGAATGACTGAAATTCTGCGGACATGAATTGTGGGCCATTGTCGGAAACAATAGTCTGCAGAAGACCTTCAATGCAAAAAATAGTGGATAACGCTTGTATGGTGGCAGATGACGTCGTGGAAGACATCCGGACAACAAAAGGAAAATTACTGAAAGAATCGACCACAACCAACGATTGAGCATTCCAGAATGGACCGGCAAAATCTATGTGCAAGCGTTGCCAAGGGGAAGTGGCTTTCGGCCATGCAAAGAATTTCCACGGCGGCGCGGATTGTTGTTCGGCACACGCCATGCAAGAAGAGCACATATTCGTAATCGCAGCATAGATTCTGAACCAAGTACAGTGCTGACGAGCAAGTTGTTTCGTGCGCACTATACCCCAATGTCCTTGGTGAAGGAGCCGTAAGACAGAGGACTGTAACGAACGTGGGACCACGACTCTGGACTGGTCATTATCAGAACGCAACAGCAAAACACCACGTCGTACAAAAAGTCTCTCCTTGTGAGCAAAAAATCGGCGAACCAACGGATCCTCGATCCATGACTTTGAAAAGGGCCATTGCTTAGCAACAAAACGCAAAACGGTAGCAAGGACAGGGTCAGCAGCTGTGGCTGTAGCGACACGACGAAAATCAATCGGAAATGATTCGACAACATCATCGGTTTCGGAATCAATGAACATGCAAGCAAGTTCGGAAGAATCGAATGCTCGATCCTCAGCAACAGGCAAACGGGACAACGCATCAGCGTTTCCGTGCTTAGCAGTGGACCGATACAAGATATCGTAGCGGTTGGCGACCTCATAACGAAATGCGTGGGGAACATTGCGCGCTCTGAAAAATTTCTGTTGCGCGTTTACTTTCAGTTCCAAATGTGCTTCATAGTTCTTAGCGCAAACAAGGCCCGGTGCAAAAATGTCTGCAAATTCGTCACATAGACTAGAAACACTGGCTGCAGGCACAGTCTGATTCACTGATAGAACCTGATTGACTATAGACATATTAAACAACTGAAATAAATCGTAACCAAACAAGTTCACTGCCGAAGAAGAACGAAGGACGTAAAATGACACAAGTTTTGTTTGTTCCTTGTATGTAGCAAGAAGAGTGCACTGTCCTAACACAGGGAGAGCCTGTCTGGAATAACTCGTGAGCTGAACATTTGCGGCATGCAACGGAGGTGCGCCCAGTTGTTTGTACATGGCGTGATTGAGCAATGAAACTGCAGCTCCGGTATCAAGCTGGAATGGTATCACTTTGCCTTCAAAGTTCAAGTCTACAAAAAGTTTATTGTCCTGCTGACGACAAGAGCTACTGTTTTGTGCAACTTGAACAGACACTGGTACAGAAGCACGTGCGACGTGACGGGACTTCCGTCGACGTCGACGCACACTTTGTGTGGGACGAACACAGTCACTGTTTGAGATAGTGGCACTGGACGGGGTGGAATTAACTACATGAATGTCCATGGGCGAAGGTTCACGAGCCTGATTGTCCTTGGTTCTATTCCGGCGCGAAGCAAAGGGCCTGGAATGGTTGTGATTGTCTGATCCGAGCTTTTTCTGGTAAACACTTTGAACATGCCCTTTCTTATTACAGAAAAAGCAAATAGCTTGGCATGACGGGCAATTCTCACATGAATGTCTAGTAGCACACCGCGGGCATGATTTCACTGCATTTGCTTGCTTCTGCGGGACACGTGGCGGTGCGGACGCGCGCGAAGGCTGTTTACAGGTCCGCGCAGTGCGCCCGGCAGGCCGGTTAATGCGACACACTGCTGGCGAAGTTGCAAATGATTCCTGAGCAAAGTCAAGTGTGTCTTGCCTGTCCAATATGTCTATCACTTGTTGAAGGGAGGGATTTACTAGTTTCAAAATCTGTTCCCTTATGCGAACATCAGAAACGTTCTGTGCAATTGCATCACGCACCATAGTATCTGAATAAGGGAGTCCACAGTCACATTCAAATGCACAATCCCTAGTAAGTCCTTGCAAAGTTGCAACCCACTCCCGATTAGTCTGACCAGCTGTACGTTTTGTACGAAAGAACGCATACCTTTTTGCAACGACATTTACTGTTTCCTCGAAATAGGCATATAAAGCAGACAAAATTTCTTCGTATGACAGAGTTGCTACGTCGCGCCGGGGAAACAATTTCACTATCACACGGTAGGTGGACACACCTACACACGAAAGCAAAAACGGCGGCGAGATGAAATCCAAATTGTCGTGACCATTCCGTCCAAGACTCTTCGTCCGCGTTATACGGACAAAACTGTGGTGCAACTGCGTGTTGTGGCAGCGGTAGCGATGAAGCGGCGGCGGCCGCATCGTTGTGCAGCGTGCGTTGACCCCGGACAAGCTGTCCAAGGGCATCCAATAAGGCCTGCGTCTGCTGATTCTGCAAGCGATAAAATTCGGACAGTAGATCTGGAGAATGTGGCGAAGCCATGACACAAGCAAATTAGTGCAATACGAACGCTGAAGTCCCTTTTTAGACTCATCGCCAATGTAGTGGACTGTTAAGGCAGCCAGTCCACAGTGACGGGTAGCCGAGAAGGCACACGTACACACACGCCGACTGGCGCGAAGTCTGGAACAGGATTCGTAATGAATGTGATAAAGAAAAGAACGTAGCTACTAGAACACTTAACTTTTATATCGTCCTTTGGTATACAGCATTCTTGATGATACAAGTGAGACTATCTTGAGATACATGCAATGGTACAAATGGCGCCTTGCTAGGTCGTAGCCATTAACTCAGCTGAAGGCTACTCCAACTGTCTCTCGGCAAACGAGAGAAAGGCTTCGTATGTGTAGTCGCTAGCAATGTCGTCCGTACAACTGGGGCGAGTGCTCGTACATCTCTCGAGACCTGCCTTGTGGTGGCGCTAGGTCTGTGATCCTGACAGTGGCGACCCGCGGGTCCGACATGTACTAATGGACCGCGGCCAATTTAAGCTACCACCTAGCAAGTGTGGTGTCTGGCGGTGAAACTACAAAATAATATATATATATATATATATATATATATATATATATATATATAGAGAGAGAGAGAGAGAGAGAGAGAGAGAGAGACACACACACACACACACACACACACACACACACACACACACACACATCAGAAGATGAGTCTGGTGGGTGAGAGAAGTATTCAATTATCATTTTATGCCCACTCCTGGTACTGACTCTTGTCCAGACACTCTCAAATGTAGCTTCAATTTCTATTTTGGTGGATTTATGTTTCTTGTTTCTTGTCTACTATCACAAATACACCATGTCAACTTCCATTTGCCTATCCTTTTGATATACTTGAATTTTCCCCAGAAATCTCACTGCTATGAATTTCAGGTTTCAACCAGCTTTCTGTACCTAATATTATGTGAGCTTCACTGCTTTTCATGAGTGCTTTAAAACCTGGCATTTTGTTGTGTATGCTTCAGCAGCTTAACATTAGGATTTTAAAACTCTCACCTATGGGAGACATTTCTTTTGATCTTACACAGATATTTCCAGATTTCCCAAAGCTACTGTCACCTAGACTGGATGGAGAGTCATCTAATCTAAAAAAAACCTTGCATGCACCCCACACATTGTGAGTAGCAACCTCTGATGTGTAGTGCACACCTGACCAATTTAGAACCCTACAGTTATGAACACTATGGTGCAAGTACAGGAGATAGCAGCTTAATTTGTCAGAGAACCTTTGAAATCTCTGGTCTAGTCCTTCCAGTTGACTTAGAATCAAAGGCCTCAATCAGTTCTGGGAACAATGGCACCAACTGTAAGCTTTGTTGAAACTCCATGCACAAGTAATGTGTATTTATTAAACATTACTGGACATCTACAACAAAATAAGCTTCTCCTTAGCCACAACACAAGAAAAATCAGTAATATCCATATGGCTCAGTGTAGAACAGTATTGTATTAGGAAAATTTCTCACAGATATGAGTTAAAATTATTCAAAAGCCTACCTAGTGATTTAAAATTTCGTCAACATAAGAATATTTTAAATATGGGTGATTCCATGAAAAGCAGTAATCATACATCTATTTTTTAAAAAAAAATGTGTGCTACAAACTGTATTAAAGGGTAATTTAATATATCAGCAGCAGTGCCTACATAATACTTAAGGAAATTTGCATTTTATCAGTTGGTAATGTCAGATGAAAGATGGCTACCCATCAGCTGTATTGTGTATGCTAAATTAGTATATCTTCAAGTGTACAACTGCATACCAGAAGTGTGATACAATAAAAGTAGTTCTATATTCTGAAATTACTAAGTATTAATATACTCAGCATATATACTATAGCTTATAACCATTATGAGTTGAATTATGCAAAATCAGTTGTCCTACACATGACAAAAATATGGTTACGATTCAAACTGCATCAAGAGAAAAACGTTTAAAATGATGATTGCCCTCTTCCCTAACATAGGAGTGGAAGTATTGGCATATGACACCAACTGTCATATATATCTTAATTTTAATTTTTTTCCACATGTGATACCATATGCATATGATTATATGTACAGGATGCCAATTTTTTTACTTACATAATGCTGTAAGAATACAAATATACCTCCTTTCTGTCCATATTCAGCTTCAGCCAGAGGCAAATAATTTAATTTTATGATGTTCATAAGTCTAATTTGGGTTATGTTTTGACAGAAATGGCAGATCAATCAAAACAGATGTCTACAAATGTAGCCAGGATGAGGAAACTCAGAAGTACGTGCAAAGAAGAAAATATAAAAGGATGTTGTTGTGATGTTGTGGTCTTCAGCCCAGAGAATGGATTGATGCAGCTCTATCCTGTGCATGCCTCTTCATCTCCAAGTAACTACTGCAACCTACATCCTTCTGAATCTGCAAAGTGTATTCATCTCTTGGTCTCCCTCTATGAATTTTACCCTCCATGCTGCCCTCCAATACTGAATTTGTGATTCCTTGATGCCTCAGAACATGTCCCACCAACTGATCTCTTCTTCTAGTCAAGTTGTGCCACAAATTACTCTTCTCTACAATTCTATTCAGTACCTCCTCATTAGCTATGTGATCTACCCATCTAATCTTCAGTATTCTCTTGTAGCACCACATTTCAAAAGTTACTTTCTCTTCTTGTCTAAATTATTTATCACCCATGTTTGACTTCCATAAGTGGCTACACTCCATACAAATACTTTCAGAAAAGACTTCCTGACACTTAAATCTACACTTGAAGTTAACAAAGTTCTTCAGAAACACTTTACTCGCCATAGCCAGGCTTCATTTTATACCCTCTCTACTTCAACTATCATCA